>NC_086444.1:254801126-255128626 GCF_028390025.1 Pseudophryne corroboree | reverse complement strand
GATGTAGGCCCCATTGCCCCGGATGGAGGTCGTGTCTGCTGAGGAAGTCTGTTTCCCAGTTGTCCACTCCTGGAATGAATATGGCTGAGATGGCCCTTGTGTGGGCCTCCGCCCAGAGGAGAATTTTTGACACCTCTCGCATCGCCACTCTGCTTCTTGATCCCCCTTGTCGGTTTATGTACGCCACAGCCGTGGTGTTGTCCAACTGAACCTGGATCGCCTGATCCTTCAGGAAATGAGAAGCTTGCAGAAGAGCATTGTAAATTGCCCTGAGTTCTAGGATGTTTATCGGCAGAACAGACTCCTGACTCGACCATATCCCCTTGAACTGGGCCCCTTGGGTCACAGCCCCCAACCCCGGAGGCTGGCATCCGTTGCCAGTAGAGTCCCTGAGTGGATATTGAAACTCCTGCCCTCTACCAGGTGAGGAACCTGTATCCACCATAATAGAGAAATCCGGGATTTCGGAAATAAGGTCACTTCCTGATGCATATGAAGGCGAGACCCCGACCATTTGTCGAGTAGATCCAGCTGAAATGGACGGCATGGAATTTTCCGTAATGGATTGCCTCGTAAGCAGCCACCATCTTGCCCAGTAATCGAATGCAAAGATGTATGGATACCATGCGAGGACCGAGCACCGAGCGAACCATAGCCTGAATAGTCAAGGCCTTGTCCATCAGGAGAAATACCTTTTGAGACACTGTATCCAGAATCATTCCCAGGAACTGAAGACGTTGGGTCGGTTCCAGGTGAGATTTCTGAAAATGTAGGATCCACCCATGATCCGTAAGTAGGCGAGTCGTCAGATCGATGCTGTGCAGCAGACCTGCTTGGACACAGCCTTTATGAGGAGATCGTCCAAGTAGGGGATTATGTTTACTCCTATCATGCAGTTGCAGCATCATCTCCACCATGACTTTGGTGAAGACCCTCGGAGCTTTGGATAATCCAAAGGGTAAAACCTAAAACTGGAAATGGTCATCCAATATGGCGAACCTGAGGTAAGCCTGATGAGGGGGCCACATAGGAATGTGTAGGTAAGCATCCTTGACATCCAGGGACACCAGGAATTCCCCCTCCTCCAGAGCAGACAACACCGCCCGCAGGGATTCCATCATGAATTTGAACACCCGCAGATACGGGTTTAGGGACTTCAGGTTCAAGATGGGGTGCACCGAAACGTCTGGTTTGGGAACGACAAAAAGACTGGAGTAAAACCCCCTGTTGCGTAACAGAGGAGGGACTGGAACCACCACCCCTGTCTGCAAGAGTTTTTGAATAGCCTCTTGTAAGGTAACTTTTGCTGCGGGTAAAGCTGGTAACCCTGACTTGAAAAGTTTGTAAGGAGGGAGTGTTTGAAATTCCAGCCGGTATCCTTGGGAAATGAGGTCCATCATCCAAGGATCCCGGCTGGATTCTGCCCACACTTGGGCGAAGTGTTGAAGGCGAGCACCTACCTGAAATTCGCCTTGTCGCTTGGGCTAACTGTCACGCAGAAGGCTTAGTGGCAGGGGATCCGGTGGTCTGGTCCAGGGAGACAGCATTAGCAGGTTTACGGGACTTACCACAAGATCCTCTGGGAGTGGTGGAGACCCCTTGGCCCCTGCCTCTGAACTTGCCACATGAAAGGACTGCAAGGAGGGTCCGGTGTAAGAATGTCTAGCAGGTGGCGCAGCCGACGGCAGATAGGTAGACTTACCCGCCGTTGCTTGGGAAATCCATTTAATTAATTTGTCTCCAAACAAGGCATCACCTGTAAAGGGAATATTTTCTACACCCTTTTTGGAATCAGCATCTGTCGACCACTGACGTAACCACAGAGCTCTGCACGCTGAAACATCCATAGCAGTAGTGCGGCCATTTATCTTAAACAACTCTTTAATAGCTTCACTCATAAAATTTGCAGCATCCTGTATATGTTGCAGCAGAGTAATTACCTCATCCCGGGGCAGAGAGTCTAAACCGTCAATAACATTATCTGACTACCACCCTGGAAATCCACCCAATTGTGGGGCGTTGTGCTGCGCCTGCTGCCGTATATATATTGTCTTGAGCGTGGTCTCAATCTAACGGTCAGCTGGCTCTTTTATGGATGCAGCCCCTGGCACCGGCAGTAACAATTTCTCGGACAGTCTGGATACAGACGTATCGACTGACGGGAAGGGGGGGGGGGGGGGGGGTTTCCCATACCTCCCTGTCCACAGCTGGGAGGGGAAAAGTAGTTAAAAACCTCTGAGGAATGTTACATTTTTTATCAGGGTTTAACCATGCTTCCTTGGCCAGGGAGTTTAACTCTTTAGACACAGGAAAAGTTTCTGAGGTCTTTGGTCTAACATTAAAATTCAACTCCTCATCTGGCTCTGACTCCTGATCCGGTATGTGAAGAGCCTCTCTCACAACAAAGATGAAGGCCTCCACCCCTGGGGACAGAGAGCTGTCCTCATCCATATCATCATCATCATCATCATCTACATCAGGCTGATCAGAATCAGACTGGAGCACCTGTAGCAGTGAGTATTTATGTGAAACCACTAGAGGGGGCTGAGAAGCCTTCTTGTTATCTGCTGCTTTGGCCACACAATCAATAGAGTGTTTTAACACCTATCTTTTTCTAGCTGCAGCTAATTCTGAATTAACATTTTGAATCATGCTTTTAAAACTATCTAGCCAGTCAGGTGCCTGTGAACTGTGACCTTGTGGAGATCAGGAACATTGTTTACACAAGAGTGATCCCGCTGAAGACAAAGTTGAATTACAAGCAGCACACATTACCATGTCCACAGACACCTTACACAACTGTAAAAACAACGAAGCCCACTGACCAACACCTCCACACAGACCCAAGAGAGCCCCTGGAGTGACACTGAGGAGCAGACACCAGCACCCAGAAACACAGCAGTAAAATGTGTAACTAAAGGTGCATACACACAGAGAGATTTTAACTATGAGAGAATTTGACTGAGCGCTTTCCCTTGAACTGGCAGTAGGAGCCGTTGACTAACTTTTCCAGCGATTTTGGCTATGGGCGATATTGGCTAACTCATTTAAGCAAGGGGATGTTTTTTTCTTTTCCAGCGACATAGCCAAAATTGACTTGCCTGCACAGTCTATTTTTAGCAGCGATAGCGACCTGGCAGGGACGCACATCGCTGGCTGTGTAAACACAGAGCGATATGCACTAACTTTCTGAGAGATTTTGACTATATAGTCAAAATCACGCAGCTATATCACTCCGTGTGTATAGATCTTAAGTGTATACCTGACAGTAGTGCAGCGGTGCTACCGCTGGCATGCTCCCCCCTTTCTATGACCCCCTGGTACCAGCACAGAGTCCTGTAGCAGCGTGGGTCTCTGGAGGAGCAGCGTGTATGCAGCCTCGATCCGCAGCAGCAGGAAACGGTGCCTTCCCGCATCAGGGTCACGCTCCGGGAAGCCCCACCCCCTGTAATGGCGAGCGGTCCCTGATTAATAGTTTATACTGTCCATGATAGAAATAACATCTGAATATGCATACAGTACACACAAAGCCTTTTTGCGACAGTGAGCACTGAGGGGCATCAGCCCTTAGCCAGTTTATCCACGGCGGGCACCGCAGCTCTGGGCCTGTGACCACCACGTGACTTGCCGCCAAAACTGCACCGGGGACCCGCTAACCGGGACCCCGATGTAACACTCACTGCACCTTGTACTTCAGCATCTGTTACAGGGTGGCGGCTAACTGCTGGTGTGGGCACACATACTAACTATGTGTGATCAGTACATCAGGAGCTCAGTGTCCTGTCAGCTGGGATTACGAACCATTAACCCTCAGGAGGTCGGTTTTGTCCCCCCTCTAAGTCCCACGAAGCAGGTAGCCTGGTTGCCAACCAGGACCTACATGAAAATAATAAAATTAAAATAAATAAAACTCTCTGGAGCTCCAGAGAAATGCACCCGGCTCCTTGGGCACATTTTCCTAAACTGAGACTGGTAGGAGGGGCATAGAGGGGAGGAGCCAGCACACACATACACACACTAAAGGTTTTTAAAGTGCCAGGTTCCAGTGGACCCGATCTATACCCCATGTTACTAAAGTACAAGACCCCAGTATCCACTAGGACGTAAGAGAAAACATGCTGAAGAAATTAATTTTAAACTAAGTTATATGAGGTATATTATTTAGTAATACAGGCTTTTGTGTTCTATGTACTAAGCCTTGGAAAGAGATAAAGTGGAAGGAAATAAAGTACCAACCAACCAGCTCCTGTCATAAATCAAAGACAGCCTTAACATGGCAGTTATGAGCTGATTGGCTGGTACTTTCTCTCCTTCCACTTTATCACTCTCCAAAGCTTAGTACGTAGAATCCATATATACATTAGCGCAGCAATCCCATAGATAGATACAGACTGCGGCACCACAGCAATATAAAAACCATTCATTTCTGCAATTTCACATTCAAATCTCAGTATTACTCAGCTGCCTCGGCAATACTTTTTGAACAGTAAGAGTTAAATTAAATAAAATGTGGAAAAAAAGTGAAAAAGCCGGCGGTGACCCCTAGATGTACAGCGAATTTAATTCTGTGCTAAATATGCCCCAAGTGCTGCTCAATGGGTCCACACAGACCTGAAAAACCAGCAGGTCCCACTAGTGATGTCAATTCAGTTTATTTCATCCAGAGTCCACATTTTGTTTCAGATCTAGAAGATGAATCGACTAATAGTGAGGCAGTAAAGAAACCATGTTAATTATTTGAATGACCACTCAATAAGTGTTGTCAATTAACTTGTGTACTAAACTCACAGGGGGCCATGTGTAAACAGTGCTCAATATGCAACATAAATCCAACTAAACAGCGTCTCATGTACTGCTATTCATGAAAAGGGAATCATAAGGCCATAACCACAGCATTACTGCAGAATATAGTCTTCAGTGCAGATTCCATAGTGTATGGATATGTTTATATTGTACCACACCATTACATAGAGAAACAAAGTAATACACTCTTTTTGGGATGAGCTCTATCTATTGAAGAGTTACCGCAGACCAGAGACGTCTAAATAGCACTGTAGGCCCTGGGCAAAGCAATGCACTAGGGGACCACCCATTCATGGGAATAATTTGTGTGGAGATGTGCCCTGTACCCCAGGACACATCCCAATGGCAGGGTGCTGGGGATCTGCATCCCCTGCAGAGGACAGCTGAGGACAGCGCTGGGGCAGCTTGTCTGTCCCCAGCGCCTGTCAGTGTGCAGCAGCCGGCGGGTGTTCGGTGCAGGGACAGTGTATCGGTTCCCTGCACCGGACGAGGAGCGGCGTCGGGCAGCGGCGCTTCAAACTTGGCGCCCATTTGGCCGCCAATGGAAAGCGCCGCCCGCGGCCATTCAAATCCGGCACCGTCCGCGAGCCAATCGCAGCTCGCCGGCCAATTGGAGAGGGGCGCGGTGACCTAATCGGCGCTCGCTGCGTCATAGGCCCCGCCCCCTGACGTCAGACGCCGGGCGGGGGCCGAAGGTCAGGAGCGTAGAAGACGCCGGGTGGGAGCCGAAGGAGGCCGCGTGGAAGAGCGGGTCGAGAGGAGAAGACGGCGGCCGTTGGAGGAAGAGATCCGGTGGCCGCTGAAGAGGCCAGAAGACGTTGGGCTGCAGAAGGAAGATGTCCAGCGGCGGCTGGACGCTGAAGAGCGGAGGCGGTGCCGCTGGCCAGGACGGGTCAGCGGCAGGAGAGGGCGCCGGAGACCCCCGGAGCAGTGCGGTCGTCCGTCAGCTCCGAGAGGGGATCGCCGTGTCCGGATCCGACTGAAGATTTCCAGGTCCGTTGAAGGTTCCGGTACCTGATGGTGAGAGAGTGCGGCGCCTGGTAAGTGGTGAACCTACACCTGCACGGCAGCAGGCACTACACCGCACCGCCACCCTCTTACATTTTGGCGTAGTCGGCAGGATCAAGGATATCGGACCGCGGACACGATGTGGAACATCCCCAAGAAGACCTCCCTGCGGACGGCTCCGGAATAGACCCATCCCCGGACGTGTGCGGACCAGAGCGGACCTCCTGAAGATGGTGCAGCGGTCGGTCCAGCATGGAAAGGAAGAGCGCCGGGAGAAGGGGCGCAAGAAGGCCGCTGTGGCGCCCTGCAAGAAATGTCGGCAAACAGGACACTTTGCCGACGAATGCACTTGGCGAGAGACATCCCCAAAGAAGGTGGTCCAGGAAGCGGACCGAAGACGTCAGAAGGGCCAAGCGAAGAAAGAGTCCTGGTGTTTGCTCTGCGGAAACTACGGGCATGATCATAACAGTTGTCCCTGGGATGAAGAGTGGAGCCAAGACGAGGTTGATTTCCAGTGTGAAAGCTGTGGAGATCCCCGACAGACTCCCGGAGTGTCCATGGACTGAAGACAGGACGGACTACAAGGGCACAGTGAAGCAGCTGACGGAGTCTCGTCAGCAACTTCGGAACCGGGTGGCTGTAGAGCCCGTGTGTGCGCTCTGCAAGGCTAGGGGACATGAGCTTCCCGATTGTCCATGGAATGAAGACCGGATGATTGCGGATGGTCGTGCCCAGCTCTGTCCCAAGAAAGCGACCCCAGTAAGGAAGAATCCTTTCCCGCATAAGGCGGAGGTGGGCGGCTGGAAGGTGAAGAGACCACGCTGCGAGGAAAAGCGTGAAGACCCAGTGACGGGGACGTCCGGAATCTCCCCGCGTTGGAACCGTCCACGACGTGTGGTACAGGTGTGTCCTGGGTACCAAGACATGCCAGCGGAAGCGAAGGAGTACGCTGAGGAAGTAGAGATGCCAGCGGAAGCGAAAGAGTACGCTGAGGAAGTAGAGATGCCAGTGGAAGCGAAGGAGTACGCTGAGGAATTAGAGATACCAGCGGAAGAGAAGTACGCTGAGGAAGTAGAGATGCCAGCGGAAGAGAAGTACGCTGAGGAATTAAGAGATGCCAGTGGAAGGGACTAAGTACGCTGAGGAGGAAAATAATCCCCTAGTCCAGGTATCAGTGGAGGAGGAGGAGGACTACGGTGAGATGTCCGCCGACGAATCCCTCCAAGAACAGATGGAGGATGACTCGGGCATCAGGAGTGCCGACGAGTGTGACTGGCAGGATCGAGTGGAGCCGTGCTCCCAGTTGATTGCCCTCCGTGAAGAGGAGGAGATAGTCCTGGAGCAAGAATACCTGCTGGAAGTGCCGAGTTGGACGGATGTACGGGGAGAGGATTGTGATGCCGTGGGAGGACCCGTTCCAGAGGAAGACATGGGACCTTTGGAGATGCCCCACGAGGAAATGCGACAAATGTTGGTTGTTGCCCGGGAGGAAACGGATGCCCCGGAGGATTCCGCTGTTGGGTGGTGGTCGGTACCACACCCTGAAGACAGGGACGATGCCCCAGACGATATGGGAGGCCAAGAGTGGGTGACTGTTGCCCCCGTGGAGGAAGATTCGACTTGGTGGCCTACGTCGAACGAACGCGAGGAGATGCCACTTCCCCAGAGGATCCACCGATGGAGGTTAGGAGGCACGAAGAGGAGGAACCCGGAACCGGTGGAGGAAGGATGTGGGGTCACAGTCTGTCCGGGCTGGGCCCTCGACTACAACCTCGCCGGAGGGGCCTCGGAATGCCCTGACCCGCGGACGATGGACGTCGTGGAGACCTTTGTAGGGACTACAAAGGAAAAGGGGGGGGGGAATGTGGAGATGTGCCCTGTACCCCAGGACACATCCCAACGGCAGGGTGCTGGGGATCTGCATCCCCTGCAGAGGACAGCTGTGGACAGCGCTGGGGCAGCTTGTCTGTCCCCAGCGCCTGTCAGTGTACAGCAGCCGGCGGGTGTCCGGTGCAGGGACAGTGTATCGGTTCCCTGCACCAGACGAGGAGCGGCCTTTCAAATTCGGTGCCGTCCGCGAGCCAATCGCGGCTCGCCGGCCAATCGGAGAGGGGCGCGGCGAGCCAATCGGCGCTCGCCGCGTCATAGGCCCCGTCCCCCGGCGTCTGACATCAGACGCCGGGCGGGGGCCGAAGGTCAGGACCGCGCGCAGGAGCGCAGAAGACGCCAGGCGGGAGCCGAAGGAGCGGGTCGAGAGAAGAAGACGGCGGCCGTTGGAGGAAGAGATCCGGTGGCCGCTGAAGAGGACAGAAGACGTCGGGCTGCAGAAGGAAGATGTCCAGCGGCGGTTGGACGCTGAAGAGCGGAGGCGGTGCCGCTGGCCAGGACGGGTCAGCGGCAGAAGAGGGCGCCGGAGACCCCCGGAGCAGTGCGGTCGTCCGTCAGCTCCGATAGGGGATCGCCGTGTCCGGATCCGACTGAAGATTTCCAGGTCCGTTGAAGGTTCCGGTACCTGAAGGTGAGAGAGTGCGGCGCCTGGTATGTGGTGAACCTACGCCTGCACGGCAGCAGGCACTACACCGCACCGCCACCCTCTTACATTTGAAAAAATCAAATCAAATCATAAAACTTACCCGTCCTGCAGACCTGCTCCATTTCCCCACATGCTTCCATAGCGAATGGATGTTTGCACTCTGGTTGTAATTCCAAGTTGATCACAGCAGGAAATTTTTTAGCAGTTGGGCAAAACCATGTGCACTCCAGGGTGGCAGATATAACATTTGCAGAGAGAGTTATATTTGGGTGGGTTATTTTGTTTCTGTGCAGGGTAAATACTGGCTGCTTTACTTTTACACTGCAATTTAGATTGCAGATTTAACTCACCACACCCAAATCTATCTCTCTCTGCACGTTATATATGCCTCCCCTGCAGTGCACATGGTTTTGCCCAACTGCTAGAAAATTTCCTGCTGCGATCAACTTGGAATTACCCCCTCTGATTGGTGGTTAGCTCTAGCCAGCCACCAATTAGCATGCTGACAGCCTTTCACTGTCTGGCTGCAAGCTGGGAGGCAGATAGAGAATGCTTCTTAGCCATTCTGTGTAATTCAAATTACAGCGACTTGGCATGTGCTACTTGCCTCCCAAGAAGTTCCAGAGGCACCAGTTCCTCCCGGGTACAGTCTGGCCCTGCTTGACGGCCCCTATTATGAGGCCCTGGGCAGCTGCCCAGCATGACCATACGTTAAGATGGCCCTGCTGCAGACTCCGCTATATCTCCAGTGAAAACATACCCTTGCAAAGCATTGTGAAGGCTACTGAAGAAGGATCCTCTTATCGCTACCAACATCTCAGCAAAGGCAGCCAACTGACAATATATGGTTCATGTTTTCTACATTTTGTACTGATGCAGACTAGAGTGTGCTAGAAGCACCAGAGCAGAAAGTGACATCCCAGGCAGGAAAGAGGAACTGCACGGGTTGTGACAGGAGTGGGGTGCTAGAATGAATGCTATCCATTATCAATATTTAAACATTTACAATTATTTCATTTATACAGATGCACACTGGGAATATGCAAACACACTTTTAAAATATTACACACACACACAAAATAATATGGTACATCACTATCTCTTTCAGAAAAGAAAACCACACAACACTGATGCATTTATGTGCCTGTCTTCCTGCCATCTTGTGACAGCGAGCCAGATAATATAAGCTTCCAACTGTCTCTCAGACCACAGTGACAGCCTTGGAAAGCGATCAAGTTTCTTGCTTCTGACGTGTATTTACATCACTCAATGACAACTGACAGTAGTGAAAGGCCACACAAAACTGCTTATTGATCAGTACAAAACAATTTGACGAAATAGATGAGGCTGTTCAGCAGGACAGCAGGTGCTCTAGTGTGCAGACATTGTTGCGTGCCTCCATACTGGTGCTAAGTGCTATACAACTTCATTACATCGTGCCAGAAGCATTTATCATATCACAAATCCCTCCTGGTCTGTGAGGCAATGAAGACAAGCTACCAGCACCAAAATTAATTATTACTTAAGTGATTTTCTCAGGAAAACTTGCAAACTAGTTTGCGAGTTGTCCAGAGAAATGTAGTAAGCGCTTTGGAGATCTTACGGTCGCTCAGCTCACTTGTACAGCATCAATGACGGAGGACTGGAGAGTATTTGTGCACTTTTACGCTTTACTCCCGTTGCTGCATAGAATACACTGCGCTAAACAGAACAATAGCTAATCCTCAGACAGGTGTAGTGATAGGCAAATTACAACGAGATCAACTGATGAATATATGTAACAGAAATAGATTTAAAGACCTAATACTATAGTGCCAAATAAAGACTGATATGGTTGTTATTCAAATATACACAATAAAGAATTATTTAACATTTCATAAAAGTCATTGCTTTATCTTACTACCTTACATTACAATTACATATGTTGCAGCCCTAACAGCAAACAAGTGAAACAATCACATCACAACTCTCTGGGTATCCGGACTCTGGGTCGACACCCATTGGTCAACAGTGACTAGGTCGACACTAGAAATAGGTCAACACGACTTGCAAAAAAGGTCGACATGCGTTTTTCTAATTTTTTTCTTTTTTTGAACTTTTTCATACTTTACGATCCACGTGGACTACGATTGGGAAAGGTAACCTGCCTGAAGCACGGCGAGCGAAGCGAGCCATGCGAGGGGACACGGTGCACTAACTGGGGTTCCAGGTCAATTTACGAAGAAAACTACACAAAAAACCCATGAAAAATTCATGTCGACTTTTTCATGTCAACATATTTCTAGTGTAGACTTAGCCACTGTCGACCAATAGGCATCAACCTAATGGGTGTCGACCCTGAGTCCCATACCCACTCTCTGATACACAAAACAGTCCAGTATTGGAATCTGCAAATCTACACACTTACGGCCTTATTCAGGTCTGCAAACCAAAAAAAGCACACAAGTGGGCAAAACCATGTTGCACTGCAGGTGGGGCAAATGTAACATGTGCAGAGAGTGTAAGATTTGGGTGGGGTTTGTTCAAACTAAAATCTAAATTGCAGTGTAAATTAAGCAGCCAGTATTTACCCTGCACAGAAACAAAATAACCCACCCAAATCTAACTCTCTGCATGTTACATCTGCCTCCCCTGCAGTGCATCATGGTGTGCCCAGTTGCTTGCTTTTTTGGTTTGCTAAGAAACCTGAAAAACCCTTAGTATGTAGGCTGTTGTGTTATTCTATACACTTCCTCTGATCTTTTTTTTTTGTTACCGTAACTTCAATAAAGCCTTAAAACCTTTTTCGATTGAAAGGTGACCGTGTAGACTTTTTCACATGCCACGTCTAAAGACCAGATCACTGGAGACAGAGAAACTGACTCTTTATGACAGGGATACAGGGACTGGGGAGAAGCTTGCACTGTTGCTTAAAGCATGCCTGTAGCACTATGAACACATTATTGGAGACAGCCTCCCTACCTCCAGCATTTTTCTTGACCATTCCTATGTAAATGTTAAAGGATTTCCATAAATAGTTAACTAAAACAGAAAGTTACAAATATGTAGCCACAAGAGGTTCCTTTTCCCTACTTCTATAGTCCGAAGTAGAGATGTTGTCCAGCCTATAAGAGGTGCAATCCATACACAGAAACGGAGTACCATAGACAGTTACGATTGACCCATGCCTACTCAGAATAATGCGGATGCAGTTGCACCGTCACCATGTTTTTAATCGCAAAGCGTTCGCAGATGATGTCAGATATACACCCTGAAAACGGCAATGACATGTCTGCGTTTTTTCCAACCACTCCCCACAAATGCCAAGTTAACACCCACGAACGGCCACTTACTATCACTCTGCAATCGCAATTACCTTGAGGTTGCGATCGCACAGTGGTCGCAATGCGGCTTTCGCGCATGCAGTCTTGCGATAATCAGTCCATTTGCGTTTTTGGAATATAGCGATCCAAGCAGAATGAGGGCCCTAATGCAATTTAGCGTTGATGCATCTCTCTCCAAAGGTGGTATCCTATTACCTCGCCGGGGCTATCCAGTTAGACGACACTTATCTGTCATTTTGTTTCCCATTGAGGCAGGTGAAACCAAATCCGTGGTAAGAAGCCCTTTTTTCCCCAATAGCAGCCTCAAAAATACATAGGATCCATGAAAAGTGGTGGACATATGTGTTTTCACGAGAAAAACAAGATTTTTTTGCATGGTAAAATGGGCTTTAGTTAAGATAACATGAAAAAAAAGTTGATGGGGGGGGGAAATAAAAAAAAATAAAAAATCTGGGTTTTTCGCAGCTAACAGGATACCTATGTCTGCAAAACCCTCACTGAAACTTACAGCTGTACCTCTATCCTGACATGGCAGCTCTCTGCAGTACAGTGAAAGACAATATAAGTATAACACTCCAGTTACAGTATTTCATGCATATTATATAAGGGGTCTACTATGATATCCTGGCTGTCAGGATCCCAGCACCAAGAGTACCAGCTCCAAGATCCCGACTGCCGAAATGCCGTCAGTGGGGCGAGTGCAAAAGAGCCCCTTGCAGGCTCACTGCAGGCACTGTGGCGCGCTACACGCGTCACGCTATTTATTCTCCCTCCAAGGGTGTCGTGGACACCCTAAGAGGAAGAATAGTTGTCGGTATCCTAGCACCAGTATGCTCAGCGCTGGGATCCAGACAGCCGGGATATCGAATGCTTCCCTTATTTGAGAAGCAATCCCAAGTAGGCTTACCCAGGGCTTTCCTTGCCCCAAGGACTGTTCTGAGCAGCAGTTTTACCCTGGTGTCTGTGGTTTGCCTTCCAGCGGAAAACTGAGATTCCTCTAACACCCCCCTCGCTCAAGGATGTCTCTGGTTACAAGCCAATACTTAAATCATTAATGTAACCAAAAACACAGGAGGTTATACAAAACACCACATGACATAAGTCATCAACATTTCAAACTGCAATCTAGTCCACATTTTGGAAGTAAGGCATCAAAGCACATGTGACGTCAGACCTTTAGTTAACATATCTGCAAAGTTTCCCTCATTGGACCCATAAATCGCTCTGACCAAGGTGCCATCTACCAGTTCTCCAATGAAATGGTGTCTTCTAGTAATATGCTTAGACCAGCTAGAATGTTTATAGTACTAGAAGAGAAACCATTTGCACCCTTATTGCCACATTCTAAGCAGATGGTGTCAATCATGTTTGGATGACCCCGTTCATACAAAGTCTCTTTCGGCAACAACGCCTCTTTGGCTGTTTCCATGTGTGCCACGTACTCCGCTTCAGTGGTAGATAGGACAACAGTAGGCAGTTTTCTGCTCATTTCCTCTTTCTCTGGCATTGGACACAGCTTCTGTTATTTTTGTACTCTTCTCGATTGTGTGTTGACAGGATAAGCATTGCCCCAATGTAACCTTGTTGATCGACAATAACAGTTCCAGCATGCAAATACTGTACAATTCTTACACTCAACAACTGGTGCGCATGAGCAAGACCTTTCAATATGAAGCGGTCATTTAGCAACATCTTGACTTCGGCTATCCGGTTCTCCTGCCCTGCAAACAACAAATCATCCATGTGCACAATTATAATGAATACGCTCTTTTCCAATTCTAGGAAAAACTGTGATCTGTTTTGGAAAATACACAATAAAGTTTGATGTTAAAGTTTGTATTGTTTGGCATAAAATAGCATAACTCAGGGTTAACAAATATTTTTGGAGCCCTAGAGGTATAATTTACTGAAGTGTGGGTTTTCAGAAGTGGGGATGTTACCCATAGCAACATATCAGATTCTACTTATTAATCTAGCAGCTTCTAGCTAGATAATAGCTATGATCTTATTGGTTGCTATGGGCAACAACTCCACTTCTGAAAACACACACTTTAGTAAATATACCCCCAAGACTTATGTGGAGTACGTAGTAGTTAATGCTATGAAGAAATGGAAAATAATTTTTCCATAAGTTTACAACAAAAAATATATTTTTTTGTTTATTTGGTGGTGCTGCATAGCAAGAGCAGGACATGTCTTGTTCCAAGTATACTTGTGGAACGGTAATACAGTCAAACGTTATTGTAATCTGCAATAGTGAAGGATGAAGTATCCACTTTTTGTTCCCCTCTAACAAAAGGGGAGTCGGTCTGAAGATCGACACTGTCTAGGTCGACAATGTTTAGGTCGACCACTAAAGGTCGACAGTCACTAGGTCGACAGGGTTGGAAGGTCGACAGGGTTTCTAGGTCGACATGTGCTAGGTTCACAGGTCAAAAGGTCGACATGAGTTTTAAAAAAAATATTGAACTTTTTCATACTTAACGTTCCACGTAGACTATGATTGGAACGGTAATCTGTCCGAAGTTCGCTCGCCATGCGAGGGGACACGGTGCACTAATTCGGCTTCCCAGTCACTGTACGCAAAAAACGACACCAACCCCCCCAAAAAAAACTCATGTCGACCTTTTGACCTGTCGACCTAGCACGTGTCGACCTATAAACCCTGTCGACCTTCCAACCCTGTCGACCTAAACACTGTCGATTTGATGATCAACACCCAACAAAAGCTCTCCCTCTGATATGCGACATGCTGTTTATATATAAAGGTACTTCTGTTAATAAACTCTAAGTAAATGATACTGTATGTCTACTTTTAGTAGTAAGTAGCTAATTTTTAAAATCAAACATAAACAGCTAAATGGGAACTTAAAACTATTAATGTGTACCTCAACTTCCACTTAATTTTGTTTCAGTAATTTAACTTTCACTTGCCTGACACTCATTAAACACCTGCACAACTTCACTGGCAATTTCATAGGTACTCAAACTCGGGTCCTCAGGACCCCAAACAGTTCATGTTTGCTAGGTCTCCTCACAGCACCACAAGTGAAATAATTAGCTCCACCTGTGGATCATTTCAAATGTGTGAGTATTGAATACACCCTCTTTCAAACTAAGTGCCACACTAGGAAATGTATGCCTGGTAATTAGCGTGATCACCAGGCATTAACACCTGCACTACAGAAAAATGTTAGAACGCAGGGATGAGGAACGCTCTCCCCCCAACCTGGCATACAAAAAATCAGGGGCACCCACATTTGAAAGAGTGGAATTCCCTCTATCAAATTATGTCTCAACCTTGCCAGCCATTGTCTAGTGATCACCTGACAATATCGCACAGCACTTTGGAAAATAAAATATTTTTCCATAGATGGGGAAGGGACACATTGTGCCCTATGTCCCCCATACTAACCCACACACACATGGTGACATCCTGTCTGGAAAGATGCGAGTCTCCTCTTTCAGGCTGTGTCCCCTTAGTAGATAATAATGGAACCAGTACACAGAAAGCCACATTTTCTATAGATGAGGGGGGATCTAAAGCTCATATCTCCCCTCATCTTGTGTCAAACAAAAAAAAAGTGGCCCCTCATACAATAGGTTTGTTTAGTTTTTAAAATGGAAGGCTTTCTTGGGCTCCCATATACTCTCTACACATAGGAAACATTTAATTTGAGGCATTAAAAATGTAAAAAAAAAATGCTTTTTCATTTCCTGCTTTTTTACTATTTTGGAAAGGTGGATTAATGTCGAAACAAGAACCAAAAGTATTCATTTGAGTTGTTTATAAGACAGAAAACAAAATAATGTTTGCCTTTGGGTCAGTCTCTTGAGATTTTAATAAAAAAAAAAAAGTGTGTTTGAATGAGTAAAAAGACTAAATGGTACTTTCTGAAAATACAAATGAAAACATTGGGTGCGTAAAACGTCCATTTTTCCCTAACTTTTTGTAAAATTTTTTTTTTTTTACAAACTATCCAATTAGGATCATCCGTAAAAAAAAAAAAAAAAATACAGTTTCTCATGGAAATACACAGATTCAGTGATACCTGTGTTTTCGTGGCAACGTTTTCGGGATTTAGTTTTGCCTACCAGGGGCAGGTGAAACAAAATCCCTGAAAAGCCGCGGCTCGTGACAGCTTATTTGGGCTAAATGGATAGCCCCCAGGGATATAATTACCCGCTGTAAATTAACGCAGGTAATTGGATACCCCCCAAAGTCTTCTGAAAAAAATTCAAATACCTACCGGTAAATCCTTTTCTCGTAGTCCATAAGGGATATTGGGGTCAGAATTAGTACGATGGGTATAGATGGGTCCAAAGGAGCATGTGCACTTTAAATTTCTTCAACTGGGTGCGCTGGCTCCTCCTACAGGCAGTTATAGGTAAAACAGTGCCCGAATGAGAAAGGACATACTTGAGAGAAGGAAACATGACTACAAGAAGTGTGGTGAGATTTTCACACTAGCACACCATAACATAACCTGGCCAGCAACGGCTGGCAACAGAAAAACAGCAACAGCTGAACAGGAAACCGATAACCTACAGAAGTCACCGCACAGAGGCGGGCGCCAAATATCCAGAGAAAAGGATTTACCGGTAGGTATTTAAAATCCTATTTTCTCTAGCATCCATAAGGGATATTGGGGACAGATTAGTACGATGGGGATGTCCCAAAGCTTCCAGAATGGGCGGGAACGGGCGGAGACTGCTGCAGCACCGCCTGCCCAAACTGGGTATCCTCTTTGGCCAGGGTATCAAATTTGTAGAATTTCACAAAAGTGTTCTTCCCCGAGAAGGTAGCCGCTCGGCATATTTGCAAGGCCGAGACTCCAAAGGCAGCCGCCCAGGAAGAGCCCACTGACCTTGTAGAGTGGGCAAGCAGAGACCGTGGAACAGGTAAGGCTGCCGACATATAGGCCTGTTGGATAGCAAGCCTAATCCAATGAGCAATAGTCTGCTTTGAAGCAGTATAAATATAGTCTGCGCATCATAAAGCACGAATAAAGAATCCGTCTTCCTGACCCGAACTTCAAGGCACGCATAACATCCAAAGACTCCAGAGGAGCAGCAGCATCAGAACAGGACGGAACCACAATAGGTTGATTCAGGTGAAACGCGGAGACAACCTTCGTCAAGAACTGCTGTCTAGTCCGGAGCTCCGCTCTGTACTCGTAAAAGACCAAGTATGGACTTTTATACGATAAGGCCCCCAATTCTGAGACGCGTCTAGCAGAAGCCAGGGGCAATAACATCACTGTCTTCCATGTTAGGTACTTGTCTTCTATCGTGATCAGAGGCTCAAACCAGGAGGACTGTAGAAATTTCAACACTACATCCAAAGCCCAGGGTGCCGAAGGCGGCACAAAGGGAGGTTGTATGTAAAGTACCCCTTGTAAGATGGTCTGAACTTCTGGCAACACAGCCAATTTCTTCTGAAAGAAAATTGAGAGCTGAAATCTGAACCTTAACAGAACCCAGACGCAAGCCTTTTTCCACACCAGCCTGCAGGAAACGTTCCAAGTGAAACTCCGCAGGCAGATACATGCATTCCTCGCACCAAGAGACACATCTCCTCCAGAAATGTACCATAGTGGCAATGACCTTTTTGGAAAGTCCTGTGAGCTAGGATATTCCGCTCAACTTCCATGCCATCAAACGAAGCCGCCGTAAGTCCGGGTAGACGAACGGTCCTTGCTGGAGAAGATCCTCTCGTAGCGGCAGAGGCCAAGGGTCTTCTATAGACATGTCCAGAAGAGTTGCGTACCACGCCCTTCGGGGCCAACCCGGTGCAATCAGGATTGCTTGGACTCTGATGTCTGATCCGTTGGAGCACCCTTGGGATCAACTGAATCGGAGGAAATAGGCAGACCAGCCGGTAAGGACAAGGCACCGTCAGCGCATCCACTGCACTCGCCTGAAGGTCCCTGGTTCGCGAGCAGTAGCAGCGAAGCTTCTTGTTGAGGCAAGACGCCATCATGTCAATTTGCGAGTATCCTAACCTGTCGACAATCTGTTGAAACACCTAAGGATGTAATCCCACTCCCCCGCGTGTAGGTCGTGGCGACTCAGGAAGGCAGCTTCCCTGTTGTCCACTCCTGGAATGAAAATTGCGGACAGCGCTCTTGCATTTCTTTCCGCCCAGAGAAGTATTTTTGACACTTCTCGCATGCAGGGCCTGCTTTGGTCCCTCCTTGTCGATTGATGTATGCCACTGCCGTGGCATTGTCCGGCTGAACCTGGATCGCCTGATCCCAGAGTAGAGGGGAGGCCTGAATCAGAGCATTGTAAATAGCCCGACGTTGCAGAATGTTGATCGGAAGTAGGGCCTCTTGGGCAGACCACCTGCCCTGGAACTGCGCCCCCTGGGTGACAGCTCCCCATCCTCTGAGGCTCGCATCCGTCGTGAGGAAGATCCAATCCTGAAACGTCGACCTTCCAGCAGGTTGGAAGGCTGTAACCACCACAGGAGTGAAATCCCGGCCTGGGGTGACAGCTGAATCATTCGGTACATCTGAAGATGTGAACCGGACTACTTGTTCAGGACGTCCAATTGGAAGGGTCTGGCATGATACCTGCCGAACTGTATCGCCACGTACGAGGCCACCATTTTCCCCAACAATTTTATGCAAAAATGAATGGAAACTCAAGGTCGGAGAACCATGCGAACCATCTCTTGAAGTGTTCTCACCTTGTCCTCTGGGAGGAAAACTCTGAGCTACAGTTTCCAGTATCATACCCAGAAACAGGTTGAGACTTCTGTAGATTGAGGATCCACCCGTTGTCGAGACAGAAGTTGGATAATGCGATCTATACAGAGCAGTAGAAGCTCCCTGGAACTTGTATTTATCAGGAAATCGTCCAGGTAAGGGAGAATGTTGACCCCCTGAACGCGGAGCTGGATCATCATTTCCGCCATCAACTTCGTGAACACCCTCTGAGCTGTTGACAAGCAGAAGAGCAATGCCTGAAACTGGTAGTGATCGTTCAGTAGGCAAACCGTAGATAGGTCTGATGAGGAGGCCAAATCGGGATATGGAGGTAGGCATCCTTGATATCCAGGGACACGAGGATTCCATCTTGAATTTGTAAACCTTCAGGTAAGGATTCAAGGACTTCAGATTCAAAATGGGTCTCACAGACCCGTCTGGTTTTGGCAGTACAAACAGACTGGAGTAGAAACCTTGTCCTCGCTGTAGCAGGGGTACTGGAACAACTTATCTATTGCCAGTAGTAGCGTAACACGCAAATATCCCAAAACTGGAAAGCCTAATTTGAAAAATCGAAGGGGAGGAGCACCGTCGAACTCCAGCTTATAAACCTGAGAGATAAGGGGGGTCATTCAGAGTTGATCGCACGTAGCAACTTTTTGCTACTCGTGCGATCAACCTGACGACGCCCATGGGGGAGTGTATTCTAGCATAGAAGGGCTGCGAACGCTTGTGCAGCCTTGCTATGCTAAAAAAGTTTTACGTAGAACAAGCCCAGGGCTGCAGTTACTCACTCAGTGCGACGGATCCAGCGATGAAGGTCCCGGTCCTGACGTCAGACATCCACCCTCCAAACGTCTCGACACGCCTGCGTTGGACTCCCCACGCCTGTAAAACGGTGAGTATCTGCCCCCAGAAGCCTCCCGCCTGTCCGTCTTCTTGCGATCGCCACTGCGATCACATTTGTCGCTGGCACATTTCCGACCCGTTCGCACCGCAGCGAAGAACCGCTGCTTGCAAACAGGTCGGAATGACCCCCAAGGTCCCTTACCCAGGCATCTTGGCAGAAACCGTCCCAGATATGGCTGTAGTGACATAACCGAGCTCCCACCACGTGATCCTCTCGGGGTGGGTGGGCACCGTCATGACGAAGTCTTTGTGGAAGCTGAGCTGGTGTTCTGTTCCTGAGAGCCGGCAATGGCTGGTTTCTTAGGCTTACCTCTGGAGCCTCTAGCTGCACTAGAGGCACCCCGGGACCTAGATCAAAATCTGAAGGACCGAGTAGACGGTCCCAGGTAGGTATGCCTAGCAGGTGGAGCCCCTGAAGGGAGAAACGTGGATTTCCCAGTAGTAGCTTTGGAGATCCATGCGTCCAATTCACCTGAAAAGAGCCATTCACCTGTGAAGGGAAGAGATTCCACATTACGTTTGAAATCAGCGTCTGCAATCCACTGACGCAACCATATGGCTCTGCGTGCAGACACAGCCATAGCCGGCAGACTACAGATTCGTCCACTACACCACCAACGAGGACCCCCACACAGCAGCAACGGAAATAGAGGTAGGTTAAAGGGTGATCCCTTTACCTAATGCTCTTATTGCCAGCGGGGACTGTATTTCAAGGACTCGGGCACAAGTGCTGCCCAATTCTCTAAGACATTTGCTTCAAGTGACGGGACAAGGCAATCACTGCAGAGACTGTCTACATACAAGAACTGTCCAGCCCACACTACATATCAATTCTAAGGTCACAAGACCGCAGAGTAATCGGTTTACCAATAGTATATCACACCAGTGGGGTAAAACGCCTAACAGTGTGCCCACAGGACTATTTATGTTTGTCAATGTGTTTTGTGTTTGTTCTGTGTACCGGTACCAGGGAGGGATTTTAGGAGTACAGTGTACCCACCGCTTCACAGACTCAAAGGTTATTGTAATTTTTTAAAAGATTATACATTTTTAAACAAATAAATTGTGCATTTTTTTCACCTACATTGTCTCGCTGTGGACATTACTTACAGAGTACAATATTCAATATAATTTCCATGCTCAAGCTATCGATGTGCTAAACACCATATTCTTATCCATTCCGTATACATGCACAGTGGGACTCTATAGTGTACCCACAAGGTGTTTTTAGCCACAACCAGCCAGAGGGAGTTGTGTGCAGAAACAGCGCAGTTCCTCACCCCTCTTTTTCCCAAGCTTGGTACAACATACCTCCCGCCAGTCTCATGCAGGGGCACCTGCGGGTCTCCCCCAGGAGGGACCCGTACGCCTCACCCATGCGTCTGCCGCTCAATGAACCGGGAGGGCCCCGGTTTGTACTGACCACGACAATCACCTTCAGGCTCTGTTAGGGGTGTGCGGCAAGCTGCGGCTGCGACAGCCAAGGTGCAGTACCCCGCTGAACAAACAGTCCGTCAGGGCAGTGGTCCTGCAGCGGAGAAGCAGCTCTGCACCTCATGAGGCCGGTGACCGTCTCCCCCCCTAACTCCCACGGCACAGGTATGCTGTTGCCCAAACAGCATACCGAAACAAACAAAAGTTTTAAATGAAATTGAAGAAAAAAAACTCTGGAGCTAGCAGTGTGCATCCTCTCCTGAGGGCACTTTTTTCTAAACTGCCTGTAGGAGGGGGCATAGAGGGGAGGAGCCAGCACACCCAGTTGAAGAAATTTAAAGTGCACTGGCTCCTTTGGACCCCAATATCCCTTATGGATGCTAGAGAAAAAAAACAAAAAGGTATAATCTGTGTGGGAAAGACATAAAAAAAAAATAGGATTTTAGTACCTACCGGTAAATCCTTTTCTCCTAGTCCGTAGAGGATGCTGGGGACTCCAAAAGGACCATGGGGTACAGACGGATCCGCAGGAGCTTGGGCACACTATAAAGACTTAAACTGGGTGTGAACTGGCTCCTCCCTCTATGCCCATCCCCCAGACCTCAGTTAGAAAACTGTGCCCAGGAGAGATGGACATTTCGAGGAAAGAATTTATAATTTAAACACAGTGAGTGTTATACCAGCTCACACCACGAACATACCGCAAGACATGGCCTTCAACAGAATACCAGCCCACGGTATGAAAAACATACAGCCATATGCTGAGAGAATATGTAACACAACCTGTGTGTCAACCCAACCAATAATAAGAAACCACATGCCAAGGCATGAACGTCAGCAATAGCCTGACAGAGAAGAATCACCACAAAGCGCAACCAAAATCAATAACTGCAGACACAGTACGCACTGGGACGGTCGCCCAGCATTCTCTACGGACTAGGAGAAAAGGATTTACCGGTAGGTACTAAAATCCTATTTTCTCTTACGTCCTAGAGGATGCTGGGGACTCCAAAAGGACCATGGGGTCTATACCAAAGCCCCAAAACGGGCGGAAGAGTGCGGACGACTCTGCAGCACCGAATGAGCAAACATGAGGTCCCCATCAACCAGGGTATCAAACCGGTAGAGCTTAGCAAAGGTGTTTGAAACCCGACCGAGTATCCGCTCGGCAAAGATAACCCGCCGAGACACCTCGGGCATCCGCCCAAGAAGAGCCCATCTCCTTAGTAGAATGGGTCTCTACCAACTTCGGTAACGGCAAACCAGCCTTAGAACTAACACGCCGAAACGTACCATAAATCAAACGTGTAACAGACTGCAGAGACGCAGGCGCCCCAAGCATGCTGGGAGCATACGGACAACAGAGCCTCCATTACAACAAATTGAGTCCAATTTTCAACATAAACCTTCAGAGCCCTGAATACATCTAGAGACTTTGAATTAGCCCATGCTGAAGTCACCACAGGGACTGTTGTGAGACAAAGCCGCTACTTCCGACAACCGCCTCGCAGTCTCCCAAAGGGCAAACGCATGCCCACTCTCCAAGAGAGAAAATTTAACACAACCTGTAAAAAAGGTTCCAGTCAGTGAGACACCAGAAACTTAACACCACGGCAAGACCCCACTGTGCCAATAGGGGCACAAACGGAGGTGGGGCGTGCAGTATTCCTTCCACGAAAGTCTGAACTTCCGGAAAGGTGGGCAAAAATGTTTTTTTTTTTTTTTTTTTAACTCTAAGACCAAACTGTCCTGAAACCCAAATACGGTAGTACGGCTTTGCCGTTACTTCTTTCTAGCCTGAAAAAAATGTGGAAATGACCTCACTGGGAATACCCATTCGGACTAGGATATGGCGTTCAACCACCACGCCGTCAAACACAGCCGCGGTAACTCCTGATACACGCCCAGAGCTTGTTGTAACAGTACCCCCCGTAGAGGAAAATGCCAGTGATCTTATATGAACAAATCTTGAAGAACTGTATACCCAGCTCTCCCTGGCTAGACCGGAACAATGTGGAACGCCGGAACCTCCATTCTCCTTACGTTTATCACCTTCAGCAGAGTGAAAACGGAGGAAACACATATACCGACTGAAAACACCCAAGGTGTCACAAGGTCGTCCCCCGCTACAGCTTGAGTGAACCTTGACCTGGAATCCTATTCCTGAGGTCTCTCGTTGAGGCAAGACGGCAACATGCCCAATTGAGACACTCAAAGATTTGTCACTTCTGTGAAACTTCTCGATGACAACAGTTTTTCCCCCCCGAATGGAGAGCGCGTCTGTAGTGGAAATCTATTACTCCTTCGTTTACGTCCAGAACAAAGACTGCTAATATAACGTTTACCAGTCTTTCCACTCGGCGGCAAACAATTTCAGCTTCTGCCATTGCCGCTTTGTTCCTTGTTCCGCCCTAGCGACTTACTTACTCCGCTGCTGTCAAGTCGTTCGACAGAATTAACACGGGCAGATCGCGAAGAATATGTTCGTTGAAAAACCGCTCTGAATTCAAGAAAGCTTAATGTAGACAAGCCTCGCAGCTTGACCTTTTTCCTCTGTAAACACTACCCATGTAAGGACTGCCCACCAGCCTCGGAGATCTGCACACATGGACACCAGGATCTAAACCTGGATCCCGAACCTTCGTCCCTCTAGGAGATGAGAACTGAGCAGACACCACAGGAGTGATATCCTGGCCATTAGAACAATATTCCGGTGTCTGTGCCGGTGAGACCCAGACCACATTCCCAACAGGTCCCATGAAAACCACACTAGCAATCAACCTGCTCACCGAAAAAAAAGGCGTCTGAGGCCGCACCCAACTTCTTTATCAACGTAACATATTGATGAAGTGGCACTATAAATCTGATTCGACTCAGGATCCTCAGACCTCTTTTCCACAGGAAACACAGAACTTCAACCGTTCAGTATCTACCCTGATATTATCTCCGACATCTGCGCCGTTGGGAACAACAGCCCATCCCCGTGTTGATAACAGGCAGAGAGAAACAATGTATTGCACTACTTGTTTCTTGACCTCGCCCCACTCAGGCGAACATCTCCATATAGAATAACAATGGCTCCTACTATCGAAAAAAAACATCATACTTCCATCACTCCCGTGAAATGGCCAAGACAATCCTGGCTATCCCTCCAGGAAATCTGAATGCGTAGAACGACGCATGTACAACCCTTTTTTTTTTTTTTTTATATATATAACCGGGACAGGAGGACAAGGCCCTGAACCTGACGCACCCCTGGTACGGCGTTGCGTACTACCTCCCCTTCCAGAGAGGAGACGGCCAAATCCCTTAGAAAACCAGTGAGGGGAAACATCTGTATTCCAGAATGTCCCCCTGTGGATTCTATAAGTAATTCACCAGTCCTAGGGTATTCGTGGACTAACTGAAAGTAGTAACTGAGTCCTCACCGGAGCAGGGTCCCTCCACATAGACTCTGCGACCTGTGGTGTATGTGGTAGAAATAGAAACGACATCCACATCCGCGAACCTAACCAGGCTGCAGAACTCTTACCTTTTCACCTTTCACAGGCTGTACAGAAAGGGAAAAAACAAAAAAGTGTAATTTAACCGAGTAAAAAGACTGCATCCCTCAAAGGAATGCGTCACGTACTGTTGCCAGGGAATCTAACTCCCGAAGTTAGACTTACCAGGAATATCCACCAAGATTATCTTAGTCCGAATGGGTATTCCCAGTGAGGTCATTTCCACATTTTTTTTCAGGCTAGAAAGAAGTAACGGCAAAGCCGTACTACCGTATTTGGGTTTCAGGGCAGTTTGGTCTTAGAGTTTAAAAAAAAAAACAAAAAAAAAAAAAAACACAACATTTTTGCCCACCTTTCCGGAAGTTCAGACTTTCATGGTAGGAATACTGCACGCCCCACCTCCGTTTGTGCCCCTATTGGCACAGTGGGGTCTTGCCGTGGTGTTAAGTTTCTGGTGTCTCACTGACTGGAACCTTTATTACAGGTTGTGTTAAATTTTCTCTCTTGGAGAGTGGGCACGCGTTTGCCCTTTGGGAGACTGCGAGGCGGTTGTCGGAAGTAGCGGCTTTGTCTCACAACAGTCCCTGTGGTGACTTCAGCATGGGCTAATTCAAAGTCTCTAGATGTATTCAGGGCTCTGAAGGTTTATGTTGAAAATTGGGCTCAATTTGTTGTAATGGAGGCTCTGTTGTCAGTATGCTCCCAGCATGCTTGGGGCGCCTGCGTCTCTGCAGTCTGTTACACGTTTGATTTATGGTACGTTTCGGCGTGTTAGTTCTAAGGCTGGTTTGCCGTTACTGAAGTTGGTAGAGACCCATTCTACTAAGGAGATGGGCTCTTCTTGGGCGGATGCCCGAGGTGTCTCGGCGGGTTATCTTTGCCGAGCGGATACTCGGTCGGGTTTCAAACACCTTTGCTAAGCTCTACCGGTTTGATACCCTGGTTGATGGGGACCTCATGTTTGCTCATTCGGTGCTGCAGAGTCGTCCGCACTCTTCCGCCCGTTTTGGAGCTTTGGTATAGACCCCATGGTCCTTTTGGAGTCCCCAGCATCCTCTAGGACGTAAGAGAAAATAGGATTTTAGTACCTACCGGTAAATCCTTTTCTCCTAGTCCGTAGAGAATGCTGGGCGACCGTCCCAGTGCGTACTGTGTCTGCAGTTATTGATTTTGGTTGCGCTTTGTGGTGATTCTTCTCTGTCAGGCTATTGCTGACGTTCATGCCTTGGCATGTGGTTTCTTATTATTGGTTGGGTTGACACACAGGTTGTGTTACATATTCTCTCAGCATATGGCTGTATGTTTTTCATACCGTGGGCTGGTATTCTGTTGAAGGCCATGTCTTGCGGTATGTTCGTGGTGTGAGCTGGTATAACACTCACTGTGTTTAAATTATAAATTCTTTCCTCGAAATGTCCATCTCTCCTGGGCACAATTTTCTGAGGTCTGGGGGATGGGCATAGAGGGAGGAGCCAGTTCACACCCAGTTTAAGTCTTTATAGTGTGCCCAAGCTCCTGCGGATCCGTCTATACCCCATGGTCCTTTTGGAGTCCCCAGCATCCTCTAGGACGTAAGAGAAATATATATAATTGCTATTGATGTTGTAATGTGATGAGTGCAAATGTGAAATAATTACCTCAGCACAAGGGTGAGAAAACCCTCAGAAGTGAAGCAGTAACATGTAATTTATTACTGAGATTAATGTGCAGAACTTTTGAAAAAGTTGCCCCTAACGTGTACCAAGTTACCCATCTGTGCATGTAGGGTGCACACAGGATCAGTTTTTCTCAATTTGCATTTAAGCTGGTTACATTATACCTAAAAAACAAAAAAAACAATAGTCTGTTTTACTGATCATGTGCATGCATAGATGAATCCTTCCAGATAATAAAGCTATGAGATTATGCAGGTGTGATCTTAGGGGTATCTTTAGTAAAGTTCGATTTCCATTGATTTACAATCAATCTGAATCAATGCCATGTTTCAAGGGCTAAAACACAAATTTACGAACAGGCAATTTTTTAATATTCATTTTTAAGTGTTTGTAAATGTTTGTTTTAGCTTCTGAACCCCAACATCGATGTAGAGTGATTTTCATTGGTTTTAAATTGCTAAAAAAAAAATTGATGAAAAATCGACCTTTAGTTATACCCCTTTCACATTGCAAACCCAGGTCCGACCTGGGAATTTGAATATAGGTCCAACTCGGTATCGACCCGGGTTGGCCCCTTTCACGCTGAACCCCGGTCAGGTCCTGTAAACACTATGGATGTAATTTAAAATAGACTTTTTCTGGCTCACAAAGATGAGGTCACAAAAGGGAGGGGAGCATTGCAGCAATCATGGCCGACGGAGCACCTTTGTGTAGCCTTGAGTTCATGAATGTTTGCGCTTTGCTGCTAATTTTTTCCTCTCCCTTGATGCTCAACAGCTCTCTCACCTCCTCATCACTCCACTTGGACATGGCTGTAATAGTATAAGCCCTCAGGCTGCCAAAATGCTGCCTTTACTGCTGTATGCAGTGTGTGGGCTCTGTGTGTCCACCCAGGGCTCTGGCTGCTGACATTATCAAGTGAGACAAAGGAACAGCCAATCAGCGCCTTTTGCCGATTACCAGGTTGGAAAACCCAGATAGGCCCCTTTCACACTGTACTTCAACCCAGGTCGTACCAGTGTATAACCCTTTAATCCCGGGTTGAAATGCCGAGTCAGTCGACCCGGGAAATTGCTAAATGGCACTTTCACACTGTACCTTGACCCGGGTCAACTCGGCAATAACCCGAGTTACTTTGACAGTGTGAAAGGGGTATAAATAAACCCTCTCGTTGGTATAATGAGGAAATTGCTACAACATGTTTTTAGGCATTGCGGCTTCAAGACTATTCTAGGTTAGAACTTGTATGCACATTGTGTATTTGGCTTTTCTGGGTGAAAGTGTGTAATTCTACAAGAAAAAGATTCTACATATTATATTCAGAATGCTATGTAGCATTTTTACTTTCCCGAGAAACATGTTTAAATTTAACTGAAGAGATTTCCACAGCTCTGACCTAGCGAACAGCATTTGCCAAGAAGGAAAGACTAACATTAGCATGAGAACGACTGAGCTAGCTTCGGGGAACCTCCTGGTCACTAACTTGCCACCTTTATACTACCCAACTACATCAGAGGACGTTAAATCCTCGGTGTGCACTGGATCTCTCTGCTTAGGTGAATCCCACTGAGGACAGACAACTAGCAAAACAAACATAAATTATTAAATAGTCCACATCCCTTCCACACTACTGCACAGCAAGCTGACGGCGAGCTACTCTCCAGCCTTCACATGACTGCAAGCGTGAAAAGGTTTGCACTAAATCCAGCGAGAATAGCTTGTTAATCAGAGACAGCATGTACGAAATAACAAGAACCCATGATCTGACAGATTTTAGCAACAGATTACTGACATTTTAAATGTTCTCTGAATGAAATTACTAACATTAACACCTCCATGCTAATCGATTGATGTCAGCAGGATTCTGGAAGCGGCGCTGAAGGCCCCGACACTTTATGCAAGCAATCAATTATGGATTTCAGCAGGAAAAAAAAAAATTATACATAGATATGGTTTGTCAATTGTAAAATAACACGAGCTCTGACATTAACAGCGAAGAAAATAGTTCATTTATGGAGCATAAAACTTCTATAGTTCAATCTCCCAAAAATGATTGCATGTTTCTGCATTCCCAACAAGTACTGATGAGAATGGGAACAGTACAATCATTTAGCATTCCCCCATATAAGACCGCCCTGCTTCCCCTTTTCTTACATATAAACCGCAGCACAGAACATTATCACAACTACCTGTTTAGAAAGTAGTCATGCTCCTAATCACCTTGTAAGTGCAATTCTTTTCTTATTTGGTTCATAGTGTTCTGAGTTTGTTTGTGCATTTCTTTGACCATAACAGACAAATCACCTACATTGGGAGTTCATTTAACGGTAAGACCCTAAAAAAATTGAGTTTGGTTACTTCTATACCCTGCCATGTGTCTTACGACTGCTCAGCCCATAAAATAGCTGCCTTTTACTTATAATATATTGTTGAGGGAAAGGGAAATTGAAAATCTACTGCACTAGTATGATAGATCTTTCATTTTTATATAGAGGGACCCCATATAACAATTTCCTAATTTAAATCAATACTGGGGGTGCTGCCACCAATTGTATTGTTGCCAATATACAAGGATATGTTCAAAAGCGAGAAAAAAAAAACTTGGGGGGACATTTACTAAGCAGTGATAAGAGCGGAGAAGTGAGCCAGAGGAGAAGTTGCCCATGGCAACCAATCAGCACTGAAGTGACATCTATAATTTGCATACTATAAAATTATACAGAGCTGCTGATTGGTTGATGGGGCAACTTCTCCACTGGCTCACTTCTCCGCTCTTATCAATGCTTAGTAAATGTCCCCCTGTGTCTTATAGTGGCACACTGATACAAATTAATACACATATAAAATATTACTTTTATTGATTCTTCATAAAAACCCTTTTACTCTGAAATATTAAAAACTATGGACAAGTGACAAGACAAAGGGGTATATTCAATTAGGGTCGAAAGCTGCCGTCTGTCGAAAAGACGTCAGTTTTCGACTTTTTAAAGGTCGAATGGTGATTTCGACCTATTGAGTCCCCGCTTTTTTTATTCGACAAGTCGGGGAATTCGACTTGTCGAATAGTACGTGAATCGGCGGTATAGCTGCCGATTCACGTACTTTTGAGGGAAACGGGGCCTAAATTCGACAGGATTTGGCCCTGTTTCCGACCATCTCAGTCTGACATGAAAAAATTTCGAACTGAGATGAGGGACCTTAGAGGAGTAGAGGGGGGAGAGCCGCGGGCAGACAGGGGAGAGCAGCGCTGCAGCACAGCGCTGCAGGAGGATGTGTTACAGCCGCGCCGCTCACGGCAGCGTCCACCCGGCTCCAGCAAGTGAGGTCACGCTTGCTGGAGCCGGGTGGACACTGCTCTCCTCCGTCTGCCCGTGGCTCTCCCCGCTGGTCTCCCCCTCTCCTCCGCTCACAGGTCTCATCTTAATTCGACTTCTTGTAAGATGGGATTGAATAGGGGTTGTCGGATCCATTCCGACAAATGCATGTCGGAATGGATCCGACCCTAATTGAATATACCCCAAAGTGTAACATATAGGGGTATATGCAATTGCGGGCGAATTGCTGTAAAATGTCGAAAAACGGGGCATTTTCGACACAAAAAAAATATTCGACAATGCAATACAGTACTTTTCGACAAAAAACCTGCCGTTTCAGATTCGACTTTTTGCAATTCGACATTTACTCAAATTCGACATGTCTGCAATGGTAAAAATGCGGCTTTTTGACAAAAGTATATTCAATTGAAGAATGTCGATTCGACAACAGTGCTTTTCGACAGTCATTTCGTCAATTTCAGTCCGCCTCATTTTGCTGGCGGAATCTAATAAAAAAAATTTAAAACATGTTTTTTTGGTGTTTTTTTTATTGCTAATAGCATATCTATTTATATTAGAAGGGATTATGTACTTGGTTTGTCTATTAGGAGCCACAAGTATTATTTATATATTTTTTAAAAGAATATAGATTTTTTTTTTACTGACTAAAATAATATGGAGAGATCAGAGCATGTTTTTCTGTGGCAAGGGGTGGGAATGGGATAAAAATCCTGGGAAAAAAAATGCGTGGGTCCCCCCTCCTAAGCATAACCAGCCTCGGGCTCTTTGAGCCGGTCCTGGTTGTAAAAATACGGGGGGGGGGGGGGGGGGGGGGATGACAGGGGATCCCACGTATATTCACAACCAGCACCGGGCTATGCGTCCGGTCCTGGTGCAAAAAATACGGGGGACAAAAGACGTAGGGGTCCCCCGTATTTTTCACACCAGCACCAGGCTCCACTATCTGGAGAGATAATGCCACAGCCGTGGGACACTTTTATACCGGTCCCTGCGGCCGTGGCATTAAATCCCCAACTAGTCACCCCTGGCCGGGGTACCCTGGAGGAGTGGGGACCCCTTAAATCAAGGGGTCCCCCCCCCTCCAGCCACCCAAGGGCCAGGGGTGAAGCCCGAGGCTGTCCCCCCCGTCCAAGTGCTGCGGATGGGGCGCGGATAGCCAAGTTACAAAATAAAGAATATTGTTTTTTTGTAGCAGAACTACAAGTCCCAGCAAGCCTCCCCCGCAAGCTGGTACTTGGAGAACCACAAGTACCAGCATGCGGGGGAATAACGGGCCCGCTGGTACCTGTAGTTCTACTGCAAAAAAAATACCCAAATAAAATCAGTACACGCACACCGTGAAAGTAAAAATAAGAATTTACTCACCGGTAATTCTATTTCTCATAGTCCGTAGTGGATGCTGGGGACTCCGTAAGGACCATGGGGATTAGCGGCTCCGCAGGAGACTGGGCACAACTACAAAGAAAGCTTTTAGACTACTGGTGTGCACTGGCTCCTCCCACTAAGACCCTCCTCCAGACCTCAGTTAGGATACTGTGCCCGGAAGAGCTGACACAATAAGGAAGGATTTTGAATCCCGGGTAAGACTCATACCAGCCACACCAATCACACCGTATAACTCGTGTTACAATACCCAGTTAACAGCATGATAACAACTGAGCCTCTCAACAGATAGCTCAACAATAACCCTTTAGTTAAGCAATAACTATATACAAGTATTGCAGACAATCCGCACTTGGGATGGGCGCCCAGCATCCACTACGGACTATGAGAAATAGAATTACCGGTGAGTAAATTCTTATTTTCTCTAACGTCCTAAGTGGATGCTGGGGACTCCGTAAGGACCATGGGGATTATACCAAAGCTCCCAAACGGGCGGGAGAGTGCGGATGACTCTGCAGCACCGAATGAGAGAACTCAAGGTCCTCCTCAGCCAGGGTATCAAATTTGTAGAATTTAGCAAACGTGTTTGCCCCTGACCAAGTAGCAGCTCGGCAAAGTTGAAGAGCCGAGACCCCTCGGGCAGCCGCCCAAGAAGAGCCCACTTTCCTTGTGGAATGGGCTTTTACTGATTTAGGATGCGGCAGTCCAGCCGCAGAATGTGCAAGCTGAATCGTACTACAGATCCAGCGAGCAATAGTCTGCTTAGAAGCAGGTGCACCAACTTGTTGGGCGCATACAGGATAAAAAGCGAGTCAGTCTTCCTGACTCCAGCTGTCCTGGAAACATACATTTTTAGGGCCCTAACTACATCCAACAACTTGGAAGCCTCCAAGTCATTCGTAGCCGCAGGCACCACGATAGGTTGGTTCAGATGAAAAGCTGATACCACTTTGGGGAGAAACTGGGGACGAGTCCTCAATTCTGCCCTATCCATATGGAAAATCAGATAAGGGCTTTTACATGACAAAGCCGCCAATTCTGAAACCCGCCTGGCCGAAGCCAAGGCCAACAACATGACCACTTTCCACGTGAGATATTTTAAATCCACGGTTTTCAGTGGATCAAACCAATGTGACTTTAGGAAATCCAACACCACGTTGAGATCCCAAGGTGCCACTGGAGGCACAAAAGGGGGCTGAATATGCAGCACTCCCTTAACAAAAGTCTGAACTTCAGGTAGTGAAGCCAATTCTCTCTGGAAGAAAATCGATAGAGCCGAAATCTGGACCCTAATGGAACCCAATTTAAGGCCCATAGTCACCCCTGACTGTAGGAAGTGCAGGAACCGGCCCAGCTGAAATTCTTCCGTTGGGGCCTTCCTGGCCTCACACCACGCAACATATTTTCACCATATGCGGTGATAATGGTTCGCGGTTACTTCTTTCCTAGCTTTTATCAGCGTAGGAATGACTTCCTCCGGAATGCCCTTTTCCTTCAGGATCCGGTGTTCAACCGCCATGCCGTCAAACGCAGCCGCGGTAAGTCTTGGAACAGACAGGGCCCCTGCTGCAGCAGGTCCTGTCTGAGCGGTAGAGGCCATGGGTCCTCTGACATCATTTCTTGAAGTTCCGGATACCACGCTCTTCTTGGCCAATCCGGAACAATGAGTATAGTTCTTACTCCTCTTTCCTTATTATCCTCAGTACCTTTGGTATGAGAGGAAGAGGAGGGAACACATACACCGATCGGTACACCCACGGTGTTACCAGAGCGTCCACAGCTATCGCCTGCGGGTCTCTTGACCTGGCGCAATATTTTTCTAGCTTTTTGTTTAGGCGGGACGCCATCATGTCCACCTGTGGTTTTTCCCACTGGTTTACAATCATTTGAAAGACTTCTGGATGAAGTCCCCACTCTCCCGGGTGGAGGTCGTGCCTGCTGAGGAAGTCTGCTTCCCAGTTGTCCACTCCCGGAATGAACACTGCTGACAGTGCTAACACGTGATTTTCCGCCCATCGGAGAATCCTTGTGGCTTCTGCCATCGCCGTCCTGCTTCTCGTGCCGCCCTGTTGATTTACCTGGGTGACTGCCGTGATGTTGTCTGACTGGATCAGTACCGGCTGGTTTTGAAGCAGGGGTTTTGCCTGACTTAGGGCATTGTAAATGGCCCTTAGTTCCAGAATATTTATGTGCAGGGAAGTCTCCTGACTTGACCATAGTCCTTGGAAGTTTCTTCCCTGTGTGACTGCTCCCCAGCCACGAAGGCTGGTATCCGTGGTCACCAGGACCCAGTCCTGTATGCCGAATCTGCGGCCCTCTTGAAGATGAGCACTCTGCAGCCACCATAGCAGAGACACCCTTGTCCTTGGAGACAGGGTTATCAGACGATGCATCTGAAGATGCGATCCGGACCACTTGTCCAACAGGTCCCACTGAAAGGTTCTTGCATGAAACCTGCCGAATGGAATCGCTTCGTAGGAAGCAACCATTTTTCCCAGGATCCGCGTGCAGTGATGCACCGACACCTGCTTTGGTTTTAGGAGGCCTCTGACTAGAGATGACAGCTCCTTGGCCTTCTCCTCCGGGAGAAACAGCAGGCGTGTCATAGGGACCAGCTGTGACTTTGGAATGTTTAGAATCCAGCCGTGCTGTTGTAGCACTTCCCGAGATAGTGCTACCCCTACCAACAACTGCTCTCTGGACCTCGCCTTTATCAGGAGATCGTCCAAGTACGGGATAATTAAAACTCCCTTCCTTCGAAGGAGTATCATCATTTCCGCCATTACCTTGGTAAAGACCCTCGGAGCCGTGGAGAGACCGAACGGCAACGTCTGGAATTGGTAATGACAATCTTGTACCACAAACCTGAGGTACTCCTGGTGAGGATGGTAAATGGGGACATGTAGGTAAGCATCCTTGATGTCCAGCGATACCATGTAATCTCCCTCGTCCAGGCTCGCAATAACCGCCCTGAGCGATTCCATCTTGAACTTGAATTTTTTGATATATGTGCTCAAGGATTTCAAATTTAAAATGGGTCTCACCGAACCGTCCGGTTTCGGTACCACAAACATTGTGGAATAGTAACCCCTTCCTTGTTGAAGTAGGGGCACCTTTACTATCACTTGTTGTGAATACAGCTTTTGAATTGCCTGTAACACTGCCTCCCTGCCTGAGGGAGTGGTTGGCAAGGCAGATTTGAGGACGCGCCTTTAACCCGCTTGCCCCTATTGGGCCGAAAGGACTGTACCTGATAATACGGTGCTTTCTTTGGTTGTGAGGGAACATGGGGCAAAAATGTAGACTTCCAAGCTGTTGCTGTGGAAACGAGGTCCGAGAGACCATCCCCGAACAATTCCTCACCCTTATAAGGCAGAACTTCCATGTGTCGTTTGGAATCTGCATCACCTGTCCACTGCCGAGTCCATAACCCTCTCCTGGCAGAAATGGACATTGCACTAATTTTGGATGCCAGCCGGCAAATATCCCTCTGTGCATCCCTCATGTATAAAAGTGCGTCTTTTATATGCTCTACGTTCAGCAAAATAGTGTCCCTGTCTAGGGTATCTATATTTTCTGACAGGGAATCTGACCACGCAGCAGCAGCGCTGCACATCCAGGCTGAAGCTATAGCCGGCCTCAGTATCACACCTGTGTGTGTATATATAGATTTCAGGATAGCCTCCTGCTTTCTATCAGCAGATTCCTTCAGGGCGGCCGTATCCGGAGACGGTAGTGCCACCTTCTTCGACAAGCGTGTGAGCGCTTTATCCACCCTAGGGGATGTTTCCCAGCGTGACCTATCCTCTGGCGGGAAAGGGTACGCCATTAGTAACCTCTTAGAAATTACCATCTTTTTATCAGGGGAAGCCCACGCTTCTTCACACACTTCATTTAACTCTTCAGATGGAGGAAAAGCTACTGGTAGTTTTTTCTCTCCAAACATTATACCCTTTTTTGTGGTACCGGGGGTAACATCAGAAATGTGCAACACATTTTTCATTGCCTCAATCATGTAACGTGTGGCCCTACTGGAAGTTACATTAGTCTCTTCGTCGTCGACACTGGAGTCAGTATCCGTGTCGACATCTGTGTCAACCATCTGAGGTAGCGGGCGTTTTAGAGCCCCTGATGGTTTTTGAGACGCCTGGGCAGGCACAGGCTGAGAAGCCGGCTGTCCCACATTAGGTATGTCGTCAAACCTTTTATGTAAGGAGTCGACACTATCACGTAATTCCTTCCACAGCACCATCCACTCAGGTGTCGACCCCGCAGGGGGTTACATCACATTTACAGGCATCTGCTCCGCCTCCACATAAACCTCCTCATCAAACATGTCGACACAGCCGTACCGACACACCGCAAACACACAGGGAATGCTCTGACAGAGGACAGGACCCCACAAAGCCCTTTGGGGAGACAGAGAGAGAGTATGCCAGCACACACCAGAGCGCTATATAACACTGGGATCCCACTATCAATGAGTGTTTTCCCTATAGCTGCTTTTTTATATATATTACATATATATATATCTATACTGCGCCTAAATTTAGTGCCCCCCCTCTCTTTTTTACCCTTCTGTAGGTTTTCTCAGACTGCAGGGGAGAGCCATTGAGCTTCCTTCCAGCGGAACTGTGAGGGAAAAATGGCGCCAGTGTGTTGAGGGAGAAGCCCGCCCCCTTTTCGGCGGACTTTCTCCCGCTTTTTCTGTGATACTGGCAGGGGTAATTTTACATCTATATAGCCTCTGGGACTATATATGATGTATATTTTGCCAGCCAAGGTGTTATCTATTGCCCTCAGGGCCCCCCCCCCCCAGCGCCCTGCACCCATCAGTGACCGAAGTATGAGGTGTACATGAGGAGCAATGGCGCACAGCTGCAGTGCTGTGCGCTACCTTGGTGAAGACTGAAGTCTTCTGCCGCCGATTTTCCGGACCTTCTTCGTGCTTCTGGCTCTGTAAGGGGGACGGCGGCGCGGCTCCGGGAACTAACACCAAGGTCGGGTCCTGCGGTCGATCCCTCTGGAGCTAATGGTGTTCAGTAGCCTAAGAAGCCCAAACTACCACCTGTTAGGTAGGTTCGCTTCTTCTCCCCTTAGTCCCTCGCTGCAGTGAGTCTGTTGCCAGCAGATCTCACTGAAAATAAAAAACCTAAATATACTTTCTTTCTAGGTGCTCAGGAGAGCCCCTAGTGTGCATCCAGCTCGGCCGGGCACAATAATCTAACTGAGGTCTGGAGGAGGGTCTTAGTGGGAGGAGCCAGTGCACACCAGTAGTCTAAAAGCTTTCTTTGTAGTTGTGCCCAGTCTCCTGCGGAGCCGCTAATATCCATGGTCCTTACGGAGTCCCCAGCATCCACTTAGGACGTTAGAGAAACTTTATTACATACATGCACGCCGACACACACTTACCTACCTATGTTCACACACAGACTCTGTCCACTTCTCCAAGTAGAATCCACGGGGTACCTGAAAATAAAATTATACTCACCAAAATCCAGTGTAGATATGTCCTCTTCAGAGTTTGTAATCCACGTACTTGGCAAAAAAACAAACCGGAAAACCCGATCCACGCACTGAAAGGGGTCCCATGTTTACACATGGGACCCCTTTCCCCGACTGCTGAGACCCCCCGTGACTCCTGTCACAGAGGGTCCCTTGAGCCAATCAGGGAGCGCCACGTCGTGGCACTCTCCTGATTGGCTGTGCGCGTCTGAGCTGTCAGACGGCGCATAGCACTGTCGCTCCATTATCTTCAATGGTGGGAACTTTGCGGTCAGCGGTGAGGTTACTCGCGGTCAACCGCTGACCGCAAAGTTCCCACCATTGAAGATAATGGAGCGGCAGTGCTATACGCCGTCTGACAGCTCAGACGCGCACAGCCAATCCGGAGAGTGCCACGACGTGGCGCTCCCTGATTGGCTCAAGGGACCCTCTGTGACAGGAGTCACGGGGGGTCTCAGCAGTCGGGGAAAGGGGTCCCATGTGTAAACATGGGACCCCTTTCAGTGCGTGGATCGGGTTTTCGGGTTTGTTTTTTTGCCAAGTACGTGGATTACAAACTCTGAAGAGGACAGATCTACACTGGATTATGGCGAGTATAATTTTATTTTCAGGTACCCCGTGGATTCTACTTGGAGAAGTGGACAGAGTCGGCGTGTGAACATAGGTAAGTATGTGTGTGTGTCGGTGTGCATGTATGTAATAAAGTTTTACTTTCACGGTGTGCGTGTACTGTTTTTATTTGGGTATTTTTTTTGAAGTAGAACTACAGGTACCAGCGGGCCCGTTATTCCCCCGCATGCTGGTACTTGTGGTTCTCCAAGTACCAGCTTGTGGGGGGAGGCTTGCTGGGACAAAAAAACAATATTCTTTATTTTTGTCACTTGGCTATCAGCCCCCCATCCGCAGCCCTTGGATGGGGGGGGGGGGGGGGGGGACAGCCTCGGGCTTCATCCCTGGCCCTTGGGTGGCTGGAGGGGGGGACCCCTTGATTAAAGGGGGCCCCACTCCTCCAGGGTACCCCGGACAGGGGTAACTAGTTAGTGATTTAATGCCACGGCCGCAGGGACCGATATAAAAGTGTCCCCCGGCTGTGGCATTATCTCTCTGACTAGTGGAGCCCGGTGCTGGTGTTAAAAATACGGGGGACCCTTACGTTTTTTGTCCCCCGTATTTTTGGCACTAGGACCGGACGCAGAGCCCGGTGCTGGTTGTGAAAATATGGGGGATCCCCTGTCATTTTTTCCCCTGTATTTTTACAACCAGTACCGGCTCAAAGAGCCCAAGGCTGGTTATGCTTAGGAGGGGGACCCCACGCATTTTTTTTCACAATTTTACTCATTTTTGTGACGTCCATGAAGTAGAATCCAGGACGCACACTATCGTCAATTGGTCCGTTTTTCGATAGCGGGACTGTCGAATCCGTTTTTTATTGAATAGGTCGAATTCGGGTCTCGGCGGGAGGGTGTCTAACTGTCGAGTTGTGTCGAGTTTAAAAACGGTCGAATTTCAGCCGGAATTCAACCGCAATTGCATATACCCCATAGTGTTCTAAAACCACACACTGTGATCTCATGTGTTAGCAATGTATATAGAAATTATATTGTATTTACCGGTACTCTGACCTTTAATAAATCTATTAAATATGCTTCCAGGTTGTGTATTTCTTACAATAAAGGATTCTTATATCTGTGTCTCTGTGTGTTTCCTTCTTATGATATATTTGGTAACCAAATATGTAAGATACAAGAAGAGAATAGTAATTCAATATCTATTCCACAAGTAGTGGTCCGGGACCTTTAGTTTGTAACTTATTACAGAGAACGGTATAAAGACTTATTAATAATAGATATATCATAAGAAGGAAACACACAGGGACACAGATATAAGAATCATTTATTGTAAGAAATACACAACCTGAAAGCATATTTCATAGATTTATTAAAGATCATAGTACCGTTAAATACAATATAATTTCTTTATACAATGCTAACACATGAGATCAGTGTGTGGTTTTAGAACACTATGGGGTATATGCAATTAGCGGCGAATCGCGGCAAATTATCGGCCGTTTTTCAATTCGACACAATTCGACAGTGTAATTTCGGCAAGTGGGTGCCGAAATTGACCATATGCAATAAAAAACGGATTCGACAGTACCGCTGCCGAAAAACGGCCGATTTGACGGATTTGTTCCGTTTTTTTAAAAACGGGGAAAAAACTCGGAAAAAAATGGCGTGGGGTCCCCCCTCCAAAGCATAACCAGCCTCGGGCTCTTCGAGCTGGTCCTGGTTCTAAAAATCCGGGGGAAAAATGGACAGGGGATCCCCCGTATTTTTAAAACCTGCACCGGGCTCTGCGCCTGGTGCTGGTGCAAAAAATACGGGGGACAAAAAGAGTAGGGGTCCCCCGTATTTTTTACACCAGCATCGGGCTCCACTAGCTGGACAGATAATGCCACAGCCGGGGGTCACTTTTATACAGTGCCCTGCAGCCGTGGCATTAAATATCCAACTAGTCACCCCTGGCCGGGGTACCCTGGGGGAGTGGGGACCCCTTCAATCAAGGAGTCCCCCCCCCCAGCCACCCAAGGGTCAGGGGTGAAGCCCGAGGCTGTCCCCCCCATCCAAGGGCTGCGGATGGGAGGCTGATAGCCTTGAGAAAATGTAAAGAATATTGTTTTTTCCTGTAGTACTACAAGTCCCAGCAAGCCTCCCCCGCAAGCTGGTACTTGGAGAACCACAAGTACCAGCATGCGGGAGAAAAACGAGCCCGCTGGTACCTGTAGTACTACTGGAAAAAAAATACCCAAATAAAAACAGGAGACACACACCTTGAGAGTAAAACTTTATTATACACCTGCCGACACACACATACTTACCTATGTTGACCCGCCGACTGCCACGTCTCCTGATCCGACGATCCGGGGTACCTGTGAATAAAATTATATCCAACTAGTCACCCCGGCCAGGGGTGACTAGTTGGATATTTAATGCCACGGCCGCAGGGCACTGTATAAAAGTGACCCCCGGCTATGGCATTATCTGTCCAGCTAGTGGAGCCCGATGCTGGTGTAAAAAATACGGGGGACCCCTACTCTTTTTGTCCCCCGTATTTCTTGCACCAGGCGCAGAGCCCGGTGCTGGTTTTAAAAATACGGGGGATCCCCTGTCCATTTTTCCCCCGGATTTTTAGAACCAGGACTGGCTCGAAGAGCCCGAGGCTGGTTATGCTTTGGAGGGGGGACCCCACGCCATTTTTTATCGGAATTTTACCATTTCATTTAAAAAAAAAAAATCATATTTTTAAAAATATATAAATAATACTTGTGCCTCCCAAAAAGACAAACCAAGTACCTAATCCCTTCTAATATAAATAGATATGCTATTACCATTAAAAAAAACACCCAAAAAAAAAATGTTTTAATTTTTTTTTATTAGATTCACCCACCAAAGTGTGGTGGATTGAAAATGACGAATTTACTGTCTAAAAGCACTGTTGTCGAATTTCCAAACTTCAATTGAATATACTTTTGTCGAATTGCCGCATTTGTCCCATTGCAGAAAAGTTGAATTTGACAAATGTCGAATTTCAAAAAGTCGAATTTTGAAAGTCCGTTTTTTTGACGGAAAGTACTGAATTGCATTGTCGATTTTTTTTTTTTTGGCGAAAAAGTCCCGTTTTTCGACAATTTCGGGAATTCGACCGCAATTGCATATACCCCTATATGTTACACTTTGTCTTGTCACTTGTCCATAGTTTAATATTTCACAGTTATAGGCTTTTTATGAAGAATCAATAAAAGTTATATTTTATATGTGCATTAATTTGTATCAGTGCGCCAGTATAAGACAAAGTCTTTTTTCTCGCTTTTGAACTTTTACTTATAACATACTGCAATGTAACTGTAAAAACTGGCACAAGACCTCAAAAACTCATCATTTTTCATACAGTGAGCTGAATGTAAAAATGAGTTCTAACAGAAAGACAAAACACAGTGCAAACTGCTGCCAACCTAACTTAAAGAGAAGTAAATATAGATATCTAGCATAATTCAATGATCATCCGCTGACTTATTTTTGAGTGGTCACTAGATGTTCTTTCCAGGTTTAATTTGTGCAATCTCTGCGTGGCGGACATCCTTTGCTTCCACAAACAATCAGAGTGTATTAAAATAACTGTACACTGATAATGCCACCAACATGACAAATTGCAGGCCAGGAGTCAGATACCAGAGGGCTCAGGAGCCAGGCCCATTTGCAAATAAATTATATTGTGTGGACCTGGCATGCCCAGTGCATGACAAACTGAAGCAATTTCAGTTTGTCGGAGGAGGCTGCTTAGATTCCTCTGATGCTGGCTTGGGTTTGTGTACTGTATTCTGCAGACTTCCAAGATTTGAATCACTGGGGGCTTAAAAGGGCTTCATTTGACAAGCCACAAATAATTACAGCACACTCTTTCTATTGTACTCTATTATTTTGCACACCTTATCTGCAGGCTTTGGGCACTTGTGAACAAGCAGGGTCGCTTACATTCTGACCACAGCAGCAACAAAACATTGCTCTTTTCCTGATATCATAAATAAAAGAAGGCCTAGTGGAGCCCACAACTATTTTATTAGGTGTACAGTAGTTCACTCTGTACCTTAACAGCGGAGTATAACAAGCGGGATCTGAAAGCCAAGCCCTCTGGAGTTTCAGGATGGAAAAATTATGAGGGCAAGTTCGTGATCTTTTCTACGCAAGCAAGACTCCTGGAATTGCTGCAAAAAACTCATTTGAAAAATGATGCACAAGTTGGAGACGTACAATGATCTGAACCATGTTCTTATATGTAATTTTAACGAATGGTAGTGAAAAATGTGTCCTCTAAAATATAGAAATAATAATCATTATCTTTCATTATCAAAAAAGATTTCAGCCAATTATTAGAGACAGATTTTTCTTGGCAAACCACAAAATAACACTAATTCATTGGTGTGCAACCGCTCGCACAAGTACCATGCAAAATTATCTTTGGTAACACCAGGACCCTACTGAGGGATGGCAGTTCCCCAACTGTACAATACAGGGAGGCGCCAAGTGCACTTACGCCTATTTTCCAGCTCCAACACTATATCTAGCACTAACTAACTTGGAATAATTGACAGCAATTTCCAATTTTAGTTTCTTACATCAGGGCTGATACATAGTGGAGCATATGCCTGGTGCAGAGCGGATCTTGAGTGTTCACACTGTGTATGCTCTGAAGCGGAACATGTGCAAGTACAGACGATGCAGAGTCTTAACATTTTAGTGGCATCTTCACTTGCAACTGATGGTTGACAGTCAATAGGTCGATACCATATGGACAACATACATTAAGATCGATAGGTTCAAAAGGTCAACATCAAGATTTAGAGTGGTTTTTACATATTTTCCATTGTCATGGCGACCTTACCCAATGTCTACCTCTTACCTGTCGACCTTTTGACCATGTCGACCTAATGTATGTTTACCATATGGGTAGAGCTAATGACTGTCTACCTAGACACTGGAGGGTGATTCTCCAGAAAGTGAACATAAAGTCCCATGCATCACACGCTTTTATTTTTATTTTTTTTACTTTTAAATTGCTCTGTTAAGAAATTGTTGTTATATGAAAACGTAATTGCTTAGTAGCAATGTCTTACTCTGTAACTTAAGACTCACTAAAATCTTGGTATTTTGGAGGAGTACGTCATTTGAATTTGTGTAGCTGTCCCGTGCATCACGGAGAATTGCCTTGTAGATCTTCCATACAACACCCGCAACTGATGGGGCGTAACCGGGTTGTAATGGAGCAGTCTCACGCAAGCAATATTCAGAAAAGGTGCATCTTCAGAACAGCAAGATGAGCAGAGTCGGCCGAAAGTGCAAGCATGCCTATTCTCAGATATACAATTTGCACTTAGCATATGGCTAGTGTACATGTGCTCAGATGATGATGATGAGTATTTATTTATTAACAGTTATTTATATAGCACACACATATTCCGCAGCGCTTTACAGAGAATATCTGGGTATTCACATCAGTCCCTGCCCCAGTAGAGCTTACAATCTCTATTCCCTATCACACTTACATGCACGCTAGGGTTAATTTGTAGGGAGCCAATTAACCTACCAGTATATTTTTGGATTGTGGGAGGAAACCGGAGTACCTGGAGGAAACCCACAGAAGCACAAGGAGAATATACAAACTCCAAACAGAACCATTGTGGGAATCAAACCCCTGACCTCAGTGCTGTGAGGCAGTAATGCTAATCATTACACAGTCTGTGCTGCCCCAAACCAAGTATCAAACCAAGCACAGGGATAAGGGCAGTTTGCTTGTGCATACAGTTATGCGCATAAGTTTCCATGGTATCCGGACTCCAGGTCGACAGCACAAAGGTCGACACACCTTAGGTCACCGCCAATTGGTCGACACACCTTAGGTCGACATGGACAAAAGGTCGACATGGACAAAAGGTCGACGTGAACAAGGTCGACATGGAAAAATGTCGACATGAGTTTTTCACGATTTTTTTCATTTTTTGAACCTTTTCATACTTAACGATCCACGTGGACTACGCTTGGAACGGTAAAGTGTGCCGAGCGAAGCGGTAGCGGAGTGAAGGCACCATGCCCGAAGCATGGCGAACGAAGCGAGCCATGCGAGGGGACGCGGTGCACTAATTGGGGTTCCCGGTCACACTACGAAGAAAACGACACCAAAAAAAACATTAAAAACTCATGTCGACCTTTTTCCATGTCGACCTTGTTCCTGTCGACCTTGTGTCCATGTCGACCTTTTGTCCATGTCGACCTAAGGTGTGTCGACCAATTGACGTCGACCTAAGGTGTGTCGACCTTTGTGCTGTCGACCCTCAGTCCCAGACCCAGTTTCCATACCCTAGCAGAATTTGTGATTTTCTGGCCATTTGTCAGAGAATATGAATGATAACTCACAAACTTTTCTTTCACTCATGGTTAGTGGTTGGGTGAAGCCATTTATTGTCAAACAACTGTGTTAACTCTTTTTAAATCATAATGACAACAAAAACTACCCAAATGACCCTGATCAAAAGTTTACATACCCTGGAGATTTTGACACAAACGGGTTTGAATGGCTACTAAAAAGGTAACCATCCTCACCTGTGATCTGTTTGCTTGTAATCAGTGTGTGTGTATAAAAGGTCAGTGAGTTTCTGGACTCCTGAAAGACCCTTGCATCTTTCATCCAGTGCTGTACTGACGTGTCTGGATTCTGAGTCATGGTGAAAGCAAAAGAATTGTCAAAGGATCTGCGGGAAAAGGTAATTGAACTGTATAAAACAGGAAAGGGATATAAAAAGATATCCAAGCAATTGAGAATGCCAATCAGCAGTGTTCAAACTCTAAGTGGAAAATGAGGGATTCTGTGGAAACCAAATCACGGTCAGGTAGACCAACAAAAATTTCAGCCACAACTGCCAGGAAAATTGTTCGGGATGCAAAGAAAAATCCACAAATAACTTCAGCTGAAATACAGGACTCTGAAAAAAAGTGGTGTGGTTGTTTCAAGATGCACAATAAGGAGGCATTTGAAGAAAAATGGGCTGCATGGTCGAGTCGCCAGAAGAAAGCCATTACTACGCAAATGCCACAAAGCATCCCGCTTACAATACTCCAAACAGCACAGAGACAAGCCTCAAAACTTCTGGAACAAAGTCATTTGGAGTGATGAGACCAAAATTTTACTTTTTGACCACAACCATAATGTCACAACTGAGGGCTGGTGCTGACTGTAGGAAGCCTCAGTTGTAGGGGCTGAGGAGTACTTAAACTTAGGAGGCAGGATAGGATTCCTGAACATGCGTGTACACTTGTAGTACCAGTGCCCGAAGGGGTGACCACGACAACCGGAGGATAAGTTTCAAAGGTTTTATTAAGTACACAGCTCACAGGTATATTAGCAATTGCAGTATGAAAGTCACAGACAATAAGTCACAGTTCCTTGGAGTGCAGTGAAAGTCTCTAGATGTGGTTTTAATAGGAGAAAGTCTTAAAGGACCTTGAGGATATATCCTTACCAACACCGGTGCACTGAGTGGTGACTTTGGGAACAGAAGCTGAAGACTGTGTAACTGCCGAGCTTTACCAGATGGGACTGGTCCAATGGATGAGCGGTGTTGATAGTGCTAGTGAGCACTAATGTAGCTAGGGAGCGGAGATATATACAGGTGATGCTTGAAAGCATATACAGAGGATGCTTGAGAGCATGTGTAGGTGATGCTTGGGAGGGGAGGCGGTCAAGATCCCGCCGGACGGAATCCCGGCGGTCGAAATACCGACACTGGAATCCCGACCGGCACAATCCCGACATATTCTCCTTCCCATAGAGGGAGAATATAATAGTGTGCCGAGCGTAGCGAGGCACCGTGCCCGCAGTGTGGCAAGGGGCTGCGTTCCGCTCGTCACCCCTGTCGGGATTGTGTGGTCGGGATTCCAGCGTCTGTATTTCGACCGCCGGGATCCCGTCCAGCGGGATTTAGTACTGATCCCCTTGGGAGCCTATGTAGAAGATGCTTAGGAGCATATACGGGTAATGCCTGGGAGCATATACAGGAGATGCTTGAGAGCGCAGATTACCAGGAAACAGAGACAGGACACCGTTGGGAGCTGGAGTGCTGGGAGCCGGTGTTAAGCAATCTGGCAAACGCAGGATGCAGTGTTGAGACACTGCGGAGTCAGGCTGCACCAGAGGGAGTAGAACTGGTGCGAGTCTCTAGTCGAGTTTGCAGGCAGGAACGACCCCAATCAGGATAGACTGGTATCACTGGGATGACAACTGCAGGCAGGAACGACCACAATCAGAAGAGACTGGTATCACTGAGATGACAACTGCAGGCAGGAACGACCACAATCAGGAGAGACTGGTATCACTGGGATGACAACTGAAGCACTGACAATCCTCCAGCACAGGAACAGGATATTTATACCTGCAGGTATGCAGGCATTGGCTAGGCAATTGGGCAGTGTTCTGCAGCGCTGTGGATTGGAGTAAACAGTAGCATGTGACCACAAGCAACATGGCTGCACCCATGTTACTACTTGGCGGGAAAATCAGCTTGGGAAGAAACATGTGGAAACAACAGCAATGGCGGCGGAGGCCGCGGCAGGCAGGAGATGCCACACGGATCCATTTGCACAGCCAGACCACAGGGACAGCGGCAGAGACTGCAGTGAGCAGAAGACGTCATACCCAGCTCTCTGCACACTGAGGGCACGGACCGGCTGCAGCAGTCGCGGCGGGATGAGAACGCCATTCAGGGACCTGACAAGTATACTGGGAGAGGACACTGTACCAGAGCTACGGGTTAACAGTGAAGCGATGCAAAATACATACATCAGCAACACAGCTGGGACCCGAGCCTGGAACGCAGAGCCAACCTCAGAAGACACTTGACGGGTAAGAAATGACCAATTACCCGAACCGTGACACATAAACGTTACATTTGGAGATGAGTCAACAAGGCCTATGATGAAAGGTACACCATTCCTACTGTGAAACACGGAGGTGGATCGCTGATGTTTTGGGGATGTGTGAGCTACAAAGGCACTGGAAACTTGGTCAAAATTGATGGCAAGATGAATGCAGCATGTTATCAGAAAATACTGGAGGAAAATTTGCACTCATCAGCCCGGAAGCTGCGCATGGGACGTACTTGGACGTTCCAACATGACAATGATCCAAAACACAAGGCCAAGTCGAACTGTCATTGACTACAGCAGAATAAAGTGAAGGTTCTGGAGTGGCCATCTCAGTCTCCTGACCTCAATATCATTGAGCCACTCTGGGGAGATCTCAAACGTGCAAGTTCATGCAAGACAGCCAAAGAATTTACAGGAACTGGAAGCTTTTTGCCAAGAAGAATGGGCAGCTTTACCATCTGAGAAAATAAAGAGCCTCATCCACAACTACCACAAAAGACTTCAAGCTGTCATTGATGTTAAAGGGGGCAATACACGGTATTAAGAACTGGGGTATGTAAACTTTTGATCAGGGTCATTTGGGTAGATTTTGTTGTCATTATGATTTAAAAAGAGTAAACACAGTTGTTTGACAATAAATGGCTTCACCCAACCACTAACCATGAGTGAAAGAAAAGTTTGTGAGTTATCATTCATATTCTCTGACAAATGGGCAGAAAATCACAAATTCTGCTAGGGTATGTAAAGTTATGAGCACAACTGTATGTACAACTATGTATATACTGTAGGCAAATTCCCATTTACAGAACAGGGATAGGGAAAATATCACCAATGGTGAGGAGATAGTTATTAAAATAATTTTTATTCACTGGCTCTTTAACACGTGAAAAGTGCCTACAAAACAGAAAATGGTTTTTCATTTGGTTCCTTATCTCAAATACACCCTATAGCAAAACTGGACAGACTGGTTTATCAAATCTTCAACATACTGTAGCTTCATAATTTTACAGCACAAGGTTGTTAACTACACTATAGGGACCCATTGGCTATATTTTAACACGTGTTCAAATGATTGTGCTTCAAAACCATTATACAAGGTATGTGATTTTCACTGGCAACCATTCTAAGAACATATTCGTATATAACAACTCATCACGTGTAAATCCAGATTCAATTTTATATAAATGTTGAACTTTTTCACAGATCATTAAGATACATAAAATAGTATTTTAATTACCTACCGGTAAATCCTTTTCTCGTAGACTGTAGAGGATACTGGGGTCCACATTAGTACCATGAGGTATACACTGGTCCACTAGGAGCCTTGGGTACTTTAAGAAATCAACAGTGTGAACTGGCTCCTCCCTCTATGCCCCTCCTACCAGACTCAGTCTAGAAACTGTGCCCGAGGAGACGGACATATCTTGAGAGAAAGGTTCAGAAAAAGATAGTGGTGAGATTCGAACCAGCACACACAAACAAGAAGAAAACCATGTTAACACAACATGAACATGAACAGCAACAGCTGATCCAACAATAATACTTAACCAAGTAACACTGCAGGAAAACACGAAGCACTGGACGGGCGCCCAGTATCCTCTACGTACTACGAGAAAAGGATTTACCGGTAGGTAATTAAAATCCTATTTTCTCTTACGTTCTAGAGGATACTGGGGTCCACATTAGTACCATGGGGATGTACCAAAGCTCCCAAACCGGGTGGGAGAGTGCTGAGGTTATTGCAGAAATGATTGACCAAACTGAAGGTCCTCAGAGGGGCCAAGGTATTGAACTTGTAGAACTTAGCAAACGTGTTTGAAACAGACCAAGTAGCTGCTCAGCAGAGCTGTAAAGCCGAGACACCCCGGGTAGCCACCCAGGAAGAACCCACCGACCGAGTAGAGTGGGCATGAACTGATTTAGGAACCAGCAAACCTGCCATAGAGTAAGCATGCTGGATAGTCAGCGTGATCCAGCGAGCAATAGACTGCTTAGAAGCAGGACACCCAATTTTCTTGGGATCAGAGCACAAACAGAGAGTCCAATTTTCTGTGACGAGCTGTACGTGTGACATAGATTCTCATAGCCCTCACAACATCCAGGGACTTTGAAGTAGAAGAGGTGTCAGTAAGCACCAGAACCACAATAGGTTGGTTGATGTGAAAGGCAGACACCACCTTTGGAAGAAATTGCTGACGAGTTCTGAGTTCAGCTCTATCTTAATGAAAAAACAAATAGGGCTTCTTGTGAGACAAGGCCCTCAATTCCAAAACACGCCGTGCCGAAGCCAAGGCCAATAGCGTGATGGTTTTCCATGTAAGAAACGTTACATCCACCTCCTGTAAAGGCTCAAACCAATCCGATTGCAAAAAATGCAACACCACGTTAAGGTCCCAAGGTGCTGTGGGAGGCACAAAGGGTGGTTAGATGTGCCGAACTCCTTCCAAGAAGGTCTGAAGCTCAGGAAGGGACGCCAACTGTTTCTGGAAGAAAATGGACAAGGCCGAAATCTGGACCTTTATGGAGCCCAGACGCAGACCCACATCCATACCAGACTGCAGAAAAAAGCAGAAGACGACCCAGCTGAAATTCTACCGTAGGAAATTATTTGTTCTCACACCAAGAGACGTATTTTCTTCAAATCCGGTAGTAATGTTTAGACGTTACCCCTTTCCTGGCTTGGATCACAGTAGGAATTACCTTGTCTGGGATCTCTTTCCAAGCTCGAATTTGACGCTCAACCTCCAAGCCATCAAACGTAGCCCCGGTAAGTCTTGATAGACGAATGGGCCCTGTTGTAGAAGATCCTCCCGAAGAGGCAGAGGCCACAGGTCCTCCAGAAGTAGTTCCAGTAGATCTGCATACCAAGCCCTTCTTGGCCAATCCGGAGCAATGAGAATCGCTTCAACTCTTTTCCTTTTTATTCTTTTCAGAATTCTTGGGATCAACGGAAGTGGTGGAAAGACATACACCATCTGGTAGACCCACGGAGTCACTAGAGCGTCCACCTCCACCGCCTGTGGGTCTCTTGACCTGGAGCAATACCGCTGGAGCTTCTTGTTGGGACGAGAGGCCATCATGTCGATCTGTGGAATTTCCCACCGACGTGTCAAGCACCCGAACACCTCCGGCTGAAGGCCCCACTCTCCCAGGTGGCGGTTGTGTCTGCTGAGGCAGTCTGCTTCCCAGTTGTCCACTGCCGGAATGAAGATTGCGGACAGCGCCACGGCGTGTCCCTCTGCCCAAAGGAGAATCCTTGTCACCTCCGACTTTGCTGCTCTGCTCTTCGTTCCGCCCTGTCTGTTTATGTACGTCACCGTCGTCACATTGTCCGACTGAACCTGGATGGCTCAATTTTGAAGATGAGATGCCTTCTGAAGGGCATTGTATATTGCCCTTAATTCCAACACGTTGATTGGAAGAATGGCTTCCTGACTTGTCCATCTTCCTTGGAAGCGGTCCCCTTGGGTGACTGCTCCCCACCCTCTGAGGCTTGCATCCATGGTTAGCAGAATTCAATTTTGAATCCCGAACCTTCGGCCCTCGGTCAGATGAGAAGTCTGTAGCCACCACAGAAGAGAAATCCTGGCTCTTGGGGACAGACGGATCCTCTGGTGCATGTGTAGATGCAATCCGGACCATTTGTCCAGAAGATCCAGCTGAAAGGGTCTTGTGTCTTCCGTACTGCAGTGCCTCGTAAGAGGCTACTATCTTTCCCAGGAGGCGAATGCGCAGATGTACCGATATCCGGGGTGGCCGTAGGACGTCCCTTACCATTGACTGAATTACCAATGCCTTTTCCAGAGGAAGGAATACCTTGTGTACCCACGTATCCAGTATCATCCCTAGGAACGGAAGCCTCAGTGTTGGTTCCAGGTGAGATTTTGGCAGATTCAGAATCCACCCGTGATCCTGGAGTAGTCGTGTGGAGAGAGCAATGCTGTGTAACAACCTATCCCTGGACGGTGCTGTTATCAGTAGATCGTCGAGGTACGGAATTATGGTGGTCATTCCGAGTTGATCGCTAGCTGCATTCGTTCGCTGTGCAGCGATGAGGCAAAAAAATGGCACTTCTGCGCATGCGGCGCAATGCGCACGCGCGACGTAAAAGTACAAAGAAAGATGTAGTTTCACACAAGGTGTAGCGAAGCTTTTCAGTCGCAGTGCTGGCCGCAGAGTGATTGACATGAAGTGGGCGTTTCTGGGTGTCAACTGACCGTTTTCAGGGAGTGTTCGAAAAAAATGCAGGCGTGCCAGGAAAAATGCAGGCGTAGCTGGCCGAACGCAGGGCGTGTTTGTGACGTCAAAACAGGAACTAAACAGTCTGAAGTGATCGCAAGCTAGGAGTAGGTTTGGTGCTACTCTCAAAATGCACAAAATAAATTTGTAGCCGCTCTGCGATTCTTTCGTTCGCACTTCTGCTAAGCTAACATACACTCCCAGTGGGAGGCGGCAAAGCGTTTGCACGGCTGCTAAAAACTGCTAGTGAGCGAACAACTCGGAATGACCACCTATGCTCACTGCCTGCTTGCGGAGGAGAAACATCTCCGCCATAACCTTGGTAAGCACACTTGGTGCCGTGGAGAGCCCAAAGGGCAGGGCCTGGAACTGGTAGTGACAGTCCTGCAATGCAAACTTTAGAGAAGCCTGATGAGGCGGCCAAATCGGAATATGAAGGTACGCATCCTTGATATCCAGACACACCAGGAATTCTCCCTCCACCAGACCTGAGATCAGCGCTCTCAGCGACTCCATCTTTAATTTGAACACCCATAAATATGGGTTTAGTGACTTGAGGTTTAAAATGGGTCTTACCGAACCATCTGGTTTCGGTACCAAACAGGTTGGAATAGAAACCCTTGTTTTGTAGGTGAAGTGGGACTGGAACAATGACCCGAGTCTGTACCAGTTTTTGAATTGCTGCTTGTAAGGTCATACTTGCTTCGGGTGAAGCTGGTAAGCCGGATTTGAAGAATCTCTGAGGTGGGAGTTCCTGAAACTCCAGTCTGTAGCCCTGGACAATAAGATCTTTTACCCATGGATCCAGGCATGAGGTGGTCCATACGTGACTGAAATATCGTAACCGAGCTCCCACCTGCCTGTTGACCAGGCAGTGCGGTCCACTATCATGCTGAAGGCTTTGCGGAAGCAGAACCGGAAGTCTGATCCTGTGAGACTGTATTTGCAGGTTTTCTGTGCTTACCTCTATTGCCCTTGAAGGCAGTAGAAGAGCCTTTAGCCTTAACTTTAAACTTTGCTGTCCGAAAGGACTGCAACGTTGGTGCAGAATAGGATTTCCTAGCCGAGGGAGCTGTGGAAAAAAGATATGTAGACTTACACACAGTAGCCTTGGATATCCACGTATCCAGTTCATCTCCAAAAAGGGCTACACCTGTAAAAAAGGTAGGCTTTCCACACCTTTCCTGGAATCTGCATCTGCAGTCCACTGGCGCAGCCAGAAGCCCCTACGTGCTGACACTGCCATGGCAGTAGTACACGCGTTGAGCAATCCAATCTCCTTTATGGCATCCACCATAAAGTTAGCAGAAACCTGTATATGCTGTAGGAGTAAAATAATCTGCCCCCTGGACAAGGAATCTAACCAGTCAATTAGATCACCAGACCATTTTGCAATGGCCCTAGTGATCCATGCACAAGCTATAGTGGGTCTTTGGGCCACCCCCGCCGCTGTGTACAGAGATTTGAGAATGGTCTCAATTTTGCAGTCTGCAGCATCCTTCAACGAAGCTGCCTCAGGAACCGGTAAAACAATCTTACGTGACAGCCTGGAAACTGACGCGTCCGCTATCGGCAGGCTTTCCCATTTTTTCCTGTCATCCTGAGGAAACGGGAAGGATGTAATCAACCGTTTTGGAATCTGAAACTACCTGTCAGGATTTACCCAAGTTGCTTCAAAAAGGGAATTTAATTCCTTGGAAGCAGGAAAAGTAGCAGAGGATTTCTTTTTTACATTAGAAAGGGATTCCTCCTCGTCAGGAATTTGCAAAACCTCTCTTATAGCTACAATCTGGGCCTGTATTCCCTGTGCTAAAGCTGAACCCCCCCCCCCCCCCCCCCCCCGGGACTGATACATCATCATCATGATTTGGGCCAGAGTACGCTTCTGTGGGTAAATAACAGGGATCGGAACGACCACTGAATCTCTATTCATCAGGTCATCTAAAGATTGCCTTAATTATTGAGTCTCCTTCTCATTTTGGGATAATTTATTTGAAATATCCCTTTTAATGAATCTAACCATATTGGTTCAGGTCCACTAGCCTGAGAATGTGTACTGTCCTGAGTAAACTGTAGTGATCCACCCCCCCCCCCCCCCCCCCGATAGAGAAAAGCACTCTGCTGTGCATGATACACAATCCTTTGACATGATAATGCAAAAGAACACACACCCACACAGTGAGGAATAGGTTAAAAGCACAGTTGACCCACACAGAGCCCTTCTAGGGAGACACAGAAATGGAGCCAGCCACACAGCGCCCTTATAGCTAAGGTATAGACCTAGTTGGGTCGGCACCATTAAATACCCTTAATAGGGTTTAGTATACCAAATTATTATCCCCCCCTTTGCTATGACCCCTTGGTACCACTGAGGTGCTTTGGAGTCCGCGTGGAGGAACTGCACTGTCCAGTCAGGCTGCCTGTGTAAGCTTGCAGAAAGGAAATGGCGCTGGTGAGCTGCTGGATCCGCTCATAGTGAAGGCCCCGCCCCCTTAATGGCGCACGGACTACCCGCTTTTATACTGGCTGAGGTAACTTGAATTAAAAGTGTTACAGTGGGTTAGAACCCCTGTAAATAGTGCCAGTCATGGGTAATAAGAATGGCTTCAGCCGCCCCTCACAGCGGTCACTGCAGTGTCCCTGAAGTCGCAGCGCAGCATGCATGCAGTGCTGCGCTCTACCCTCATGCCGCCATTACAGCCGGCGACCCGCTAACCGGGACGCAGGCCACCTACTCGCCACTCTTCAGTCTTCTGGCTCTGTATGCTCGCCGTGGTGGAGCTTATGAATAGGACCCTTAGGAGCTCAGTGTCCTGTCAGCGGGGAACGGGACCATTAACCCTAAGGAGGTTGGGCAGCCAGCCCCCCCCCCCCCCCCCCTCCCCCAAGTCCCATGAATCAGGTAGTCTGGTGCCAGCCAGAGCTGCCTGAAAAGAATAAAAAAAGAAAATAAATGCAGAAAACTCTTCAGAAGCTTCCCAAGTGTGACCGGCTCCTCCGGGCACATTTTCTAAACAGAGTCTGGTAGGAGGGGCATAGAGGGAGGAGCCAGTGCACACTATTGATTTCTTAAAGTGCCCAAGGCTCCTAGTGGACCCGTCTATACCCCATGGTGCTAATGTGGACCCCAGTAGCCTCTAGGACATAAGAGAAACAAACATTACTTGGTCTGAAATTAACTTGCTATTTACAAATAGTGTTCCTGCTTTGACAACTAACACGACGTGCGCCTTGTACTCCCTTAGACTGCTCATTACACGATAAATGCAAGCTAAACAGATGACCAATGTTATTTGCAAAATGAATTCTTTTCTGTTGAGACAACAGGGTCAGGGGTCATTATTGTCTTTAATTCAAACTAACAAGAAGACATGTTAATGTTCGTGATTAAGCAACTGGACTTAGGACAGATATTGACACACCGTGATCTTCCCCAGCTCTATGGCTGACCTTGCTTTTGCTGAAGCTCTATGCGGACACCTTGCCAATGGCAGTTAACGAGTACAGACACAAGCTACATTAGAGATCAGCAATCTTGAACATTCACAATGCTTTGTTTAATCGTCCATTCGTTTTTCTCCTCTGTCTTAGAGTTATTCTTACTCTCTCGGCAGCAATCTGCCTCACTCAGAACATGTCTTCTGCTCATCAACCTGACTTTAAAATGGTCCATTCTATGAATCAGGAATTAGGTGGCTGTTAATTTATCAGTAATAAAAAAAATTTACTTTCGGCCATACAGTTTTCAATGTTTAAGGAATTAAGTGCTAATTTACCATTATCCATCAAAAGAGATTTCACATACTTCTCTCTAAAAAGTAGACAAAATGCAACCTTTATGAAATAAATTGTATATTAATGGCAGAAATTCCACTAATATGATTGGAAACACTAGATCACGACTGTACATTATTTCCTAATGACCACACACTTCCCAGCATTACCGCACAACTGAGCTACTCCCAACTGTCACCAAAACCTGATCATAAAGCCACAGCAGTATCACTCCACAAGGGTAAACAACAGCATCACTCACAGAGACTACTCACAGGCAAGCAGCCTATCCCCGCCTCACCGCCAGCAGCACGTCCCCCGCCTCACCGCCAGCAGGCACGTCCCCCACCTCACCGCCAGCAGGCACGTCCCCCGCCTCACCGCCAGCAGCACGTCCCCCGCCTCACCGACAGCAGCACGTCCCCCGCCTCACTGACATACACCTTCCTGACAAATAGTTCAACAGTTTTACTCACTTACACTGTTATACAGTTTAATGTTTGTTTATTACAAATAATTCAAATTAAACAGCCTATTTTGAAAAAAATATTCCTCCTGTTCTGTATTTGTTTCACTCTATTTTGTCAAAACAGGGGCCATTTGATAAGAATGATATATCCAATCTTGGGTGTTTAGTCGTGCATATCAGAGCGAGGCTGCACACCCAAGAGTGGTATAGCCATTACATATACAGTGCTGGTGAAGAGGTGGCTCTTTCATACACAAATTCAAATGACAGGCTGTGTCCATGTTCAACGTTTCAGTTCCACTGGACTTTTAGGTTCTTGATAGAACTCCAGTGGGACTGAAACAAACATGGACACAGCCTATTTACATTTTTGTATGATAGCGCCTGTGAGTGCCACCTCTTCTCCATGCTTCTATGCTGGAAGTGGGGAGTGGCGGTATTATTTTTTTTACTCCGGAATGACAGGCAAAGTGGATAATTTGGGCATTGTAGATAGTGCCTGTAGCTTTTAAACCGAGGTGGGAAATTAAGAAAGTGTACCTACTTTGCATAAGCATTGTGTACCCTTACAAAAAGGATGTAAAAGGTTAGATCATTGTTAAATAATAGTTTAAAGGTTAGGTTTAAGATTATCATTAGGTTAATTAATATTAATAGGATTTTCTACTTTGCAAGAAGCACACTATCCTTTCAGCTTCTCTGTAATTATAGAAAATTCACTATTTAATTTTTTGTCTTGCAGAACACAGACTGGGCTGTGAGAATTGTGAGGTGGACTGAAAATGAATAATTTGAAACAAGGTATCTTTACTGGCTATAATACAATTGGCACTAGTAACAAGCCCTAGGCAAAGCAGGTAAGGCAGAACAGTTCCTACTTTGGCTTACACATCTGCCTAGCCTGCCTGATTTTCCGTACTATGTCAGACATTTGATGAACCGACTTATTAGAAGGGTGGAATCCTGTGACAGTACCACACTGAAAGTCACTGAGCTTTTCTACTGCGAATGTTTGAAAACGGAGACTGCATTGGTGTATACCTGCTTTTATGTACCTGTTAATTAGCAATGGTATAGCCAAACATCTTAATTCGAAGGAGTGTCCCCACCTACTTTTGGTCATGTTGCGTATTTAAATAAATGGTTTATGGAGGCTATTTAAAAAAAATAAAAAAAAAAACACAATTATTAGCACCTAGACAATTAGGATTGTCCTTTATTTTAAAGCACTGAGTAAAATGATGGCTAATTATAAACTTGGCAGAGCCAATAATGAAATCACACACAATATCCTATTATTACTGTACATGATCATAATATAGCATACCCTCCAACATTTTGCACATAAAAATCGGTACAAATTAGAAAAGGGGGCGTGGCCACATGTAAATGGGTGTGGCCATGCCCCTTTTCCTATACTTTCAATGGAAGTTTAGAGAGCCAAAAATCGGTACAGACCATAAAAAAAAAGGTACTGTACCTATTAAAAAGGTACAGTTGGAGGGTATTATATAGCAGTGACTTGAGGTAAATCTGTGAGGCATTTCCTGCATTCCAATTCTGGAATCAAGTATGAAATGTATCAATCTTATTTGAAAAGTATGACAACTTGCAAGTTCTAGATTTCTTGGATGTGATATAGTTGACATCTAACTAAGCTGTGGCCTTTACTTCACTAATGTGATATGTCAACACAATGAGTGGATTTAAGAGTCTAGCTGGCTGTGTTAAAGTATTTTCAATATAAGCTGTCTGGCTCAAAGACTATCCAACACTTAAAGAGAGCCTTCAGAATGTCTGCTAATCGTTTACAGCACAAGATATTACTGTAAGCATCTTACTATTTGTCTACAAAGCTTTCGGTTATTTTTACAAGTGATATATACCATTTTATGTTTGGCTACTTCTTGAACCTCTCTTTTGGATCCTGGAGGGGCGGCCCAGGTGCAAGGCGGAAAGGGAGGGAGGAAGGGGGTGGTGGCGGCATGAATTGTGTACTCTTTGCCTCAATCCATCTCTTCAATGATGCTATTCAGGTCATCTTGTAGCAGTGTCATGGTGTGTTGCATTATCAGCCCCCACATAATTAGATACTGAAGCTGCCAGGCCCTTTGTCACAGACACTGAGGAGGCCCATGTTTAGCTGTTTGTTTGCACACATTCTGTTGCAAACACTGTAAGCGAGAAGAAAAAAAATACTCTATGCTTTAAAAACATCATATTTTAAGACAATGCTCTTGCTAGTCACGAAAGAAAACATATATTAAAATCCCCTTGCATCACTGAGAGGACTACTTATAGGTACAATACTAGCAATAGCACTGGTATTAAATGGCTAATAAGCCTAACAAATTGCTTAATTCAACACAAAAAATGCATTTTCTAACATATGCAAACATTTGCAAATTCCCCAATACCTTGCAGAGAACAAGATATTTTATAATGTATATGACTCAACGAAAAGTATTGTAATTAGATTTACAAAATCATGAAAAAGGAGAATTGGCAAGTGTCTCTATATATATATTGTATGTGTGTGTGTGCGTTGACAGAGGGCAGAAATTACACACATTGGCCCTCATTCCGAGTTGATCGTTCGCAAGGCGATTTTAGCAGAGTTACACACGCTAAGCCGCCGCCTACTGGGAGTGAATCTTAGCTTCTTAAAATTGCGAACGATGTATTCGCAATATTGCGATTACAAACTACTTAGCAGTTTCAGAGTAGCTTCAGACTTACTCGGCATCTGCGATCAGTTCAGTGCTTGTCGTTCCTGGTTTGACGTCACAAACACACCCAGCGTTCGCCCAGACACTCCCCCGTTTCTCCAGCCACTCCTGCGTTTTTTCCGGAAAAGGTAGCGTTTTCATCCACACGCCCATAAAACGCTGTGTTTCCGCCCAGTAACACCCATTTCCTGTCAATCACATTACGTTCGCCGGAGCGAAGAAAAAGCCGTGAGTAAAAAAAACTTTCTTCATAGCAAAATGACTTGGCGCAGTCGCAGTGCGAACATTGCGCATGCGTACTAAGCAGAAAAACGCTGCGATGCGATGCGATGAAATTTACCGAGCAAACAACTCGGAATGAGGGCCATTGTGTATATACATACATATACACACACACACACACACACATACATACATACACATACATACAGGAGAGGCAGCACTCACGGCTTGTTGAAATGAAAATACACGTGACCACAGTGGGCTATCAACAGTTCAATTCATTAGAATTTTCGTTTATATTATATATATATTATAATTTTTGCCCTCTGTCAACGAGTGATTAAATAAATTAAACAAATTCAGAATTGTTCAATATTAGGTCATTCACATCATCATACTTATAAAAGTAATAGATATGCTAAAAGTAATTACAAATGCTAAAAGCATATTATATGTCATTGGTGACCTTTAAATATTAAATGTATGTTACCTTGACCTGCAAAACCAATGGTTGGCCATTGGGTCAATAGAAATCAAATGACAACTAATTATTCAGTGCTGTACGGTATCTCAATCACCAGAAGCAATCAGAGAGGTATTTGTAATTCTGGTATTGACACAGGAAGCACATTTAAATTATAACAAGTGAACACTAGTGTCACTTTGAAGTTGAATTGTCCCTAATGGTCAATTTCAGCGAGAGCTTACCATTTAAAGGTCAACTACAGGCAAATCATATACAACTGTACATTTTATAGTCAGCATCTGCTAATTCTATCACGCATGGGGGAGATTACATAGACCGGGAATGATCATTTTAGTGAGTGTACAATGAAGTGCAATAGAAAATATCCACAAAATGTATGCACTAATAAGTGACCTGGATACAGTATTAATTTACTGGGCGGACGAGCTAGAACAGTGATTTTTGTATAGTTTTTAAATTACTAAATATATGCATAATACAGTACAGTGTTGAGGATGCAGCCTCGGATCACCATCGGTCACAATTCACAATGGTTTTAGGCACCGCTCAGCATGTGTAAGATGAAGGTTACTCAGGTTGACCTTCGGAAATGGACACCTGGGTCCAGGAAGTCTGCGCCCGATAATGCACACCCTGGACCCATAATGCCTTCACAATGGGAGCCCATGTTTTGAAGAACGGTGTCGAGTGCTACCCACTGCCCTGCCCCACAAATGCCACAGCATGTCAGTCATACTGTATATCATATTTGTACTCAAACTATTGGGTTTGCCTACAAATATGAATTAGGCCCCATGTCACACTCATATGGCAGCATTAAATGTTTCCAATATTAGATATTAAGCGCACAGTTTTGCTAGCCAGAACAAAGCCCATACTTGTCTACTATTGGGATTTCCACCATCAGGGAAATCCTGGACAAGATATCAAAGTGGCAAATAACGGTTGCTTAAACAGAGCAGAGGTTTCGGTTTCATTCCCAAATTCACGAGGAGGCTTTTAATGGTCTATGGCCCAAATGTATTAAGCTTTAACAAGAGATACAGTGGAGACGGATAAAGAGAGATAAATGACCAGCCAATCAGCTTCATAATTGCCATGTCACAGACATTGGAAAGAGATAAAGTGGACGGATATAAAGCAGCAACCATCTAACTGTAATTTTTCAAACACAGCCTGTAACATGGCAGTTAGGTGCTGATTGACTGGTACTTTATCTCCGACCACTTTCTCTCTCCAAGGCTTAGTACATATAGGGGGTAATTCCAAGTTGATCGCAGCAGGATTTTTTTTTAGCAGTTGGGCAAAACCAGGGCCCTCATTCCGAGTTGTTCGCTCGGTAATTTTCTTTGCATCGCAGCGATTTTCCGCTATTTGCGCATGCGCAATGTTCACACTGCGACTGCGCCAAGTAAATTTGCTAAGAAGTTTGGTATTTTACTCACGGCATTACAAGGTTTTTTCTTCGTTCTGGTGATCGTTGTGTGATTGACAGGAAGTGGGTGTTTCTGGGCGGAAACTGGCCGTTTTATGGGAGTGTGTGAAAAACGCTGCCGTTTCTGGGAAAAACGCGGGAGTGGCTGGAGAAACGGGGGAGTGTCTGGGCGAACGCTGGGTGTGTTTGTGACGTCAAACCAGGAACGAAACTGACTGAACTGATCGCAGTGGCAGAGTAAGTCTCGAGCTACTCAGAAACTGCTTAGAAATTTCTATTCGCAATTTTGAGAATCTTTCGTTCGCAATTTTGCTAAGCTAAGATTCACTCCCAGTAGGCGGCGGCTTAGCGTGTGCAATGCTGCTAAAAGCAGCTTGCGAGCGAACAACTCGGAATGAGGGCCCATGTGCACTGCAGGGGAGGCAGATTTAACATGTGCAGAGAGAGTTAGATTTGGGTGTGGTGTGTTCAATCTGCAATCTAATTTGCAGTGTAAAAATAAAGCAGCCAGTATTTACCCTGCACAGAAATAAAATAACCCACCCAAATCTAACTCTCTCTGCACATGTTATATCTGCCTCCCCTGCAGTGCACATGGTTTTGCCCAACTGCTAAAAAAAATCCTGCTGCGATCAACTTGGAATTACCCCCATACCCCTTTAGTCTTGTTAACGTCAAGTATTCTGTTCAATATACCAAAAAAAAAGTTGTAGTGTTACATACAACAAAAAGGCATTAGATCTACAGTGCAGACTAGAGTAATGTTTTTATTTTATTGTTTTCACTGTGTTGGCAATTTGATTTTCAATCTTTTTGTACCAGTAGCCAACATTAATACATGAGAAAAAAAGTGACTATTGCAATGGAAAATATTAAACAGGTAAAATTATATATAGTGGGAATGGTACCATTGACTGTACTTATACCGTTAATGCATTTTTCATGAATGTATTAATTATGCAGGTGCATAAAGTTTACCAGCCACCTTGTAGATCAAGGACCCGATTCAGGTAAGATTGCAGATTCTGCTACAAAGACATATCCCGAAAACTTGGAAACCGTAATGGGAACAAAAACTCATATTAAATATTTTTGTATTTTGTTAGATGGCTAACTGGTCTTAATCTTTCATTGTTGTGAGGTATTTAAATAGTGGACAATATGGAGACTCCCCACCGACTGAACATGTGTTAGTGGCACGTCCTGGCCTTTTTAAAAATTACTTAGAATTCCAAACAGTCAAAATATTAAAACCACCCACAGGTGAAGTGAATAACATTGATTATCTAGTTTCAATGGCACTTGTCAAGGGGTGGGATATATTAGGCAGCAAATGAACATTAATTTCTTGAAGTTGAAGTGTTTCAAGCCGAAAAAATGGGCAAGGGTAAGGGTGTGGGGAGCGAAGGCTAGCAATTTGGTCCCATCCCACAGAAGAGCTACTGTAGCACAAATTGCTTTAAAAGTTATTGTTGGGTATGATAGATAGGTGTCAGAACACACAGTGCCTGCGTATGACGCTGCCTAGCTGAAGACCAGTCAGAGTGCCCATGCTGGCTACTGTCCACCACTGAAAGTGCCTACAATGGGTACATGAGTGTTAGAACTGGACCACGGAGCAATGGAAGAAGGTGGACCTGTCTGCTGCATCAAATTTTATTTTACATCATGCGAACGACCAGGTGCATGTGCTTTGTTTACCTGAGGAAGTGATGGCACCAGGACACACTATGGCAAGAAGTCAAGCCCGTAAATACAGTGTAATGCTCTGGGCAATCTTCTGCTGAAAACCCTCGGGTTCTGGGATTCATGTGGATGTTAGTTTGACACATACCATCTACCAAAACATTGTTGCAGACCAAGTACACCCCTTTGTGGCATGGCCTCTGGAAGTGGCCTCTTTTAGCAGGATAATGCGCCCTGCCACATTGCAAACATTGTTCAGGAATGGTTAGAGGATTAGGACAAAGAATTCAAGGTGATAACTTGGCATCTAAATTCCCCCCAGATATCAATCTGATTGAGTATCTGTGGGATGTGCTGAAAAAAAAAGTCTGAGCCATGGTGGTCCCACCTCACGATTTACAGGACTTAAAGAATCAGCTGTTAACGTCTTGGTGCCAGATACCACAGGACACCTTCAGAGGTCTTGTGGAGTCCATGCCTCAATGTGTCAGCGCGGTTTTGGTGGTACTAGGGGGCCTACACAATATCAGGGAGGTGGTTCTAATGATATTACTGATGGCCATACAGCCCTCATCATACATCAGCATTCCAACTGTGATAAGTTATTTTAAAGGCACCTTCCAGAGGTATGTGTGTGTAGAGGGGTCAATATTGTTTTCTTGCTTTAAGACTCCATGTTTATTCATTAACTGGTTGAATTAGTACAACTGTTTATGTTTCCTATTCTAAAACCAATTTGTTAGAGCTACTACCACAGATCATCTTTAATCATTTTAGGCATTGAATACAGATAGATTTGTAAGTGCAATTCATGGGTGAAGAGTCCCGTATTTTTTTTTATAAAACTTACTATTAAAGAAAATAATAGGTCAGGCCTGGCCAACCTGTGGCTCTCCAGCTGTTGTAAAACTACAAGTCCCATCATGCTTTGCCACAGTTTTGCTATTAGGGAATGCTAAAACTGTGGCAATGCATGCTGGGATGTGTAGTTTCACAACATCTGGAGAGCCACAGGTTGGCCAGGCCTGTAATAGGTTATCAAAGTGGGTTGAGATGTGGCTATGATGTTGTACAAAGCTCATTGTATCAATTGCAACAGTTTATACCAGTGGTTCTCAAACTGTGTGCCATGCCAACCTGGGGTGCCTCAGGACACTTTCAGGGCTGCTCTGGGTTGGTGGTGCAGGGCCAATTCAATTTATTTATGGTCAATGTAATAGGCAAAACCAGATCTGGTGGCTGTCAATCATAAAATATGTGGACAAACAGAAGCAAATCTTGTCCATCACCACACAATTAAACCTAAATGATGACATATAAACACAATTTAAATAAGATTTTACTTACCGATAAATCTATTTCTCGGAGTCCGTAGTGGATGCTGGGGTTCCTGAAAGGACCATGGGGGATAGCGGCTCCGCAGGAGACAGGGCACAAAAAGTAAAGCTTTTCCGATCAGGTGGTGTGCACTGGCTCCTCCCCCTATGACCCTCCTCCAGACTCCAGTTAGGTACTGTGCCCGGACGAGCGTACACAATAAGGGAGGATTTTGAATCCCGGGTAAGACTCATACCAGCCACACCAATCACACCGTACAACTTGTGATCTAAACCCAGTTAACAGTATGATAACAGCGGAGCCTCTGAAAGATGGCTTCCTTCAACAATAACCCGAATTAGTTAACAATAACTATGTACAATTTATGCAGATAATCCGCACTTGGGATGGGCGCCCAGCATCCACTACGGACTCCGAGAAATAGATTTATCGGTAAGTAAAATCTTATTTTCTCTATCGTCCTAGTGGATGCTGGGGTTCCTGAAAGGACCATGGGGATTATACCAAAGCTCCCAAACGGGCGGGAGAGTGCGGATGACTCTGCAGCACCGAATGAGAGAACTCCAGGTCCTCCTTAGCCAGAGTATCAAATTTGTAAAATTTTACAAACGTGTTCTCCCCTGACCACGTAGCTGCTCGGCAAAGTTGTAATGCCGAGACCCCTCGGGCAGCCGCCCAAGATGAGCCCACCTTCCTTGTGGAGTGGGCCTTTACAGATTTAGGCTGTGGCAAGCCTGCCACAGAATGTGCAAGTTGGATTGTGCTACAGATCCAACGAGCAATCGTCTGCTTAGACGCAGGAGCACCCATCTTGTTGGGTGCATACAATATAAACAACGAGTCAGATTTTCTGACTCCAGCTGTCCTTGCAATATATATTTTTAATGCTCTGACAACGTCCAGTAACTTGGAGTCCTCCAAGTCACTTGTAGCCGCAGGCACTACAATAGGCTGGTTCAGATGAAATGCTGACACCACCTTAGGGAGAAAATGCGGACGAGTCCGCAGTTCTGCCCTGTCCGAATGGAAAATCAGATATGGGCTTTTGTAAGATAAAGCTGCCAATTCTGACACTCTCCTGGCAGAAGCCAGGGCTAGAAGCATGGTCACTTTCCATGTGAGATATTTCAAATCCACCTTTTTTAGTGGTTCAAACCAATGAGATTTTAGGAAGTCCAAAACCACATTTAGATCCCACGGTGCCACTGGAGGCACCACAGGAGGCTGTATATGCAGCACTCCCTTAACAAAGGTCTGGACTTCAGGGACTGAAGCCAATTCTTTTTGAAAGAAAATCGACAGGACCGAAATTTGAACCTTAATAGATCCCAATTTGAGACCCATTGACAATCCTGATTGCAGGAAATGTAGGAATCGACCCAGTTGAAATTCCTCCGTCGGAGCACTCCGATCTTCGCACCACGCAACATATTTCCGCCAAATTCGGTGATAATGTTGCACGGTTACTTCCTTCCTTGCTTTAATCAAAGTAGGAATGACTTCTTCCGGCATGCCTCTTTCCTTTAGGATCCGGCGTTCAACCGCCATGCCGTCAAACGCAGCCGCGGTAAGTCTTGAAACAGACAGGGACCCTGCTGAAGCAAGTCCCTCCTTAGAGGTAGAGGCCACGGATCTTCCGTGATCATCTCTTGAAGTTCCGGGTACCAAGTCCTCCTTGGCCAATCCGGAACCACTAGTATCGTTCTTACGCCTCTTTGCCGTATAATTCTCAATACTTTTGGTATGAGAGGCAGAGGAGGAAACACATACACCGACTGGTACACCCAAGGCGTTACCAGCGCGTCCACAGCTATTGCCTGCGGATCTCTTGACCTGGCGCAATACCTGTCCAGTTTTTTGTTGAGGCGAGACGCCATCATGTCCACCATTGGTCTTTCCCAACGGGTTACCAGCATGTGGAAGACTTCTGGATGAAGTCCCCACTCTCCCGGGTGAAGATCGTGTCTGCTGAGGAAGTCTGCTTCCCAGTTGTCCACTCCCGGGATGAACACTGCTGACAGTGCTATCACATGATTCTCTGCCCAGCGAAGAATCCTTGCAGCTTCTGCCATTGCCCTCCTGCTTCTTGTGCCGCCCTGTCTGTTCACATGGGCGACTGCCGTGATGTTGTCCGACTGGATCAATACCGGTTTTCCCTGAAGCAGAGGTTCTGCCTGGTTTAGAGCATTGTATATTGCTCTTAGTTCCAGAATGTTTATGTGAAGAGACGTTTCCAGGCTCGTCCATACTCCCTGGAAGTTTCTTCCTTGTGTGACTGCTCCCCAGCCTCTCAGGCTGGCGTCCGTGGTCACCAGGATCCAATCCTGTATGCCGAATCTGCGGCCCTCCAATAGATGAGCACTCTGCAACCACCACAGAAGAGACACCCTTGTCCTTGGAGACAGGGTTATCCGTAGGTGCATCTGAAGATGCGACCCTGACCATTTGTCCAACAGATCCCTTTGGAAAATTCTTGCGTGGAATCTGCCGAATGGAATCGCTTCGTAAGAAGCCACCATTTTTCCCAGGACTCTTGTGCATTGATGTACAGACACCTTTCCTGGTTTTAGGAGGTTCCTGACAAGCTCGGATAACTCCTTGGCTTTTTCCTCCGGGAGAAAAACCTTTTTCTGAACCGTGTCCAGAATCATCCCTAGGAACAGCAGACGAGTTGTCGGCATTAACTGGAATTTTGGAATATTCAGAATCCACCCGTGCTGTTTTAGCACTTCTTGAGACAGTGCTAATCCCATCTCTAGCTGTTCTCTGGACCTCGCCCTTATTAGGAGATCGTCCAAGTATGGGATAATTAATACGCCTTTTCTTCGAAGAAGAATCATCATCTCGGCCATTACCTTTGTAAAGATCCGAGGTGCCGTGGACAATCCGAACGGCAGCGTCTGAAACTGATAGTGACAGTTTTGTACAACGAACCTGAGGTACCCCTGGTGTGAGGGGTAAATTGGAACGTGGAGATACGCATCCTTGATGTCCAAGGATACCATAAAGTCCCCCTCTTCCAGGTTCGCTATCACTGCTCTGAGTGACTCCATTTTGAACTTGAACTTCTTTATGTACAGGTTCAAGGACTTCAGATTTAGAATAGGCCTTACCGAGCCATCCGGCTTCGGTACCACAAAAAGAGTGGAATAATACCCCTTCTCTTGTTGCAGAAGAGGTACCTTGACTATCACCTGCTGAGAGTACAGCTTGTGAATGGCTTCCAACACCGTCTCCCTTTCGGAGGGGGACGTTGGTAAAGCAGACCTCAGGAAACGGCGAGGTGGATCTGTCTCTAATTCCAACCTGTATCCCTGAGATATTATCTGCAGGATCCAGGGATCTACTTGCGAGTGAGCCCACTGCGCGCTGTAATTTTTGAGACGACCGCCCACCGTCCCCGAGTCCGCTTGAGAAGCCCCAGCGTCATGCTGAGGCTTTTGTAGAAGCCGGGGAGGGCTTCTGATCCTGGGAAGGAGCTGCGTGTTGCTGTCTCTTCCCTCGACCTTTGCCTCGTGGCAAATATGAATAGCCCTTTGCTCTCTTATTTTTAAAGGAACGAAAGGGCTGCGGTTGAAAAGTCGGTGCCTTTTTCTGTTGGGGAGTGACTTGAGGTAGAAAGGTGGATTTCCCGGCTGTAGCCGTGGCCACCAAATCTGATAGACCGACTCCAAATAACTCCTCCCCCTTATACGGCAAAACTTCCATATGCCGTTTTGAATCCGCATCGCCTGTCCACTGTCGCGTCCATAAAGCTCTTCTGGCCGAAATGGACATAGCACTTACCCGTGATGCCAGTGTGCATATATCCCTCTGTGCATCACGCATATAAAGAAATGCATCCTTTATTTGTTCTAACGACAGTAAAATATTGTCCCTGTCCAGGGTATCAATATTTTCAATCAGGGATTCTGACCAAACTACCCCCGCACTGCCCATCCAGGCAGTTGCTACAGCTGGTCGTAGTATAACACCTGCATGTGTGTATATACTTTTTTGGATATTTTCCATCCTCCTATCTGATGGATCTTTAAGTGCGGCCATCTCAGGAGAGGGTAACGCCACTTGTTTAGATAAGCGTGTTAGCGCCTTGTCCACCCTAGGAGGTGTTTCCCAGCGCTCCCTAACCTCTGGCGGGAAAGGGTATAATGCCAATAATTTCTTTGAAATTATCAGCTTTTTATCAGGGGCAACCCACGCTTCATTACACACGTCATTTAGTTCTTCTGATTCAGGAAAAACTATAGGTAGTTTTTTCATACCCCACATAATACCCTGTTTAGTGGTACCTGTAGTATCAGCTAAATGTAACGCCTCCTTCATTGCCAAAATCATATAACGTGTGGCCCTACTGGAAAATACGGTTGATTCGTCACCGTCACCACTGGAGTCATCGCCTGTGTCTGGGTCTGTGTCGACCGACTGAGGCAAAGGGCGTTTCACAGCCCCTGACGGTGTTTGAGTCGCCTGGACAGGCACTAATTGATTGTCCGGCCGTCTCATGTCGTCAAACGACTGCTTTAGCGTGTTGACACTATCCCGTAGTTCCATAAATAAAGGCATCCATTCTGGTGTCGACCCCCTAGGAGGTGACATCCCCATATTTGGCAATTGCTCCGCCTCCACACCAATATCGTCCTCATACATGTCGACACACACGTACCGACACACAGCAGACACACAGGGAATGCTCCTAATGAAGACAGGACCCACTAGCCCTTTGGGGAGACAGAGGGAGAGTTTGCCAGCACACACCAAAAGCGCTATATATATATCAGGGATAGCCTTATAATAAGTGCTCCCCTATAGCTGCTTTGTTATATAAAAATATCGCCATAAATTTGCCCCCCCTCTCTGTTTTACCCTGTTTCTGTAGTGCAGTGCAGGGGAGAGACCTGGGAGCCGTCCTGACCAGCGGAGCTGTGAGAGGAAATGGCGCCGTGTGCTGAGGAGATAGGCCCCGCCCCTTTTCCGGCGGGCTCGTCTCCCGCTATTTTGAGAAATCAGGCAGGGGTTAAATATCTCCATATAGCCTCTAGGGCTATATGTGAGGTATTTTTAGCCTTTATAGGTACTCATTTGCCTCCCAGGGCGCCCCCCTCCCAGCGCCCTGCACCCTCAGTGACTGCCGTGTGAAGTGTGCTGAGAGGAAAATGGCGCACAGCTGCAGTGCTGTGCGCTACCTTTAGAAGACTGCAGGAGTCTTCAGCCGCCGATTCTGGACCTCTTCTGTCTTCAGCATCTGCAAGGGGGCCGGCGGCGCGGCTCCGGTGACCATCCAGGCTGTACCTGTGATCGTCCCTCTGGAGCTTGATGTCCAGTAGCCAAGAAGCCAATCCATCCTGCACGCAGGTGAGTTGACTCCTTCTCCCCTCAGTCCCTCGCTGCAGTGATCCTGTTGCCAGCAGGAATCACTGTAACATAAAAAACCTAGCTAAACTTTCTCTAAGCAGCTCTTTAGGAGAGCCACCTAGATTGCACCCTTCTCGGCCGGGCACAAAAATCTAACTGGAGTCTGGAGGAGGGTCATAGGGGGAGGAGCCAGTGCACACCACCTGATCGGAAAAGCTTTACTTTTTGTGCCCTGTCTCCTGCGGAGCCGCTATCCCCCATGGTCCTTTCAGGAACCCCAGCATCCACTAGGACGATAGAGAAATTAATTTAATATTTCTTTCTAAATTTCTCAACAAAAAACTTCTGGCCTAAGTGTGCCATGAAACAAATTCTGATACTGTGGGGCGCCGTGATTCAAAAAAGTTTGAGAACAACTGGTTTATACGACAGAGCAGTGGTTCCCAAACTCTGTCCTCAAGGACCCCTAACAGGTCACATTTTCCAGGTCACCCGGCAGGTGCACCCTGTATGTCCAAACTGTCAAATTTTTTAATTCCACAGGTGACCTGGAAAATGTGAACCGTTAGGGGTCCTTGAAGACTGAGGGGTCTATTTACTAAACCTTGGATGGAGATAAAGTACCAGCCAATCAGCTCCTAACTGCCATGTTACAGGCTGTGCTTGAAAAATGACACTGACTGGCTGGTACTTAAACTCTGTCCACTTTACCTCCATCCATGGTTTAGTAAATAGACCTCTGAGTTTGGGAGCCATGGCTATAATTTTTTAATTTATTTTTTACTTTTGAGTCTTAAAGAATTGCAATGACTGGGAATCTGCTTAACCATTACTCTTATTTGAAATCTGTAAAAATTATGTTGGCGTGGAAGACAGTGCAAGAGCACAGCCAGTGACCCACCTAGACCTGTATATTCATAAAAATGTTCCTATACATGAACTGTGGAGACATGCTTATTTAGGAGTGCGTCATTTTTGGTATATATATTTCTGTATAGTAGATTTTGTGTTAATATCACTAGACCTTGGTACTGCAAGGAAATGTGCAACTAGCACAAATGGCATATAAAAGATAAATCTAATAAAGTATACAGTTATGTGGTATATTCAATTCAAGTCGGATCCTTTCAGACAAGAAAGGATCCGACAAAGCACTATTCTCGACAAAATGTAATTCCGACATTTTTTAAAGCACAGCAGCAGGGTCCCAGTCGGCTGACAGGAAGGCATATGCTTTGTTCGGGCTGCGGGGTGATGGTGCTAGTGTATCAGTGGGATCCAGAACACAGAAACTTGCAGAGAATGCCCCTTGTGTGCCCCCTCCCTGTATTCTTCCTTACACCCGTGCCACGCTACAAGGAATCGTGTTGCAGAGATTCTGCCTGGCAACATCTCAGCTCCCCCAAATGGTGACGGGGTGGTGATTTTACGAGAAGGGGGGGGGGGGGGGGGGGGCCAGGAGGTATATGCTTGCTGTAAATAGCCGAGCCGACCGTGGCCCATAAACCAGCCCCTTCCCTCCCACTTCTCAGTCATAAGCATGGCTGTGTGCCATCTACTCGCCGGCCTTTCCCCTTCTACTCCCATTTATCTCCTCCTTTAGCCGGAGGTGAGCCACAGGTTGCGAAGGACTAGCCCCCTCAGTTCTCCAGTGCCCCGCTGAAAAAGCTGTAAACATACAGCGGCACCGATGGGCCTGAGAAGCGCTACCCAAGCCGGCCATACCTGGGGGAGGCGGCAGAGCAGAGGCAGATGAAGTGGTTCTCCGTTGAGAGGATCCCGGAGGAAGTAGCGGCTCCCTAGCAACTGAGTGAGGGGGAGTGTGAGCCAGTGTTTCCTGCCGAAGTAGAGGAAATGACTCAGCCAAACCCAACAGGTTTGGCCCGGTCCAGACAATGGCAATCCGATTTTTTTTAAAGTCGGATTGACATTGTCGGAAACGGGGCTAAAACCTGTCCGGTTTGTCCACACTTCCGACAATACACGCGCATTCCGACAGCTTTCCAACTTGTCGGAAAAAACGGCCCCCTATTGAATAGGTCGGAACCCCTTCCGACCTAAACCTGTCGGAAGCTGCCGTCTTTCCAACAATAAGGCAGCTTCCAACAATTATGAATACACCCCTATATGTCTGAAAAAGGACTCCTTTCAATATAGTAAAGTAACAAATTCAGGGCCTAATTCAGACCTGATCACAGCAGCAACATTTTTCTCTAATGGGCAAAATCGGAGACTTAGATTTGGATGGGGTGTGTTCAAACTGGAGTGTAAATTGCAGTGTAAAAATAAAGCAGCCAGTATTTACCATGCACAGAAACAAAATAACCCACCCAAATCTAACGCTCTCTGCACGTTACATCTGCTTCACCTGCAGTGCACATGGTTTTGCCCATTAGAGAAAGATTTTGCTGCTGCGATCAGGTCTGAATTAGACTCTCAGTCCACAAATGTTTCGCGAAAATGTAATAATTACATCACTACCAGAGAATAATACAAAGAAAAGTTGTTCTACAAAAGTGCTAGTAAGTGAAGATTAGTTTTTAATAAATAATATAAATGCACAAAGGGCCTAATTCAGCTTGAGTTGTAGTTTTGTTTCTCTAGTAATGGGCGCAGCGGAGCCCTTGTGGCACCATATAAATCAAGAATAATAATAATAATAATAATAATAATAATAATAATAATAATAGGCTCGCATGACTGAGGTTTGCGCCCTGACTATGCAGCCTAGCTACAAAGGCAGTCGGAGGGCATCCATTTTTTGGGTTGTAGCGGCTGCGTGTGACCTCATGCAGCTTCCACACCACAAACGGTCTGGACACGCCAACATTGTCCAGACCGCACCCCCAAAACAGTGCGCCAACACCCACGGCTCTTAAACTGCGATTGCGCAGAAATCGGCAAATAGAGATTTCCGCACTTCTACATTCCAAAATACACAAACTCCAAAAATCATAGTGACCATTTTCTATTGAGTGCACTGTTTTATAGCAAGAACACGTCTACTATTCAGCCAGGTAGTGATTGTCAGCCCATCACCCTCCCATTTATCTATTTCTTTAGAGTCCCAACTATATGTGCTTGCATATAGCTGGGACTATTGGCATTGTATCACTGTCTGATGAGTGCTGTGAGTGACAGCCAGCTGCTGACTGCCTGTAGGAGCATCCACTGCATCAGATCTCTCGCCCTTCTGTACATGGGGAAAAAGAGTTCATAGAAATGTATATCACTATTTATTGTTGTAAGCAAGTATGGCGTTTAAATGAGGTGGTATAACAAGACAGCTATGAAATAGTAAAAAGACATAACCTGTAACAGACAACTACACTGAATGCTGTGCAACTGAAATAAGTTTTTCTTTCTAAAACAGCTGCAAAAACTTACAAATACTATGATGAGAGCGCCCGTCTTTCCAAGTGAACAAATTGATGTCTTAAACATTGTTGCATTATTTTCAATACATTACACATGCCCCCTGGACAAGTGTAACTGGTTTTCCACCTGTCTGCTCAGGTAAATCAACAGCAACTGAATCACTTCCTCAGAGCCGACTGTGTCCTCTGAGAGCCCAAACCCTCCAGATGAACACAGAAACCATCAAACCTGCTTTATTATTACTTTATGTCACATTGGTGCCTGCATATAGCAAGAAAAACACCACATACCACTCTGAAGGCCATGAGATTTCTTCTTGTTCCATTAAAAAAATAATGTAACCTAATGCCACTTACAGACGGTACAGTACTAGTAGCATTAATATTACTAGCGATATTGGCAGCATCATGTTATATTATAAATAAGTGCTTCAATAGTTATTGGTTAAATGTGCTCTTCATAATGAAGTTAGGATAATTTCATTGTGCAAAGCATTAGGATTATTATTACTAATGGGTGTAGCATGGCTGACCGCCGGTCAGCTTAACGGCGCCGGGATCCCGGCAGCATACTGACGCCGGGATCCCGGCGGGGAGGGGCGAGTGCAGCAAGCCACTTGCGGGTTCGCTGCGCTCGCCACGCTGCGGGCTCGGTGGCGACCTGCGGTCGCCACGGGTTCTATTCCCACTCTATGGGTGTCGTGAACACCCACGAGTGGAAATAGTCCCTGTTGGTCGGCATGCCGACCATCGGGATACTGAGCCGGCGGGATTGTGGAGGAGGTCATGTGACTGTCGGTCAGCAGACCGCCGGTCACATGAATACCACCCTTACTAATACTAGGCAGCACTTTTTACTTTTATTGCTCACATTACATATATGTGACTGGGGGCCTACGCAGGATAATTGTCACTGTATGTTTCTGTATTTTCATTACTTGTAATTTTAATACCAAAGCTTCCCCACCATACTGTATATCAGTAGTGACTCTGAGGGATTGCCATGTTGTTTGTCATACTTGCCACCTAGCAACAGCTAGCAGCAACCTCCCAATGCAGTGCTGTGACAGCGAGAAAATACATATTCACTTCCCTGCTGCAAACACAAGCAGGACGCATGTGACTTTGGGGATGATTCAGACCTGATCGCTAGGCTGCTAAAATTGTAGTCCTGCAATCCAATAGTCGCCGTGCAAGTGTGCGATCGCATGTGTACGCCGAGCTGCTAAAAAAAACAAAAAAACACAACCTCAGCTGCAAATCCATTTGCACCTCACTCACCATCGAATGATTTTTACCAGTTTGTGCAGTCTGTGCACAGCCCAGAACTGACTCCTACAGTGCAATCAGAATGGGCTGATCAGGGCTGGAGCAGACGTCACACACCCTCACTGAAAACGCTTCGGTACGCCTGCGTTTTTCCCTCATACCAGCCTGTCGCTGACTGACGATGCCCACTTGCAGAGGCGCATGCGCATTGCGGTGCATACCCATGCGCAGTTAATCGCTGATCACCCGCTGTGCGAAAACACACAGCAGCGATCGGGTCTGATTCGGGCTCCATGATCATGTTGCTTACAGTGATTTTTTTTTTTTTTTTTTATCAGTGGCAATATGGAGGATGCAGTGAATGGGTCTATAACGGAGACAGACTTTCTAATGCGGTCTTCCATTACAAATACAGACAGCTGACAGGGTGACCAATAAAATAATGCCCTCTCCTTCAGGCAGTAGTTCTTCAATAGAAGCAATACATAAAAAATAAAAAGTTGGAAAAGGTTTTTCCTTCAACTAAGTCTCTAAGTGGGAGATTTATCAAAGCTGAGAGAGAGAGAGAGAGAGAGAGAGAGAGAGAGAGAGAGAGAGAGAGAGAGAGAGAGAGAGAGAGAGAGAGAGAGAGAGAGAGAGAGACAGACAATCAGCTCCTACATGTTTTTCAAACACAGTCTGTATAATGACCGAAACTCATTGGTGTGGTACTTTTAACTATCTCCAAGCTTTGATGCATTTCGCGGAGACAAAAATTCAACATCATGTGTCCTTTTTCACATACAGTGCATCCAGAAAGTATTCACAGCGCTTCACTCTTTCCACATTTTGTTATGTTGCAGCCTTATTTCAAAATGCAATAAATTTATTTTTTCCCCTCAAAATTTCTACACACACACACACACACACACACACACACACACACAATACCCCATAATGACAATGTGAAAAAGTTTTTTTGAGATTTTTGCAAACTTATTAAAAATAAAAAAACTAAGAAGTCGCATGTACATATATATTCACCGCCTTTGCCATGAAGCTCAAAATTGAGCTCAGGTACATCCTGTTTCCACTGATCATCCTTGAGCTGTTCCTACAGCTTAATTGGAGTCCACCTGTAGTAAATTCAGTTGATTGGACATGATTTGGAAAGGCACACACCTGTCTATATATGGTCTCACACTTGACAGTGCATGTCTGAGCACAAACAAAGCATGAAGTCAAAGGAATTGTCTGTAGACCTCCAAGACAGGATTGTCTTGAGGCACAAATCTGGGGAAGTGTACAGAAAAAAATAAGATTTTAAACCTACTGGTAAATATTTTTCTCCTAGTCCGTAGAGGATGCTGGGGACTCCGTAAGGACCATGGGGTATAGACAGGCTCCGCAGGAGACATGGGCACTATAAAGAACTTTAGATGGGTGTGCACTGGCTCCTCCCTCTATGCCCCTCCTCCAGACCTCATTTAGAGAAACTGTGCCCAGAGGAGACGGAATACGAGGAAAGGATTTTGTTAATCTAAGGGCAAGATTCATACCAGCCCATACCATATAACCTGGACTATACGCAACCAGTTAACAGTATGCACAAAACAGTATCAGCCAACAACTGATCTTAACTGTAACATAACGCTTATGTAAGCAACAACTATATACAAGTCATGCAGAAATATGTCCGAACTGGGACAGGCCCCCAGCATCCTCTACGGACTAGGAGAAAAAGATTTACTGGTAGGTTTAAAATCTTATTTTCTCTTATGTCCTAGAGGATGCTGGGGACTCCGTAAGGACCATGGGGATTATACCAAAGCTCCAGACCGGGCGGGAGAGTGCGGATGACTCTGCAGCACTGATTGAGCAAACATGAGGTCCTCATCAGCCAGGGTATCAAACTTGTAGAATTTTGCAAAAGTGTTTGAACCCGACCAAGTAGCCGCTCGGCAAAGCTGTAAAACCGAGACGCCACGGGCAGCCACCCAAGAAGAGCCCACCTTCCTAGTGGAATGGGCCTTTATCGAATTTGGTAACGGCAATCCAGCCGTAGAATGAGCCTGCTGAATCGTGTTACAGATCCAGCGAGCAATAGTCTGTTTAGAAGCAGGAGCGCCAACCTTGTTGGCTGCCTCTGTTTTCCTAATTCGAGCAGTCCTGGCTACGTAAATTTTTAAGGCCCTGACTACATCAAGGGACTTGGAATCCTCCAAGTCTCTCATAGCCACAGGCACCACAATAGGTTGGTTCATATGAAACGATGACACCACCTTAGGCAAAAATTGAGGACGAGTCCTCAACTCAGCTCTATCCACATGGAAAATGAGATAGGGGCTCTTATGATACAAAGCCGCCAATTCGGACACCTGCCTAGCAGATGCCAAGGCCAACAACATGACCACCTTCCAAGTGAGAAATTTTAATTCAACCGTTTGAAGAGGCTCAAACCAGTGAGATTTTAGGAACTGTAACACCACATTAAGGTCCCATGGTGCCACTGGGGGCACAAAAGGAGGCTGGATGTGTAGCACTCCCTTTACAAAAGTCTGGACTTCTGGGAGAGAAGCCAATTCCTTCTGGAAGAATATAGACAGGGCCGAAATCTGTACCTTAATGGAACCTAACTTCAGGCCCATATCCACTCCTGTCTGTAGAAAGTGGAGAAAACGGCCCAAGTGGAAAACTTCCGTAGGAGCATTCCTAGCTTCACACCAAGATACATACTTCCTCCAGATACGGTGATGTTTCGCCGTCACCTCCTTCCTAGCCTTTATCAGAGTAGGGATGACCTCCTCCAGAATACCTTTCCCAGCTAGGATTCGGCGTTCAACCGCCATGCCGTCAAACGTAACCGCGGTAAGTCTTGGAACACGCAGGGCCCTTGTTGCAACAGGTCCTCTCTGAGAGGAAGAGGCCACGGATCGCCTGTGAGCATTTCCTGAAGATCCGAATACCAGGCCCTTCGAGGCCAATCTGGAACAATGAGTATTGTCTGCGCTCTTGTTCGTCTTATGATTCTCAATATTTTTGAGATGAGCGGAAGAGGAGGGAACACATAGACCGACTGAAACACCCACGGTGTCACCAGGGCGTCATCATGTCTATTTGAGGAAGTCCCCAAAGACTTGTTAACTCTGCAAAAACTTCTTGATGAAGTCCCCACTCTCCTGGATGGAGATCGTGTCTGCTGAGGAAGTCTGCTTCCCAGTTGTCCACTCCCGGAATGAATACCGCTGACAGAGCGCTTACGTGATATTCTGCCCAGCGCAGAATCCTGGTGGCATCCGCCATTGCCACTCTGCTCCTTGTTCCGCCTTGGCGGTTTATATGAGCCACGGCTGTCACGTTGTCTGATTGAATCAGAACCGGTAGGTCGCGAAGAAGATTCTCCGCTTGTCGTAGGCCGTTGTATATGGCCCTTAATTCCAGTATGTTGATGTGTATACAAGTCTCCTGGCTTGACCATAGTCCCTGAAAATTCTTCCCTTGTGTGACTGCTCCCCATCCTCGGAAGCTCGCGTCCGTGGTCACCAACACCCAGTCTTGAATGTCGAACCTGCGACCCTCTAGAAGGTGAGCACTCTGCAGCCACCACAGGAGAGACACCCTGGCCCTGGGGGACAGGGATATTTTCTGATGTATTTGAAGATGGGACCCGGGCCACTTGCCCAGAAGGTCCCACTAAAAAGTCCTCGCATGAAACCTGCCGAAGGGGATGGCCTCGTAGGTCGTCACCATTTTCCCTAGTACTCAAGTGCATTGATGGACTGACATTCTTTTTGGTTTTAGCAGGTCTCTGACCACGTTCTGGAGTTCCTGGGCTTTTTCCTTTGGGAGAAAAACCCTCTTCTGTTCCGTGTCCAGAATCATGCCTAAGAAAGATAGTCGAGTCGTTGGAATCAACTGTGACTTTGGTAGATTTATAATCCAACCATGCTGCTGCAGCACTCTCAGGGAGAGCAACACGCTCTTCTGCAACTGTTCATTTGATCTCGCTTTTATCAGGAGATCGTCCAAGTACGGGATAATTGTGACTCCTCGCCTGCGCAGGAGCACCATCATTTCCGCCATTACCTTGGTGAAAACCCTCGGGGCCGTGGAAAGCCCAAACGGCAACGTCTGAAACTGGTAATACAGTCCTGTACAGCGAATCTCAGGTATGCCTGATGAGGAGGATATATGGGGACGTGACGGTATGCATCGTTTATGTCTAGTGACACCATAAAATACCCCCCTTCCAGGCTGGAGATAACTGCCCTGAGCGATTCCATCTTGAACTCGAACCTTTTTAAGTACAGGTTTAGGGATTTTAAATTTAGAATGGGTCTGACCGAGCCATCCGGTTTCGGGACCACAAACAGGGTTGAATAATACCCTTTTCCCTGTTGTATTAGGGGAACCTTGATAATCACTTGCTGTTGACACAGCTTTTGAATTGCAGCCAAAACTATCTCCCTCTCTGGGGGAGAAGCTGGTAAAGCCGATTTGAAGAATCGGCGAGGAGGCACGTCTTCGAATTCCAGCTTGTAGCCTTGGGATACAATTTCCATCGCCCAAGGATCCACGTCCGACTGAACCCAGACGTGGCTGAAGAGTCGAAGACGTGCCCCCACGAACGCGGCCACCCTCAGTGGAGCCCCAGCATCATGCGGTGGATTTAGTAGAAGCCGGGGAGGACTTCTGCTCCTGGGAACTAGCCGTAGCAGGCATTCTTTACCTTTACTTCTGGCGAGGAAGGAAGAGCCTCGACCTCTTCTGGACTTGTGCGAACCGAAAGGACTGCATCTGATACTGTGGTGTTTTCTTTTGCTGTGGGGGAACATAAGGCAAAAAAGTAGATTTACCCGCGGTAGCTGTGGAAACCAGGTCCGCGAGACCTTCCCCAAATAAAACCTCACCTTTGTAAGGCAAAACTTCCATATGCCTCTTTGAGTCTGCATCACCCGTCCATTGGCGGGTCCATAGTGCTCGCCTAGCCGAAATCGTTGAACCTAGTAGCCCAAAGTCTCTCTGAGCGTCTCTCATATATAAGACTGCGTCTTTGATGTGACCTAAGGTCAATAAAATGGTATCCCTATCAAGGGTATCAATATCAGCTGACAAGGTATCTGTCCAAGCTGCTACCACACTACAAACCCAAGCCGATGCTATTGCCGGTCTGAGCAAAGCACCCGTATGTGTATAAATTGATTTTAAAGTCGTTTCCTGTCTGCGATCAGCAGGATCCTTGAGGGCTGCTGTGTCTGGAGATGGTAGCGCCACCTTCTTGGTTAAGCGCGTTAAAGCTTTGTCCACCCTAGGCGAGGATTCCCACCATACCCTGTCCTGTGCAGGGAAAGGGTATGCCATAAGAATTCTCTTGGGAATCTGCAGTTTCTTGTCTGGAGTTTCCCAAGCCTTTTCAAATAGTGCGTTCAGCTCATGAGATGGGGGAAACGTTACCTCAGGTTTCTTTTCCTTAAACATGTGTACCCTCGTGTCAGGGACAGAGGGGTCATCTGTGATATGCAAAACATCTTTTATTGCAATAATCATATAATGAATACTTTTGGCCACCCTTGGGTGTAACCTTGCCTCATTGTAGTCGACACTGGAGTCAGAATCCGTGTGGATATCAGTGTCTGCTATTTGGGATAGGGGACGTTTTTGAGACCCTGAAGGGCCCTGTGACACCGTCAAAGCCATTGATTGACTCCCTGTTTTATCCCTGGACTCTGCTTTGTCCAATATCTTATGCAACAAAGTCACATTTGCATTTAAAACATTCCACATATCCAACCAATCAGGTGTCGGCGTTGCCGACGGAGACACCACAATCATCTGCTCCACCTCCTCCTTAGATGAGCCTTCCGCTTCAGACATGACGACACACGCGTACCGACACCCCCACACACAAAGGGATACATGTATATGGAGACAGTTCCCCAATAAGGCCCCTTGGAGAGACGGAGAGAGAGTATGCCAGCACACACCCAGTGCCAACTGACACTGGAAATCAAATTCCCATATAAACAGCGCTTTGAGAGATATATATATATATATATATATATATATATATATATATATATATATAGGCGCAGTGAGGGTTTATTGAGATATATATATATATATATATATATATATATCTCAATAAACCCTCACTGCGCCAATTATAAGTGCCTCCCCCCTCTTTTTGCCCTCTGTCACCGTGTTCAGCAGGGGAGAGTCGGGGGAGCCAGCTTCTCTGCAGTGTGCTGTGGAGAAAATGGCGCTGGTTAGTGCTGTGGGATCAAGCTCCGCCCCCTCAGCGGCGGGCATCGGTCCCGCTCAAATTTTCAATACTGGCGGGGGATTGTATAATCTACTGCCTCCGCAGCCTATATAACTGTATTAGCCAGTCCTAGAGGTTTATTATTGCTGCCCAGGGCGCCCCCTCTGCACCCTGCACCCATCAGTGCCTACAGTGTTTGTGTGTGTGTGTGTGTGTGTGTGTGGGAGCAATGGCGGCGTTACCTCAGAGAAGAACTGAAGTCTTCTGCCGCCTTTGAAGTCTTCTTTCTTCTAATACTCACCCGGCTTCTATCTTCCGGCTCTGTGAGGAGGGCGGCGGCGCGGCTCTGGGACAAACGGCGAGGGTGAGACCTGTGTTCCGACCCTCTGGAGCTAATGGTGTCCAGTAGCCTAAGAAGCAGAGCCTATCATTTAAGTAGGTCTGCTTCTCTCTCCTCAGTTCCACGATGCAGGGAGCCTGTTGCCAGCAGTGCTCCCTGAAAATAAAAGACCTAACAAAATTCTTTTTCAGAGAAACTCAGGAGAGCTCCCCTGTAATGCACCCAGTCTCCTCTGGGCACAGGATCTAACTGAGGTCTGGAGGAGGGGCATAGAGGGAGGAGCCAGTGCACACCCATCTAAAGTTCTTTATAGTGCCCATGTCTCCTGCGGAGCCCATCTATACCCCATGGTCCTTACGGAGTCCCCAGCATCCTCTAGGACATAAGAGAAATATCTGCTGCTTTGAAGGTCCCAATGAGCACAGTGGCCTCCATTATCCGTAAATGGTTCGGAACCACCAGGACTTTTCCTAGAGCTGGCCTGCCGTCTAAACTGAGCGATCGGGAGAGAAGGGCCCTAGTCAGGGAGGTGACCAAGAACCCCATGGTCACTCTGCCAGAGCTACAGCATTCCTCTGTGGAGAGAGGGGAACCTTCCAGAAGGACAACCATCTCTGCAGCAATCCACCAATCAGGCCTGTATGATCGTGTTGCCAGACGGAAGCCACTCCTTCGTGAAAAGCACATGGCAGCCCACCTGGAGTTTGCCAAAATGCACCTGAAGGACTCTCAGACCATGAGAAACAAAATTCTCTGGTCTGATGAGACAAAGATTGAACAAAGATTGAACTCTTTGGCGTGAATGCCAGGCGTCATGTTTGGAGGAAACCAGGCACTTCTCATCACCAGGCCAATACCATACCTACAGTGAAGCATGCTAGTGGCAGCATCATGCTGTGGGGATGTTTTTCAGCGGCAGGAACTGGGAGAATAGTCAAGATAGAGGGAAAGATGAATGCAGCAATGTACAGAGAGACATCCTGGATGAAACCTGCTCCTGAGCACTCTTGACCTCAGACTGGGGCAACACTTCATCTTTCAGCAGGACAACGACCATAAGCACACTGCCAAGATATCAAAGGAGCGGCTTCAGGACAACTCTGTGAATGTCCTTGAGTGGCCCAGCCAGAGCCCAGACTTGAATCTGATTGAACATCTCTGGAGAGATCTGAAAATGGCTTTGCACAGAGCTTCCCATCCAACCTGATGGAGCTTGAGAGGTGCTGCAAAGAGGAATGGGCGAAACTGCCCAAAGATGTGCCAAGCTTGTGGTATCATATTCAAAAAGACTTGAGGCTGTTATTGCTGCCACAAGGGGGGTAATTCCAAGTTGATCGCAGCAGGATTTTTGATAGCAATTGGGCAAAACCATGTGCAGTGCAGGGGAGGCAGATATAACGTGTGCAGAGAGAGTTAGATTTGGTGGGGTGTGTTCAATCTGCAATCTAATTTGCAGTGTAAAAATAAAGCAGCCAATATTTACCCTGCACAGAAATAAAATAACCCACCCAAATCTAACTCTTTCTGCGCATGTTATATCTGCCTCCCCTGCAGTGCATATGGTTTTGCCCAATTGCTATCAAAAATCCTGCTGCGATCAACTTGGAATTACCCCCAAGGTGCATCAAACAAAGTATTGAGCAAAGGCTGTGACTACTTATATACATGTGATTTCTTAGTTTTTTTTATTTTTAATACATTTGCAAAAATCTCAAAAAACTTTTTTCACATTGTCAATATGGGGTATTGTGTGTAGAATTTTGAGGGAAAAAATGAATTTATTCCATTTTGGAATAAGGCTGTAACATAACAAAATGTGGAAAAAGTGAAGCGCTCTGAATACTTTCCAGATGCACTGTAAACCTTTACCCCAGAAACATTTGTATAAGTGCCTTCATCACTTTCCCTGGCATTAACTAGTAGTCGGCAGACTATCACTGCCCACTGCAGGCCTCTCAGTCCGTAGCTGGCATACTTATTCTGTTCAAATTTGGCATTAAGGGATACTAATTGTTGTACCCCAAAGGTAGGAAGGACTTTCAGGCTCTTAAGGGGGGTACACACAGAGAAATCCGTGTTTAAAATCTAAGCAATCTGACTAGATTGCTTAATTATAAGCAGGGATCTGTCGTGTGAATGCCCCCCAGCGAAAGCGATGCGCAGCCCCGCGCATCGCTATCGCTGGTGCTAGATTGAGCCTGCATGCAGGCTCAATCTAGCGGGTCGCTCACTTCACCGCTGTGTGAAGTGAGCGCCCCCCGTCCGTCTCCCCCGTCGCTCAGCACATCGCGCTGTGCTGAGCGGGGGAAGAGATGTGTGCTGAGCGGTCTGTGTTAAGATCGCTCAGCACACATCTCTCCCGTCAGTACCCCCTTTACACTTTATACTGGGATTTCTAGGTGGTGACAGAGACCATTGTTTGTATTTCAAACCTGGTTGCTCTCCCATGTCTCTAGTGGTGTCTGAATTTGACTTCCTCAAAGCCTTTAGAGGAGATCTACAGTATGCTCATTAGAACACCTGCCAATCCCAGTGGCTTACTAGACTTGTGCCTAAATATCTAGCTTTTTCTACTTTATTAGTCTCTTTGGGGGATATGTACTAAGCAGTGACAAAAGTAGAGAAGTGGACCTTGGCAATTAATTAGCATTGATGTAAAATGTATAATTTGCATACTATAAAAGTATACAGAGCAGCTGATTGGTTGCCATGGGCCACTTCTCCACTTTTATCACTGCTTAGTACATGTCCCCCTTAGTCTCTGATTTAAGCATATCTCAGTCAGTGGAGGAGGTTATGACCAGTCAATGCTTGCAAGTCTTTTTCCAACCTCAAGAAGGGTAGAGATCAAATCAATAAAACCTTTAAAATCAGTAAGGGGTGGGAGGGCCAAGTGGTCCAACCAGTGATTAGAAAGGTGTCAGAAAAGTACCGCGGAGGTGGTTTAGGACCCTGACTCCTAGATGGAGCATGATGGGTAGTTAAAATGTCCGGACTTCCTTTAAAAAAGAAAAACGTGAATTTATCTTTTTCTTCCCTCCATGCCCTTACACTTGAAGACTATACCTGTATGGAAGCAGATAACTACCCAGAAGTGGCTGCTACTGGTTATTCGATCAGGCTTTAGACCTGCCATTGAAATATTTACGCAGTCCATGAAAAAATAGAATCTAAAATTGAACGATTCTTATTCCAAGGGTTGCTGCAGTCATTTGTTCAATTTGAAAAAAATAATCAGTACAGTTCAACCTCAGATCCACATAAGAAAGAGACATTGCAAGTATCTTCCACACTACCTTCATCCATACTTTGAAGATACATCGAGAGGGCCTGTGCACTGGAAGAGTTTTGTGCTTAGGTCTACGTCTGGACACCTAAAAGGGGTGCACTATCTTCTGAAATGTATTTTTACATAATACTTATCCTGAACCTTCCAAAACCAGATCTCCAGCACATCCCCGCATAGATATTGAGCAGGTGCCTACCCCATCACACCCAATCCTGTTAAGGTACAAAAGTAGTCACTCGTTGTCCATGAACAAATCCAGAGTGCAACATAAAAGCACTTTAAGAGCTCAAGAGATAGTTTGGGTCTCTTATACCCCTTTTTCACCTGTAGCACGGGTCGCAGCCAAGAGCCTGACACGGCTGCGACCCGTGCTACAGCCCCCTTTCCCACAGCGCTCACCAACCCGGCATATTGCCGGGTTGGTGACGTTGCTAGTGACGCGGCAGGGGCGATGCTGGGAGATCACATGATCTCCCAGCGCCGCCCTTCCATACACTGTGAACGGGAGCCGTGTTGCATAGGCGTGCGCAGACACTGACAGACGGGTGCCGCTCCGGACTTCCTCCCCCTCCATGGCATTATAGTGTTCTCTCACCTCCCCTGTCCTGGATATAGACTGCTAACCCAGGCCGCCCAGGTGAGCAGTCTATGGGCCGCCCAGGTGAGCAGTCTATATCCAGGACAGGGGAGGTGAGAGAACACTATAATGCCGTGGAGGGGATGGGGGGAGGGGGGGTGAGTCCGGAGCGGCACCCGCCTGTCAGTGTCTGCGCACGCCTATGCGCATCGGCGCGGCTTCCGTTCACACTACACAGCTTACCAGGTTGAACACGTGTTCAAACCGGCAAGATACCCGGGTAGGATTTCCGGATCACTTGATCTGGGAATTTGCAGGGGGGCCGTTTCCACTAGGAAAAAACACGGGTAAATGCGCGCCCCTGCGCATTTACCAGTGTTTTTAAAGCTAGTGGAAAAGGGGTATGACACAGTGGCTGATCAAGAGAATCTATGGCTGAACTGGGTATCTCAGAACTAAGCGAGTTACCTGTTCCATCCCGATTGATCGCAATAACATACATGGCCTGTTCAATGTGCATCAAGGAAGTGATCATTTCTTTTCACTTCTCTCTGCCTGTTATAGGGTTGTGTCTATGTTGCCTTCGTGCAAAGGACCTGGACGTGACAAAACGAGTGGGCAGGAGAGAACTTCCGCCCTTACAGCTCCTAAATGTTTTCTTCGTTCTCCGTCCATTTGGGACATTTTTTTTTTCTATGCAGCATTGACCCTCGCGGGCTCGCTTCGCTCGCCACGCATCGGGCACGGTGTCTCACTCCGCTCTGCTTCGCTCGCCACACTTTTCTATTCCAAATAGATTGTGACATGGACCCAGGGGGTTATGGGAAAGGTCCTCTGCACGAAGAGAATCTAGACGCTACCCCTGTTATAGTGCTAGGTCCTGATGCTTGCTGCCTAGGCGCCCCACCTCCCAGTAGTTGCTAGGTGGTAATCCTATTTTCCTAGAACAAAGTCATTTCATAACTCACAGATTTTTGCAAACTGTATTATAAATAATAATGGTTGGGAGCATGCAGCATATAAACACAAAGGCCACAGATAGTTTAAAGGCAGTGTTTGTGATATTTTTTTTCAGTGGATTAAAAATACTCCTTCACATTTTTAGGGAGTATTTCTATCCAAAGACAAATATAATATCTATATTTAAACTTGAAGGTAATTTGCAGTGTCATGTTGAAAGCTCACCAATAAAGTAGGAGAACATAATTTTTAACTTGAACATCAGTGATGCAAGGCCGGGGGCAATAATGGTCAAGGACAGTTTAACTTTAAATAGATAAATAGGATCTTGAACGTTAATGCAAATATTAATTTCTTATTAGCATACTGATGAAAATTACATATCTTACATGCGTTTTAAACCGTCACTCTGATGAACAAACACTCTTTTATGAACCCCACGGTGTCCTAACTGAACAGAAAGCTCTTATATTTTTGTCAAACAATGGGGTATTAACCTGGAGAAGGCATAAGGAAGTGATAAACCAGGGATAAATGCAAGGTGATAAATGAACCAGCCAATCAGCTCCAATATGTAAATTAACAGTTATGAGCTGATTGGCTGGTACGTTTATCACTGGTTTATCACTTCCCTATGCCAGGTTAATACATCTGCCCCAATGTGTTCTGATTAACAAATTGTTTCATAAGCCTCTTCTTAAATATAAGCATATGGGTTCCCCAAACATACACACATTATATTTTTTCAGACAATATACTCTTATGGATAAACAACTACATTCTTTTCTGAGCCCCTTTCAGATGCAGACTCAGAGCAGACTATTAACATACAGAGAGGAGCAGAACAGACACGTTGTTGATCCCGCTGTGGTCATAGCGCAAATGCACTGCAGACTCTGCAACCTAGGAGTGCGAAAAAGGGATGTTTGGTTACCATGTTTTCAATTTCAGATTCCTGGTCGGGAGAGAGGAGTAGCCATGGGTGTGTTCAGAACCATAGGAGGGTTATAACCTTATTGTGAGATTTCAAGCAGTTATCTAGCCACTCTAATAAAAAGCCCCTTTATACTTCTGCACATGCTTCGGAGCCCATTCATGTCTCTTTATAGTCATCAGAGCTCCATCTAGCCCTTATATGTCAGCACAGAGACCCCTAGCGCCCCTTTATAGGCCTAAGAGCCCCATCATGCCCCTATATATGCGTCAGAACTCTCTCATACCCCTTTAAATGCTTCGGAGTCCATCATGCCCCTTTATATACTTCAGAGCCCATCATGCCCCTTTATATACTTCATATACTACTTTACATGCCTCAGTGACCCCCGAGCTACTTTATATACCTCAGTGCCCCCCTTCATAACCCTTTATATGACTCGGAGCCCATTCATGTCTCCTTGTCTCCGAGTGCACACGTGTGCCTATATATGCCCCATCACACCCTAATATTTCAGTCGAGAGCAACGTCATACCCCTCTTTATATATATACCTCCAAGCCCCATTATGCCACACAGCACTTATTTCCCTATCATAAAACACTAGCATTATCATGAAAGAGTAGGAAGGTTAGCAGGAGTGTCTGGAACATTCAGGTTTGTGATCACACCATGAAATTAGACCACTGCCATGTTCTCAGGGAAGCAATTTTTGCTGCTCATTAGTCAGAAAAGGGTTAGACGACCATTTGAGAACAATCTTAAATCCCATCAATCTACTTTGAGAAAAATGTTTGGCAAATGAAGACAACTGAAGACCGTTGTTCATCTTCTTAGGAGTAAGTGTCCCAGCAAATATACTCAAAGTTCAGATGCGCCAAAAATAGAAATTAACCCAAAAAGCTCTACCCAGGGTTCTAAAAGGACTCTATCAACATACAAAGGGGTATATTTACTAAAGTGATGATTTTTTTTCAAGTGGAGATGTTGCCCATAGCAACCAGAGTATACCTATTGTCTTCTAGAAGGTGCTAGTTAAATAAGTAGAATCTGATTGGTTGCTATGGGCAACATCTCTACTTCTATAAACCAGCTCTTTAGTAAATATATCACTAAATGGAAATGTTCATGACTCTACCATCACAAAAATACTGACCTATACATTTTTCTGTAAAGGCCAGTTGGGATGAAGACTATGCTGTATGGCATAGTTGTGCAAAGTTACATCTGAAGTACGCAAGACCCCTGGAACAATGTCCTATTTCCAAGTAATTAAATACCAATATCCCTCCCTTCCCTGCGTGTAAATCAGGAGTTATACAGTATACTGTACAGTGCACAGGACAGTGGTAAAGTATAGACTGTACCGCCAAAATTAGGACCACTGAGAAATATTAAAATTGTTTAAGTTAGTAGATTTGGTGGGAAGGCAACATCTCAGTGTCCTAAGTGTGGGACTGCTGAAGTTGCATTTTGATATTTATTGTGGTGCTGTCCTAAGAGGTCTTCTTTTTGAAACAAAGGAATTGGAATGATGTTATCCACTGGAGTGCCACGTGCTTTGTTTACTCCTACAGTCTAAGTTTAATAACACCTGGGATTGAGTCTGATACCCCTTTCACATCGCACTAAAAACCCGGTATCGACACGGCATATTGCCGTGTCGAAACGGGTCAGTGTGCGATGTGAAAGCTCCTTTTCAGAATAAGCGGGTCACCTGACCCGGTAATTCAACCCGGTAAAAAAGAAGGGTTATTACCGGGTTGATTACCGGGTCAGGCGCAGTGTGAATGGGAGCCGTTCCGATGCGACACGGCTCCCATTCAGAGATTAGGGAGAGGCGGCGAAGGAGATGAGCTCATCTCCCAGCTCCGCCTCCACCCCCGCTGCACCCTCCGCAGCTATGGCAACCGACCCGGTATATTGCCGGGTCGGAAAGCCAGCAACGGAGCGCAAATGCCGGATCCCACCCGGTAAGTACACGTTTCTCTTACCGGGTAGGATCCGGCATTTGCGATCTGAATGCAGCATGAGTTTTCCCACACCCTCTCTGGTGGTAGACTGTCTCTGTCCCCAATTCCTGGTCTGATTTACAGAGGCACAGGGAGTACTTGATTAATATTGTCTGATGTAATCAGGGCTGGACTGGGCCACAGGGGTACAGGGGAAACCCCCGGTGGGCCCTACTGCCTGGGGCCCCACCTACTCCTTCTCTAGGGATCAGATTCCAGACTGTGCACTTGAATTATACATTATACATATGTTACCTTATACTACACAGGACTTTGGTGCATTTTCTACAATGCATTGCTGTTATTTATCTGGTACATTATAATGAATGGACTAGCAAGCATTTGATATATATTTATTAAGGGGCCCAGACAATGCACTCTCTACTAATTAAGCAAACCAATGTGATTGCTGGCCACACCCCCTCTGGATATTGGCCTGGCCACACCCCAAACATGCCCCAGTCCGATACTGGATGTAATTATTCTAATAGACTTAATAAACAGTAGGACAATAGGTACATACAGCAGGCTGAGGACAGTGAATGTTCTTTTTAAAAAAGGTGTCTTCAGCCTGCTGTATGTACCTATTGTCCTGCTGTCTATTACCGGAGTTGAGCTGGTTTTGATAATGATTCGTCAGAATCTAAACGTCAACTAATGGCTGAAAATATGGTAGAATGTATACATGTGAAGCAGTAACAAGAATATCATATTTTTTAGAGAGAATTTCAGATACCCTTGTGAGAATTTGAGCTTTGAGTTGTGGTGAGGAGGAACTGAAGAACCTTTGGATAAAATTTTACTGCTGGACCACATTATTAGGACATTAAAGGAGTGTAATATCAGTTTTATAAGGGACGTATTGTTTATGGATTTGTTTTTGTAGTGCCGGTAAAGGGAATGCTCACCTTTTTTATTCACATTATTATTTGGGGTCCGGGGAACATCCATTGAGTCTTCCCATCTCTGGCAGCTTGAGGTTGCGCAATTACTGAATACCCATACCAAAATACCATAGGACTAGATTTAGCCTACTTCATTCAGTAAAATACTAAAATCGAAAAGAGAACAATTTTGGAATGTAAACAGTCAAGAGTGACCTGGTCATTGGCATGGCTGTTCGCAAGCTAGTGTGAACGAGGAATGGAATATGGCAGTTTCCATAACATTTGAATGGTATACAGAGAATACATATACAAATTGAAATAGTAGGTCAGTGGATTTAACAGGATGGGATGTACCGCATGTCTATCTGAATGAACGCTGTAGCGACCAGAGCGCATGGGGCACTCGATGTAAGTCAATGGTTTAGTAGACTGTGTAGGAGAATATATTTTAATATATGAGGTTAAGGGAGTATTCAAAGCATAGAGAGATATAACCAATCAACTTCCAAGTGTAATTATTACAGACTGTGTTTGAAAAAGGATAGGAGCTGATTAGTTAGTGCTTTCTCTCTCTCCATGCTTTGATAAATAACCCCCTTAGTGGAATATAAAAGAGGGAAAGTAGTGCAGGTAAATGGTATGTAGCCTTGAGACCACATATGTGAGGAATTTATTATGTACTAGCCAGGGCCGGTGTTGGGGTGTTTGGCGCCTCCCTGCAAACTATAAATGTGCGCCTTCTCTCCCATTTCTACATAAAGGGACAATGCGCGCCTATGGTACGCACCACAGAAATGGAAAGAGAACGGTGCCAGAGGCAAGCAGGGAGGGTGCTAAGTTATCGCTATTAGAAGATGCCAGCAGCCAGGTACTGGAAAATTCACCATGAGACCGGTACTGTAACAGAAGCCGCCGCCTTGGCCACAGGTGGGAGAAGCGATGCCACTGCAGTTACTAAACAAAACTCCTCCACTTCCTGCATACAGAGTGAGGAGTGGACGCTGGGCAGCAAGTGACTGCCCTCCCTGCTGCCACCTGTGCCAGACGATACTGAGCCATTCTACCTAAGCTGCTCCTGTGGCTGCCTGCAATCGGTCGGAGCAGCAGCATGTGTAGAGTGCGCCAGTTGGGGCAATGTTTGAAGCAGTGAGGGCCCCTGGACAACAACCACCCCTTTCACCCCACCTATAATCTGGCCCTGAAGCCCCCACACTACAATAAATTGTCTAATATGTGACCGAATACAAATGACATTACAGCCTCAATGCTCGAATATGTAGTACAGTCCTCATCCTCCAACAAATAGCACAGGTTAAACACCCCCCCCCCCCCCCCCCCCACCCTATCTCTTGTTACTTACTGCTCTCTACTTCTACTGTCTTCACTCTGAGCTGCTCCTCACAGGCTGGCTGCGGGTGTCTTACTTGCTGACTCAGGCTGCTGTTTTTCCTGGGTATGAGACGGTCCTATAGCCCAATGTCAGTGACATCTGCAGAAGGAGGGGACTCAGGCCGGGGAGTAGGGGAGTAATGGTGGTAAGTCTTTCACCTTTGGCTGTGGTGCATCCCCACACGATTGCGGCCAGCTAAGCCTCACCCCTCACAGAAAGGGGCATGGCTTTAAAGCAGCGGTGCCCACCTGGGAATTAACTGGCTCTGGGCCCAACCCCTCACTGCTTGATAGCTGCCGCAGCTGTAAACTCTGGAGGGGTAGGGGGAGACTTGTTCTATCTAACTTGTAAGGGCGCAGCAGCACTTCCCAACTCTGCAGTCCGAGGCTCTCAGCCTAACTGGGAGAGCAGATGCACACGCTCATGTGCTGTTTGAGGGACCAGGGACCGTCTTCAAAGCGCTTCACTCAGCGGGGATGCAGAGCAGGGAGTGCGCCTTTACAGCCTGGCGCCTACCTGCTCTGCATCCCTTTGCTGAGCGGGTAGCACCGGCACTGGTACTAGCTGTTCTACCAGTTTTCCGCAAAGGAGTTTGATTTTCACGGTTGTAAATATAAATGAGTGTTCAAAATGTGGCAAGTCTATAGAGCTGTAAATCTGAGACATCTTAATGTAAGTAAATATGAATCCATGGTTCTTAGCCTTACCCCAGGAGCACCCGTAGCAGATACGGTAAAAAGTGACAGGACCATTTTGTAGTTTATTAAATTCTACACGCTGGAGATGCAATCCAAATTTTTATCTGATTGGCCGTTTGGGCATTATCATTAACGCAACGCAAGCCACGCATCGGTAATGACATCATTATGTCAAACCCCTTTTCATCCACTAATGGTTTTATGGTTACAGAAATTCTCCCTTTACGTGAACCTGCCTCTATATTGTTACCGTAATTTTTTGTTCCTAATTGTATAATCTCCTACGCCAAGGGCAAGGTTTGTTTCTGTCATCTTGGCATTCCAGATTTGTTTCTCATTGTAAAAAAAAAAAAAAATCATGTTTCTTTCGTGTTATTTTAGTTTGTTTTTTTTATTGTCCCTTGTTGCGCAGGTAGGAGTGCAAAGGTTTTATAGATTGTCAACCCCTTTTTCATTCTAATTAGCTAATTTTCCTATTTCCCACCTGAAGAATACCTATGTTAAATTTCAGCTTCCTAACATATTGGGAAGTGAGACTTAGGGGTATATTCAATAAGAGTCGGATCCATTCCTACATGCATTTGTCGGAATGGATCCTACAACCCCTGTACAATAAAGTGGCCAAATCAGACTGTCGGATTTGGCCGGTGTCCGTCAGCAGCTCCCCGTGTGTGAGAACACGAGCTGCACATCACGGCTGCCCAGTGCCGCCCTGCAGGGAGAAAGGAGCGCACGCAGGGGGGGGGGGGGGGGTCCGAGTACCTAGAAACCCCCCCCCCCCCCAAGCCGCCGATCTATCGAACTGCTGTTTGACGATTTTTTTTAATATTGCAGCAGTCAGTGTCTCCCTCTGCGTGGCTGCACACAGAGAGCTGGCAGCTGCATGTAGGGGGAGCTGCAGCTCCTCAGTCTCAGGCTGAGATGCGCAGTGTATGTTCTCCCTGCCAGCAGCCAGCCCACGGGACTCACTGTGAGAGAACTCCAGTGGCGCAGCCAGCGGGGACCAGGAGGCTGATCGCGGTAATTGCCGAGTACTGTAGTGGTCCAAGGTACTATGTGACAGATGCGGCCATATCAGTGCGGGAACCGAGGGGGGGGGGGGGGGAATGTGCGCCGCCGGCTCTGCATGATGCGGCCATCGGACGCCGCCAGCATGAGTGCGGGAACCGGGCGGGGGGGAGGGGGGAGATAAATGAGCGGGCGCTGATGTTTTATAATAAATGCTGAGCTCTGATACATGAATGAGCGTGTCCCTGTCTGTCTATGGGTGGTGGTGGGGGGGAATGATGATGCTTCCTGTGTGTGCTGCCTGTTGTCTGTGTGTGTGTAGGGGGGTGGGGGGGGGGGGGGGGAGGAATGGTTATGTGCCAGTATGGAGGTTCTAAATCCGAGTGGGAGAAGGGACCTTCTGACGTCACTAGGGGAGGAGACACATCACCAGGGGGAGGAGCTACGGCCAAACAGGGTGCCAGAAAAGTTCCCTTGCGGCTTGCTTCGCTCGCCACGCTTCGGGCTCGGTGGCTCGCTCCGCTTCGTTCGCCACCGGGTTACTAAAGGTAATAGTTGGTGGCGTGGATAGTATAGGAGCTATCCCGCGTGCCTAGCTCCCCCGCCTTGTGTCGAGGCTTCTCCCCCTGACGGAAAAGGTCCCTTAGCCCACTTGGATCTAGCATCTACCTAATGATCATAGTGCCTGCTGCATGCTGATATACTGGGGGAGGGGTATGTGGTTCGATTTTTTTTCATTGGTCTATACCCAATTTTTTGGAAACCCCCCTTTCAAAATCCTGCGTTTGCCACTGCCTGGTCGGAGGACGGCCGTCAAGGTACCTGCCAGCCCTGTAGCCCACCATCCTGCTCCCCGTCTCAATACAACTTTTTTTTAAACTTGGATTGAGATTGTTGGAAAGGGGGCCAAAACCTGACGGATTTGGTCCCATTTCCAACAGAAGCATGCGAATCGACAGCTATTCCGCCAATCCACGTGTTTTCTGACAAGTCGGGAATTCCCGACTTGTCGAAATAAAACTGCCCATATTGAATAGGTCGGAACCCTTTCTGACCGAAATCTTTCAGAAGCAGCAGTTTTTCTGACAAGATGGCAGCTTCCGACAGCTATTGAATACACCCCTTAGTGATGAGTGTTATAGTGTTAATTTGCTGTGTATTTGTCATACTTTTGAGTAGTATCCGTTTGTTAGAGCATGTATGTGTCACAGGAAGGGAGCAGAAAGATACACCTTTGTAGAGCAAACGCTGTCATGAACTTACCCAAATGATAGATCAAGCTACAGAATGAGAGCTATACAGTATAGGTATTAATAATAATCAGTATTATTTATTTATTTTTCTGCATATTAATATATCATTTATTCATACAGATAATATATAGACTACTATTTACATTAAACCCACATCTTCCTTCAGTCCTTTGCTAGTTAATTTATATTATGCACACTTAGTGCGGACATTACAAATGAGGTAATTTATAATTGATAGTCTGTGTCACAAACAATTATTTTTCAATCATGATAATTCTGCATAATCATCTCTTCGTCATTATAACTACTGCAACTTGTGCATAGCAAATTAAATCTTTATTTATCTCTCTTAGGCGAGTACTCCTTTAAATGGCACCTACGTATAGATATTTTATTTGTTAATTTTTCCTTTATTCTCATATCCTTCTAGAAGTGAACAATATAGTCATTAGTTTATAACATAACGGCATACATTTATGGCTGTTCAGTTTTTGTTGTCATCTAATTTGTTTTACCATTTTAAACAGACTTTTGTTTTTCGTTTATATATATATTTTTTCTCCATGAGATGGGCCCCTGCTGAAGTTCTATCTGACTTGGACATAATTGATTTAACTAAATGATCACGGCTGTACAGCGAGCCAAATACAAGGGACACACCCCTCCACTGATTGGACACTCGCCGGCATTCATTCTGATAAAGCCCGCAGGAGCCCACCACGCCACAGGAAGTGACCAAGCCCGATGGACGGGCGAAACGCGTCTTCCGACCACCTGCTGTCCGGGACAACAGACGTCTCCTTACTGCCTGCCTGCGCCTCATCTTATCTCAGCACAGCAGCTCCACAGCTACGCCAATCTCAAGCGCACTACAGCGGCGCAGCATTCAACCATCCTCCTGAATCTGTCACGGGTAATATCTGTTTACAGAGTTACCCATTCATTATGATCATTATGTTCTGATCAATTATACTTAGTTGTATCGCTACCAGTAAATATTTAACCCTTATCTGGCCTATTATGGCCGTAGTCTCTTACTATTTGAAAGACTTATTTTCTGTTGGTATTTATTTTCCTACAGCACTTCCAGATTCAGGGTTTTACAAATATTTTACAACAACAATAAGGCTGCGCTTAGAGAGATGAATTGTCTGGATAACAATATAAAATTTATTAAACTTAAAATCCGTCCGTTGGACAATTAATATAGAAATACACTGTAATAAAATGCCTCTAAACACCTTTTTTAACCATCACATAAGCTTATTCCAAATGGACCAAAGGGCCCTGTATACTTGAAACCAATTTTATCCTGGGGCTATAGCATAGTCCCTGGGCTGGAAAATTAAGTCCCAACGACCTTTGATAAAACAGCAGGAGCTGTGAAACGCGTCAGGTGTGAGCCTCTTCATCACCCCATCACAATTTATCACTGCAAGCCCGGACCATCGCGGACCCCAGAATCTGCCAGACTTGAACCATATCCACAACTAAGGACTGGACTTTTTGTTTACCAAAACGCAATACTGGTGAGGACTTTCCTTGACTTCATGATAAAATATTGGAACTGCTAATCCTCCAGCGTTGGGACTTAATTTTCCAGCCCAGGGACTATGCTATAGCCCCAGGATAAAATTGGTTTCAAGTATACAGGGCCCTTTGGTCCATTTGGAATAAGCTTATGTGATGGTTAAAAAAGGTGTTTAGAGGCATTTTATCACAGTGTATTTCTATATTAATTGTCCAACGGACGGATTTTAAGTTTAATAAATTTTATATTGTTATCCAGACAATTCATCTCTCTAAGCGCAGCCTTATTGTTGTTGTATTTTAGTTTGGTCTTTTTACATAGGTGTAACTATCCTATACAGGCAGCTGCTGCACTTTTTAATTGGAAAACACTTAAAGCGCCCTTTCCAACCTTGGTTGGTTTGTTTCACCATTTCTGCATTTTACAAATATTTTAGCTAGCAGGTTGTTCTATTATGATCACAGCCGCTTATCAGTAGGGAAACATTGTTACTGTAGTTAGTAATTTTGCTACAATATCTGGATATTGATTCTAGCCACAGTGTTGCCTTCTTTCTATTTTTCTCTTTGCTCATATGACTACTTCCTAGCTAATTTTGGAGCCACATTATTTAGTACTATATTTGAGTGACCCTGATATCTGAAACTTTCCCCAAATAATTCCTTATTTGATTTTTTTATATATTATATCACACCCATATCAACTTATATCTAAAGAACCATATAATTGGGAACTTTTCTCTGGTTAAGCAATTTTGCTCACTCTCCTTTATCCTTTTCCTTACTATTTCTCAATTTTTGGGACTCTCACCATTGATTCAGGGGTTACCCCTGTCTAACATTGGCAGCAGATCCCCTATTGATTCCTTCTCTCTTCAACTCGGCACTATCTATATTCTAATCTTTTCTATCAATATTCATGAACTCTCATCAGTGATTCCAGAGCAAAAGATTTTGGTTACCCTTTCTACTATCATACCACACTGGAAACGCCCGAATCCTTGAGATCTTGGAAGCTAAGCAGTGTTGGGCTGAGTCAGTACTCGAGTGGGAGACTCTTGAGGAATACTCGGTGTAGTAGAAGATTTGTGGACGGTAAGCTCAGTGTCTAACACTGAAAGCAGAGTCATCTTTATATTCAATCTTTATTCTACTTCCCTTCCAACACAACTAGCAGGGCAATCACGACTCACCTTCAGTCTACTATTACTACCATTACTGAGGCTTAGAGTCTTTACTATTTGTATTAGTCCAATAACACTTCTTACAGGCAGACAACTGAGACAAATCTGTGAATTTATTGTATATTTGTATTTTGACCTAACCCAGATAGCTTGGAACCACTATTGAATATCAATATCAGCATCATCGGTTCCATTGTTTCCCCCTTCTTTTGTCTTTTTTTCTTTATTTGTACATTCAACTACTATTTGTTTTATTCATGTTGTTAATAAAAAACTATATTTTATCAATTATCTTTTCTCTGATACTTTAAGATCATACAAGAGTGCACCCAAAAAAAAAAAAAAGTCTTCTCTCCGTTTTGTCGTAGGGCATGTATGTGTCACAGGAAGGGAGCAGAAAGATACACCTTTGTAGAGCAAACGCTGTCTGGTTGGATAAACTGTGAGGTACCCAAGAATCAATCTAAACTATTGCAGCATTACCTGCATTCTGTCTCCTGACAGACAGTAACTTTTGTTTGCCTCTAGCCGTGTCATACTTTCTAAACTTTCGGTACAGTGATAAAAAAAGATAATACAAGCCAAAAAAAAACAAAAGCCTAGTTAGACTTTTCTACACTTTTTTATAATGATATGGGCTTCTGCTTTAATAACTTCATAAAGAGCATATTAATGTACACCTGACATGAACACAGCTCAATCTGCCCATTTAAGTTATATTGGGCATCTAGCCAAGCACTTCAAACACAAATAGCCTGATAGAAAATAAAACGTTATTTTAACATAATCCCCCCAAACTGTAGACCTAGAAATATCTATAGTGAATGTTATTTTGTAAAATACGTTTTCTATATTTAATACAGCAATCCTGTCACAGAGGTAGAGCTTCATATTGTAGCTAATTTTGCTTTGAGGACCATTCATTCTCTAGTCACCCGTGACTGAGCATTGCACAGCCTGTGGTAAACGCATAGACTGTCAGCTTAAAATAGAAAAAGAAAAAAGTGCTGTGGTTTACCATATTGTGTAATAATGAAATCAACACATTTTCTAGCAGCAGACAAGTCCCTTTTTCCCCACAGGAGACTGCTAACTAAAGCACAATGAAACTGGTTTGTATGCAGACTTACACCAGTTTCCGCAATTTCACTCTGTGCTGAGTAAGGAGAACGGTAATGACATTGGGGGTCATTCCGACCTGATCGCACGCTAGGATTTTTTGCTGCGCTGTGATCAGGTCAGAACTGCTCATGCACCGGCGCATCATCCGGCTAAAAAGCGGATCGTTGCTGAGCGATGGATACAAAGAATCCATTTGCACAGCCGATCGCAAGAAGATTCAAAGGAAGAAGGCGTTTCTGGGTGTCAACTGACCATTTTCTGGGAGTGGGCGCTTATATCTCAGATTAACAATAGATCCATTTGCAGTCACTTATGTGCACTGGGAAATCTCTCCTGAAGTCTCCGATATACCGTATTTGGCCTTTATAAAGTGCACTCATGTCAAATTACAGAGATTCTCTCAAAGCAGCAAGATGGTAAATAGTCAAAGTTTTTACATTTGGGGAACATAGTAAATTGCACAATTGGAAAATAATCTATAGGCTATAATAGTACTTACTCCAAGGCTAGAAAAGCCTCAGTTTAGGTGTTACGAGTCAATCCTGGGTGTCTGATTTTGCAGGATCACAGCCCACTAAGCACTTAAAACAGCTCTTGGTTAGCGTATTAACCCAAGGAGTCAGCAAGAAAACAGTTATTGAGAGAAGAGAGATCACTGGTACTTTCCGACGCGTTTCTTGTGTTGAGATGCACTTTTCTCAAAGGAATAGGTAATAAACGTTTCATTACCTATTCCTATTGCTGCCATTTGGCAAGATAGCACTTAATAACAGAGCACACAAGTGATTGTCAATTAATCAAATGTAGACACAAGATATAAGTGCTTTTCCAACGTCTGTGTTGGCTTTGTTTTATTGCAGTTTTATAGAAGTTTTTTTATAACAACTTAGTATAACTGATACATTTAGCATCTTACATTTCATGCCAGTTGCAGGTTTATAATTATTATTATGGTTACAGAAATCCTCCCTTTACTTGGAACCTGCCTCTATAGTGTTACCTAATTTTGTGCTCCTAATTGTATAATCTCCTATAATCTCCTATGCCAGGGGAAGGGTTTGTTCGTTTCTGTCATCTTGGCATTCCAGATGTTTCTCATTGAAAAAAAAAAAAAAAAGTCTGATATGTTTTTTTGTCACTTGTGCAGGGAGGAGTGGAAAGGTTTTATAGACTGCTATACACAATTTCATGGCCATGTCTTATATAGTAAATCTATATATCATAAAAGTTCTAAGTTACGACATCTCAATAACAAAAGCCAAGAAATGTAATTACAACTATTATATGCATACACATACCATAAACACCAACTTCTGGAGTTTAAAATAAATGCATCTTTAATATGTTTGTCTGCCACTACCTTTGCTGGGACCATTCACGGTTTTTCACTGACTTTGTTGTGATTATATTTCACAAATACATCTATAACATGCATGCTTTCCAGACCTACAACATGCCAACTATACTAATTAAAATCCTATGACACATTTAGTGAAGCCTGCAGTCTGTTTTAGGCATTCTCTTCTTGGAGTGTTCTCATATATCCCCTAGGACAGATGTATCTATTATAGGCTTCATGTAGGAAATCTGCTTGCTTAGAAAGTTTACAGGCAACAAAAACAGATTTAAAAAAAAAAAAAAAAAGTTTCAATCGTCAGGTCATTGTGCCATCTATTTATTACTACAGAAGTCACACATGCCATCACTGAACTGATGCAGTGATGTAAGGCACCTGCATCTCACAATGGGGTACCCTGATTATGTCAAACTGGTTACTTGACTTATTTTAATGCTCTGTTATTATAGGTTTGTTGATGTTGTTGCTTTTTTGTTTTAATAAACTCTGTTTACAAACATTGGAAAACGAAAACCTCAGACACTCCATGGAATAAAATAAGTCACGTCACTGAATGGGCGCTAACATAAATGATGGGCTGACTGAGTATATATAATACTCATAATATTGTTCCTTTTAAATGTCAACCAGCAATGCTTGTTACATCAGGCTGATGCCCTCCTAATGTAGCTGCATGATTGAACACCGTATACAGAGGAATGTGTGCCACACACACGAGTGGACCGCTCTTCCCTACCGTGTATCCCCTCTCCAGATCGCTCTCTTCATAGCGAAACGATGGAATGTAGACCTCCATCGTGCCGACCTCCTGACACGGGGCAGCAGGCAGCAGCACGGGAGCGGGCAACACACAGGGGATGGCAGCAGCAGCACAGGGGCGGCCAGTGGAATGTTTCTGTGACGTCACAGTGTGTAGCGTCGCCGTGTTCTAGAGCCCAAGCGCCGGCCAAGAGAAGGGAGAGTAGGCGACTGACTGGCTGAGCCGCCTTATGGGAGATGCTGTCACATGACCTGGCTGTCATGTGATCCTGCACACTGGAGCCGGAAGCGAGTCCGAGTATATGACAAAATGATATTCCAGTCAGGAGCTCAGCCTCATTCAACCCATACACATCCTGAGCATCGCTTACAATCACAGCCTATTCGCTGCCAGTGCTGATAACACTCCTCTCCCGGCTGTTTGTTCTGGCAGGGTGATGGCGCTCCAGCGTACCTCCCAACCTGACCCTCTCCAGGACGGACAGAATGCTCTGCTTCTGCACTTCCCTCTTAATGTATGTATGGTTACCATCACTTGTGGTTGGAACTCCTTTCTTATCCAGTAACCTGTTCAACACAGGTGCCAGCAATCGTAAATTAACAGAAAAGTCCAGGAGCAGAGCATTTTGTCCCTCCTGGAGAGGGCTATGTTGGGAGGGGGTATGGGTCGTTGGATAGACGCAACTTAGGTCGACAGTCATTAGGTCAACCATGGAAGGTCTACATGCATTAGGTCGACAGGGACAATAGGTCGACATGTACTAAGTTGACAGGTCAAAAGATCAACATGAGGTTTTTGACTGTTTTTGGTGTCGTTTTCTCCGTAAAGTGACGGGGAACCCAAATTAGTGCGCCGTGTCCGCTTGCCATGCTTCGGGCAAGGTGCGTTAAGTACTGTAAGAATTTTTTTTTTTTTTTAAATGTGAAAAACCTTTTGACCTGTCAACCTAGTACATGTCGACCTAATGAGTGTTGACCTAACGACTGTAACCCATGGGAGGTATGCTCCAGTCAGAGATTAGTGATACATATGGGGACAGTTTACCCATAGTACCTCCCAACATGGCCCTCTCCAGGAGGGACAAAATGCTCTATTTCTGGACTTTTCTCTTAATTTATGATTGCTGGCACCTGTTTTGAACAGGTTAATGGATGAGAAAGGTATTTCACCACAGGTCACATGCAGCATTGCAATCACTGATACCCCTTTTACACTAACAATTTTATCCCGGGATTTTGCACGTGAACGCGCATCATTCCGGGATTTTTGTCAGTGTAAAAGAGTACACTTACAATTTCCCGGGACGAGCATCCCGGGATTTCAACCCAGGTCTCGATCTGGGTTGAATCCGGGACCATCCCGGGAAGCTGTGCAGTGTGAATGGGTATACTGGGTCAAGGCGACCCGGCACCCGTTCTCTGCATAGGAGGAGGCGGTGCTTGGAGAAGATTATCTTCAAGCACCGCCTCCGGTAGAGTCACCGGTGAAGTCACCAACCCAGCAATATGCCGGGTCGGGCTGCTAATGTAAAAGGGTCATTCCCGGGAATGACCCGAGCCTGCGAGTGTAAAAGGGGTATAAGATAATAACACAAATGCACAGGTGACACTACAAGCAAACACCCCGTACTACTGTAAAATTCAATTTCTTCAAAACTAGAGCCATAAAAGGTAAACGATATTTGACTGCAGTGAAATGAGCCTTAAAACGTGTGTTGTTGTCACTTTATTTTTGGCTATACCCCTAAATGTTTTGTTTACTGCAGGCAAGATGGCCATAGACTAGCAATTTGTGGTCACTTTATGGGACATATTATATTATGCTCCCAAAGTTTAAATCACCTTTTGGAATTGAACAATGCTGTAGTAAGGTTTGCTCCTGATATAAGATGGAGATCCTCGCTGTATGGCTACCTTAAGCGAATAACGATTAATCAGCTATCAACACACATCTTTATCCTTCCAGCACTGCTCCTTGACACACACCCACCCTTGGGATTTAACCCTTTCAATCGCAGAAATTGTTGTTTGTGGCTTTTGGGGGTCATTCCGAGTTGATCGCTTGCTAGCAACTTTTTGCAGCGCTGCGATCAGGTTAAATCTCTGCAAAACTGCGCATGCGTATGCACCGCAATGTGCAGGTGCGTCGTACGGGTACAAAGGGGATCGGTGCTGGGCGATGGATTTAACGAAGAATCTATTCACACAGCCGATCACAAGAAGATTGACAAAAATAGGGCATTTGTGGGTGTCAACTGACCGTTTTCTGGGAGTGTTTGGAAAAAAACAGGTGTGTCCAAGCGTTTGCAGGGCGGGTGTCTGGACGTCAATTCCAGGACCAAAAAGACTGAAGTGATCGCAGTGGCTGAGTAAGTCCAGAGCTACTCAGAAACTGCAAAAAACTTTTTTGTTCCGTCGGCTGCAAAAGCGTTTGCACACTTGCAAAGCGAAAATACACTCCCCCATAGGCGGCGACTATCTGATCGCAGCACAGCAAAAAGTTGCTAGCGAGCGATCAACTCGGAATGACCCCCTTTGTGTCTGAAGGTCCTTTGTGTGCTCAGAACCCAGGGTTTCGTTGTCAAACAAGCAGGGGACTCTTAATGACTTACTTTATTCTGTTTAAAGCCTGAAATCTGGGATTTGTCCATATATTGGCCAGATTTCTGACCTCCTGCCAGGTATAGTGAACATACATCTCCTTTACAATCCAAGAGCCCCCTTTTTCAGTTAATTACAAGCTTGTAATTTGTCAAACAGTATGAAGAAACATTTTTTCATAGAGAATATAAATTGATACAACATACAAATTGAATCATCCCATATTTTGGGATCAGATAACGTGACGGATCACGACATAAGGTGACAACATTTGTAATGACACATGAGCATACCACTCACATGAGCTGAGGAATAATCTCAGCCTATTTAGCAAATACATTCTTATATGGAATTAAGTGAACTTAGTGTATAACTATATTTTCACCTCAATACCTCCTTTAGGGTTTTTTTTTTAGACTATCACCTTAATTACTAATGCTATCACATTATCAAAAGAATGCTCTAATATAGATCTGTTTTCAGACGCACATACAGTATGAATATTATTAAAGACAAGTGACTCACAACATTGGTACAGCATGTAAGTTATTTTTTATTTTAACTGTTACTTGTGCCCCGAAAATGTCTCTTCTTTGTTGCCTCTCTGCAAAACCCCTTTAGAATATTGACTTTTCTCTAACGTCCTAGTGGATGCTGGGGACTCCGTCCGGACCATGGGGAATAGCGGCTCCGCAGGAGACAGGGCACAAAAGCAAGCTTTTAGGATCACATGGTGTGTACTGGCTCCTCCCCCTATGACCCTCCTCCAAGCCTCAGTTAGGTTTTTGTGCCCGGCCGAGAAGGGTGCAATCTAGGTGGCTCTCTTAAAGAGTTGCTTAGAAAAAGTTTTTAGGTTCTTTATTTTCAGTGAGTCCTGCTGGCAACAGGCTCACTGCATCGAGGGACTTAGGGGAGAGATTTTCAACTCACCTGCGTGCAGGATGGATTGGATTCTTAGGCTACTGGACATAGCTCCAGAGGGAGTCGGAACACAGGGCTCGCCCTGGGGTTCGTCCCGGAGCCGCGCCGCCGACCCCCCTTGCAGATGCTGAAGATGAAGAGGTCCGGAACCAGGCGGCAGAAGACTCTCAGTCTTCATCAGGTAGCGCACAGCACTGCAGCTGTGCGCCATTGTTGTCAGCACACTTCACACAGCGGTCACGGAGGGTGCAGGGCGCTGGGGGGGGGCGCCCTGGGCAGCAATGTATAATACCTGTATGGCGAAAAATACATCACATATAGCCCTTGAGGCTATATGGATGTATTTAACCCCTGCCAGATATCTAAAACTCCGGAGAAGAAGCCTGCCGAAAAGGGGGCGGGGCCTATTCTCCTCCGCACACAGCGCCATTTTCCCTCACAGAAAGGCTGGTGGGAAGGCTCCCATGCTCTCCCCTGCACTGCACTACAGAAACAGGGTTAAAACAGAGAGGGGGGGCACTGATTTGGCGATATGTATATATATTAAAATGCTATAAGGGAGGAACACTTATATAAAGGTTGTCCCTGGATAATTATAGCGTTTTGGTGTGTGCTGGCAAACTCTCCCTCTGTCTCCCCAAAGGGCTAGTGGGTCCTGTCCTCTATCAGAGCATTCCCTATGTGTGTGCTGTATGTCGGTACGTGTGTGTCGACATGTATGAGGAAAATATTGGTGAGGAGGCGGAGCAAATTGCCTGTAATGGTGATGTCACTCTCTAGGGAGTCGACACCGGAATGGATGGCTTATTTATGGAATTACGTGACAATGTCAACACGCTGCAAGCCGGTTGACGACATGAGAGGGCCGGCGAACAAATTAGTATCTGTCCAGGCGTCTCAAACACCGTCAGGGGCTGTAAAATGCCCATTTACCTCAGTCGGTCGACACAGACCCAGACACGGACACTGATTTCAGTGTCGACGGTGAAGAAACAAACGTATTTTCTTTTAGGGCCACACGTTAAGGGCAATGAAGGAGGTGTTACATATTTCTGATACTCCAAGTACCACAAAAAAGGTTATTATGTGTGAGGTGAAAAAACTACCTGTAGTTTTTCCTGAATCAGATAAATTAAATGAAGTGTGTGATGATGCGTGGGTTTCCCCCGATAGAAAATTATTGGCGGTATACCCTTTCCCGCCAGAAGTTAAGGCGCGGTGGGAAACACCCCTCAGGGTGGATAAGGCGCTCACACGCTTATCAGAACAAGTGGCGGTACCATCTACGGATAGGGCCGTACTTAAGGAGCCAGCTGATAGGAGGCTGAAAAATATCCTAAAAAGTATACACACACATGCTGGTGTTATACTGCGACCAGCGATCGCCTCAGCCTGGATGTGCAGAGCTGAGGTGGCTTGGTCGGATTCCCTGACTAAAAATATTGATACCTTTGACAGGGACAGTATTTTATTGACTATAGAGCATTTAAAGGATGCATTTCTATATATGCGAGATGCGCAGAGGGATATTTGCACTCTGGCATCAAGAGTAAATGCGATGTCCATATCTGCAAGAAGATGTTTATGGACACGACAGTGGTCAGGTGATGCAGATTCCAAACGGCACAAAGATGTATTGCCGTATAAAGGGGAGGAGTTATTTGGGGTCGGTCCATGGGACCTGGTGGCCAGGGCAACTGCTGGAAAATCCACCGTTTTTTACCCTAAGTCACATCTCTGCAGAAAAAGACACCGTCTTTTCAGCCTCAGTCCTTTCGTCCCTATAAGAGTCATATCTGCCCAGGGATAGAGGAAAGGGAAGAAGACTGCAGCAGGCCCATTCCCAGGAACAGAAGCCCTCCACCGCTTCTACCAAGTTCTCAGCATGACGCTGGGACCGTACAGGACCCCTGGATCCTACAAGTAGTATCCAAGGGGTACAGATTGGAATGTCGAGAGGTTTCCCCCCTCGCAGGTTCCTGTAGTCTGCTGTACCAATGTCTCCCTCCGACAGGGAGGCAGTATTGAAAACAATTCACAAGCTGTATTCCCAGCAGGTGATAATAAAATTACCCCTCCGACAACAAGGAAAGGGGTATTACTCCACACTATATGGTGGTACTGAAGGCTAGGTGAGACCTATTCTAAATCTGGAAAATTTGAACACTTACAAGGGTTCAAATCCAGATGGAGTCACTCAGAGCAGTGATAGCAAAGAACAAGGGGACTATATGGTGTCCCGGGACATCAGGGATGCTTACCTCCATGTCCCAAAATTTGCTTTTTCTCACCAAGGGTACCTCAGGTTCGTGGTACAGAACTGTCACTATCAGTTTCAAGACGATGCCGTTGGATTGTCCAAGGCACCCCGGGTCCTTACCAAGGTAATGACCGAAAGGAGGATTCGTCTTCAAAGAAAATGGACGACCTCCTGATAAGAACAAGGTCCAGAGAACAGTTGGAGGTCGGAGTAGCACTATCTCAAGTAGTTCTACGACAGCACGGGTGGATTCTAAATATTCCAAAACCGCAGTTGTTCCGACGACACGTCTGCTGGTCCTAGGGATGATTCTGGACACAGTCCAGGAAAAGGTGTTTCTCCCAGAGGAGAAAGCCAGGGAGTTATCCGAGCTAATCGGGATCCTCCTAAAACCAGGAAAAGTGTCAGTGCATCATTGCACAAGAGTCCTGGTAAAAATGGTGGCTTATTACGAAGCGCTTCCATTCGGCAGATTTCACGCAAGAACTCTTCAGTGGGATCTGCTGGACAAATGGTCCGGATCGCATCTTCAGATGCATCAGCGGATAACCCTATATCCAAGGACAAGGGTGTCTCTCCTGTGGTGATTACAGAGTGCTCATCTTCTAGAGGGCCGCAGATTCGGCATTCAGGATTGGATGCTGGTGACCACGGAGGCCAGCCTGAGAGGCTGGGGAGCAGTCACACAAGGAGTGTGATCAAGTCTGGAGAATTCTCTCCACATAAATATACTGGAGCTAAGAGCAAATTTATAATGCTATAAGCTTAGCAAGACCTCTGCTTCAAGGTCAGCCGGTATTGATCCAGTGGGATAACATCACGGCAGTCGCCCACGTAAACAGAAAGGGCGGCACAAGAAGCAGGAGGGCAGTGGCAAAACTGCAAGGATTTTTCGCTAGGCGGAAAATCATGTGATAGCACTGTCAGCAGTGTTCATTCCGGGAGTGGACGACTGGGAAGCAGACTTCCTCAGCAGGCACGACCTCCACCCGGGAGAGTGGGAACTTCATCGGGAAGTTTTCCGCATGATTGTGAACCGTTGGGAAAGACCAAAGGTGGACATGATGGCGTCCCGCCCGAACAAAAATTGGGACAGGTATTGCGCCAGGTCACGAGACCTTCAGGCGATAGCTGTGGACGTCCTGGTAACACCGTGGGTGTAACAGTCGGTGTATGTGTTCCCTCCTCTGCTTCTCATAACCAAGGTATTGAGAATTATAAGACATAGAGGAGTAAGAACTATACTCGTGGCTCCGGATTGGCCAAGAGGGACTTGGTAACCGGAACTTCAAGAGATGCTCACAGAGGACTAATGGCCTCGGGAGCTAAGAAGGGATTTGCTTTCAGCAAGTACCATGTCTGTTCCAAGAGGAACCGTGGCATCGGCCTTTAAGAAAGGACCTGCTCCAGCAGGGACCTTGTCTGTTCCAAGACTTACCGCGACTGCGTTTGACGGCATGGCGGTTTGAACGCCGGATCCTAAGGGAAAAGGCATTCCGGAAGAGGTCATACCTACCCTGGTCAAAGCCAGGAAGGAGGTGACCGCACAACGTTATCACCACATGTGGTGAAAATATGTTGCGTGGGTGAGGCCAGGAAGGCCCCACGAAAAAATTTCAACTAGGTCGTTTTCTGCACTTCCTGCAAACAGGAGTGTCTATGAGCCTCAAATTGGGGTCCATTAAGGTTCAAGTTTCGGCCCTATAGATTTTCTTCCAGAAAGAATTGGCTTCAGTTCCTGAAGTCCAGACGTTTGTCAAGGGAGTATTGCATATACAGCCCTTGTGTGCCTCCAGTGGCACCGTGGGATCTCAACGTAGTGTTGGGATTCCTCAAATCATATTGGTTTGAACCATTCAAATCTGTGGATTTGAAATATCTCACATGGAAAGTGACCATGCTGTTGGCCCTGGCCTGGGCCAGGCGATTGTTAAAATTGGCGGCTTTGTCTTACAAAAGCCCATATTTGATTTTCCATTCGGACAGGGCAGAACTGCGGACTCGTCCCCAGTTTCTTCCTAAGGTGGTGTCAGCGTTTCACCTGAAACAACCTATTGTGGTGCCTGCGGCTACTAGGGACTTGGAGGACTCCAAGTTGCTAGACGTTGTCAGGGCCCTGAAAATATATATATATATATAATTCCAGGACGGCTGGAGTCAGAAAGTCTGACTTGCTGTTTATATTGTAGGCACCCAAAAAGCTGGGTGCTCCTGCTTCTAAGCAGACTATTGCTCGTTGGATTTGTAGTACAATTCAGCTTGCACATTCTGTGGCAGGCCTGCCACAGCCAAAATCTGTAAATGCCCATTCCACAAGGAAGGTGGGCTCATCTTGGGCGACTGCCCGAGGGGTCTCGGCTTTACAACTTTGCCGAGCAGCTACTTGGTCAGGGGCAAACACGTTTGCTAAATTCTACAAATTTGATACCCTGGCTGAGGAGGACCTGGAGTTCTCTCATTCGGTGCTGCAGAGTCATCCGCACTCTCCCGCCCGTTTGGGAGCTTTGGTATAATCCCCATGGTCCTGACGGAGTCCCCAGCATCCACTAGGACGTTAGAGAAAATAAGATTTTACTTACCGATAAATCTATTTCTCATAGTCCGTAGTGGATGCTGGGCGCCCATCCCAAGTGCGGATTGTCTGCATTACTTGTACATAGTTATTGTTACAAAAAATCGGGTTATTATTGTTGTGAGCCATCTTTTTTAGAGGCTACTTCATTGTTATCATACTGTTAACTGGGTTCAAATCACAAGTTGTACGGTGTGATTGGTGTGGCTGGTATGAGTCTTACCCGGGATTCAAGATCCTTCCTTATTGTGTACGCTCGTCCGGGCACAGTACCTAACTGAGGCTTGGAGGAGGGTCATAGGGGGAGGAGCCAGTACACACCATGTGATCCTAAAAGCTTGCTTTTGTGCCCTGTCTCCTGCGGAGCCGCTATTCCCCATGGTCCTGACGGAGTCCCCAGCATCCACTACGGACTATGAGAAATAGATTTATCGGTAAGTAAAATCTTATTAATTGACTCATGGGAGCACCACATACTATATAATTTTTGTAGTGTTAACCTTATTTATGGTAATAATGTTAGGCTTTCAATAGGATGCACTAAATCTAGTGCTGATTACTTTCTTCCATTTGTTGATAGCCTGTAAATTCACATCACTGAAGCAAGTCACTAGGTCCCAGACTGTTATACATCTTTTCCACTTAAGAGCACGGGTCTCAGCCGGGAGCCTGACACGGGAGCTGCCCGCTGCTGCGACCCGTGCTCGGCCCCTTTCCCATCAGCAGTCACAACCCGGCATATGCCGGGTTGGTGACGCTTCTAGTGACGCGGCAGGGGCGGCGCAGGGAGATCACATGATCTCCCAGCGCCGCCCTTCCATACAGTGTAAATGGGAGCCGTGTCGCATCGACACGGCTCCCGTTTACACTACAACCCTACCCGGATCATTCCCGTGTCCTACCCAGGTTAATAGCCGGGTAGGATTCACGGGTCACTTGATCCGGGTTTACCCTTTTCCACTTGCAAAAAACACGGGTAAATGCGCGCCCCCGTGCATTTACCCGTGTTTTTTGAGCTAGTGGAAAAGGGGTATGAGGTGATACAGGCCTACCAGGGAGGCACACCAGTCCCGCTGGTGCAGAATGTAGCACCATGGGGCATGCTCCCCTCTCCCACTAGTACTGAAGCCTGGAAAATCTCTTGGCAATCCTGTGCATGAGTACTGAATATTGGTTTCAGTGTCAGTGGAAAACGCAACTCAGCGTTAACAATGGGCGGTATTCAATTATTTACGCCGCCTTCCACACCCGTTCTGTTTCTGCTGACGGGTGTGGTAGCATAATTTCAGCTCGCTACCCCTGGGGTAGCGAGGTGCCCAACCCTTTACGCAGCTAAAACGGATTACTATGGGCTCGATATGCGCAATAACGGGAATCACTATAGAAAGGAAATTAGGCGCGAGATATCATTTGAATACCACCCATAAAGTGCATGAACAGTTGCATTTTAGCACACACAGATCTCTCAATGAAGTGTAATTTGTTTAATGTTACAAAGAAATCCCATATACTTTTTGCAGTGAACATTTTTATTTGATGATACTACATTATCTTACCTGGCTGTGTTAGGTGATTATAATGATCCTTTGATTATTATTATTCATTAGAGAGATAAGGAGTCATGGCAACAGCTTTTACACTTCTCCTCAACCCACACTTTAGTTTGACAGTAATATTAGCTGGCTGAAGAACACTTGGCAGATTGCAGGATACAGGAGGAGGGTACACGTGATAATATGTAAAGGAGATTCCAGGTCCACAATTAATTGAGGCACTGGGCATCAGTTCAGCTCATCTCTGTACTTCGTTGCATGTTTAGGCATGGTGAATTTTTTATTTTATTTCTACACTGCTGTAAGTATTCCGACCCCACCATTGAATGTGTGCATACAGTTAGGTATATATATATATATTTGGAAGTGCTGGGTACGGGATACAGGCAGTCAGGATGCCATCAGTCACAATACAGTCACACTGGCAACCCAACTGCCAAAATCCAGACAGGTGGCTGCAACTAAACTAATCCTAACCCTCCCCAGCAGGGCTGGTTCTAGGGTGCACAGCGCCCCCCTGCAAAGTCTAAAACTTGCGCCTTACCATACTTGACAAATGGGGGGAGGGCGGGGCCCAAACTGTGGCTGGGAAAGAACACAGAGAGGGGCATGAAACAGTCACAACATAGGGGGGGGTGGTGACACAATGGCTGGGACAGAACACAAGGGGGGGGTGAAATAGTGACAAAACAGAGGGATGTGTGAAATAGTTGTTGATCAAGGGGTGGGAATAGTGACAGAACACAGAGGGGTGGGGGGTAAAATAGTGACAGAACACGGTAGTGAGGGGGGTGACACAATTGTTGGAACAGAATATGCAGGGAGGGGGATGACACAGTGGTTGGGACCAGTGCTGTAACTAGACTTTTTGGTGCCCTGTGCCAGAGAGAAAATTGGCGCCCTCCCATTTTTCCAACATGGACATAAGGCGCATGCTTCGTGGGGAAGGGGCATAAGAAAATAGATTTGGACACAGATCCTTTTTATACCATATTCATGCACTTAACTTGAGAGCTTGTGGTTATTCAGTTACAATACCCTTTATTAAATAACACATTTCAATGTACTGCCACGCCCAGGATTCAAACCTGTGACCTGATGAATTCTAATTAAACACCCTACACATTGAGCTATTTGATCCTGCACAAAAACTATGAACACTATATGGTACTTTGTAAAAAAAAAAATCAGCATTGCAATTGAGCAGATCTATGTAGTGTGCAGCCACACATCCAATCTCTTGCAGCCACACACTACATAGATCTGCTCAGCTGCAATGCTGTAATTTTTTTTACAAAGTACAAGGTAATCTTCAAATAGTTAGAATTCTCTAGCTTTCTATGCAAGGGCAGGAAGCTCAAATAATAGATTGTCTTACTGCAATGCCACAGGCAATGGGTTAGAATCCCGGGTATGTCAGCATATTGAAATGTATAAAAAGACAATGTGACTGAATAATAAATAAATCTCTAGTTGATTTCATGAATATTGTATATGTATTAGCAACAGAAGGGGTCAGGGTAGGAGATGCTGGGCTTCAAAAAGGGGGAAGCTGCAAGTGAAAGTAATTAAAACAGATAATTGAAGAGTGCTGCCAACAACGCCCCCTACCCTGCAGCGCTATGTGCAGTGCCCCCTCCGCACACACCTAGTTACAGCCCTGGTTGGGACAGAATATTGTGGGTGAGGATGTGACGTGCCTCCAGTGCAGTCAGGTAATGCTTTGCAACCACTGACACATCAGTAAAGTTCCACACTAACCATAGAAGTGGGCAGGAAAATGAGCATTGTTTGGCTTTCATGTTAAGTGGTGATGCTGTTGTGCACAGATGGACATTGAAGCAGCTCATCACACTGCTAATCCCCCTATACTTATGCAAAGGCATATCTAGAAATAATCCATACTTATTTTACTTAAGCCTGAAAATTAACAGGTTTAATGATTCCAGAGACAGTCACTGTTTTTACATTTGTCCCTATGTACCGCCTCTGTTCCCATGAAGTGTGAACCTAAAGTGCTGCACCGTAGGGGCCTGCCCACTTGGGATGCTGAGTTTCTGACTCCGGCGCTGCTTGTCTGCCACGGCGGCCACGATGCTGCCTTGTAGAACTTGTTGACTGACTCACTGGGGCCCAAGAGAGCAAGCTGTGGGATTCGGGGGGGGGGGGTGTCTTCAAGGCGGCCGCACAGAAGCAAAGCTTGGCCGGCTGCAGCAGCACAAATAAAGCATAAGGGGGAGAAGCTTACTGCAATCTTGCTGGGCTGCTGCTGCCTGGACCGCGGCACTGTAAGTGCCCAATAAAGTGTATAACTTATTTCCACACAGCTGCCAGCGCCGCTTCCTGTCTTACAGCATTACAGGTGCAGCGGCAGCAACAGTCATGGTTCCTCCCTGCTTTGCACCCCTTTGCTGAGCGGGTAGCTTCAATTCAAGGGGTTGAACAAAATATACAGTGCCTTGCTAAAGTATTCACCCCCCCTTGGCTTTTTACCTATTTTGTTACATTACAACCTGTAACTTCATTTTTCTTTTTGTATCTGAATTTTATGTGATGGATCTGCACAAAATAGTCTAAGTTGGTAAAGTGAAATTATTATTTTTTTATATAAAAAGAACTTCTATAAATAAAAATTGAAAAATTGGCATGTGCATATGTATTCACCCCCTTTGCTATGAAGCCCCTCAAAAGTTCTGGTGCAACCAATTACCTTCTGAAGTCACATAATTAGTGAAATGACATCCACCTGTGTGCAATCTAAGTGTCACATGATCTGTCAGTATAAACACACCTTTTCTGAAAGGCCCCAGGGGCTGCAACACCACTAAGCAAGAGGCATCACACCATGAAGACCAAGGAGCTCTCCAAACAAGTCAGGGACAACGTTGTTGAGAAGTACAAGTCAGGGTTGGGTTATAAAAAATATCCAAATCTTTGCTGATCCCCCGGAGCACCATCAAATCCATCATCTTCAAATGGAAAGAACATGGTACCACAACAAACCTGCCAAGAGAAGGCCGGCCACCAAAACTCACAGACCGGGCAAGGAGGGCATTAATTAGAGAGGCAGCGCAGAGACCAAAGGTAACCGTGAAGGAGCTGCAGAGTACCACAGCAGAGACTGGTGTATCTGCACATGTGATCACAATAAGACGTACACTCCATAGAGCTTGGCTTTATAGAAAAGTAGCCAGAAAAAAGCCATTACTTAGTGTTAAAAATAAGAAGGCACATTTTGTGTTTGCCAAAAGGCATGTGGACGACTCCCCAAATGTATGGAGGAAGGTGCTCTGGTCAGATGAGACTAAAATTTTACTTTTCAGCCACCAAGGAAAACGCTATGTCTGGCGCAAACCCAACACATGCCATCATCCCAAGAACACCATCCCCACAGTGAAACATGGTGATGGCAGCATCATGCTGTGGGGATGTTTTTCAGCAGCAGGGACTGGTAAACTGTTTCGAGTCGAGGGAAAGATGGATGGTGCTAAATACAGGGATATTCTTGAGCAAAACCTGTTTCAGCCTGCCTGTGATTTGAGACTGGGACGGAGGTTCACCTTCCAGCAGGACAATGACCCGAAGCATACTGCTAAAGCAACACTCAAGTGGTTTAAGGGGAAACATTTAAATGTGTTGGAATGGCCTAGTCCAGACCTGGCCAACCTGTGGCTCTCCAGCTGCTGTGAAACTACACATCCCAGCATGCCCTGCCACAGTTTTAGCATTCTATAATAGCAAAACTGTGGCAGGGCAAGCTGGGACGTGAAGTTTCACAACAGCTGGAGAGCCACAGGTTGGCCAGGCCTGGCCTAGTCAAAGCCCAGATCTCAATCCAATTGAGAATCTGTGGTCAAACTTGAAGATTGCTAGTCACAAGCGGAAACCATCCAACATGAAGGAGCTGGAGTAGTTTTGTCTTGAGCAATGGGCAAAATTCCCAGTGGCAAGATGTGGCAAGCTCATAGAGACTTATCCAAAGCGAATTGCAGCTGTAATTGCTGCAAAAGGTGGCTGTACAAAGTACTGACTTTAGGGAGGTAAATAGTTATGCACGCTGAAGTTTTCTGTTATTTTGTCCTATTTGTTTGCTTCACAATAAAAAAAAAACACCTTCAACGTTGTAGGAATGTTCTGTGAATGAAATTATGCAAACCTTCAAACAATCCATTTTAATTCCAGTTTGTGAGAAAAAAAATATTAAAAATGCAAAGGGGGGTGAATACTTTAGCAAGGCACTGTATTGTATGAAACGTTTAGGATTTGCATCCATTTTTATATGCAGTCCCCTGTTTTCAGTGGCTCAAATGTAGTTGGACAAATTAACATAATCATCAATAAAACATTCATTTTTAATACTTTGTCAAGAACTCTTTGCAGGCTGGCTAAAGTCTGGAACCCATGGACATCACCAAATGCTGGATTTCCTCCTTTGTTATGCTTTGCCAGACCTTTACTGCAGATGTCTTCAGTTGTTGTTTGTTAATGGGTCTTTCTGCCTTTAGTATCATCTGCAGCAAGTGAAATGGTTGAGATCAGGTGACTGACTCGGCCATTGCAGAATATTCCACTTCTTTGCCTTTAAAAACTCATGGGTTGCTTTTTGCAGTATATTTATGGTCATTATACATCTGGACTATGAAGCAGTCTCCAATCAACATTGCAGAATTTGACTGAATCTAAGCAGATCGTATACCTCCAACACAGTTCATAATCATCTGTCTGAATCTGCTTTCTGTCACCATCCATAACACTAATGACACAGTGCCATTGCAAGCCATGCAAAAACATGCCATCACACTGCCTCCACCATGTTTTAGAGAAGATGTGGTATGCTTTGGCTCATGAGCCATTCCAAGAATTCTCCATACTTTTTTCTTCCCATCATTCTGGTACAGGTTGATCTTAGTTTCATCTGTCCAAATAATTTTTTTGGCAAAGTCTAATCTGGACTTTCTTTTCTTGAGGCTCATGGATGATTTGAACCTTATGGTGTATTTGCTTTTGTTAAGTCCTCTCTTTATGGTGTTGCTGAGCTCACCAATATATCCTCCCCCAGAATGTACCAAACTGTTGATTTGGCCACTCCTAAGGTTCCCTCTATATAACTGATAAATTTATTTTTTGTTTTTGCATCCTAAGGATGGCCTATTTCACTTGCATTGAGAGTACCTTTGACCACATGTAGTGGGATCACAGCAACAGATTCCAATGCAGATGGCATACTTTGAAGCAACTCCAGAACTTTTGACTGTTTAATTAATGAAGAAATAATAAGAATTTACTTACCGATAATTCTATTTCTCATAGTCCGTAGTGGATGCTGGGGACTCCGTAAGGACCATGGGGAATAGCGGCTCCGCAGGAGACTGGGCACATCTAAAGAAAGCTTTAGGACTAACTGGTGTGCACTGGCTCCTCCCCCTATGACCCTCCTCCAAGCCTCAGTTAGGATACTGTGCCCGGACGAGCGTACACAATAAGGAAGGATTTTGAATCCCGGGTAAGACTCATACCAGCCACACCAATCACACCGTATAACCTGTGATCTGAACCCAGTTAACAGCATGATAACAGAGGAGCCTCTGAAAGATGGCTCACAACAATAATAACCCGATTTTTGTAACAATAACTATGTACAAGTATTGCAGACAATCCGCACTTGGGATGGGCGCCCAGCATCCACTACGGACTATGAGAAATAGAATTATCGGTAAGTAAATTCTTATTTTCTCTAACGTCCTAAGTGGATGCTGGGGACTCCGTAAGGACCATGGGGATTATACCAAAGCTCCCAAACGGGCGGGAGAGTGCGGATGACTCTGCAGCACCAAATGAGAGAACTCCAGGTCCTCCTCAGCCAGGATATCAATTTTGTAGAATTTTACAAACGTATTTGCTCCTGACCAAGTAGCTGCTGGGCAAAGTTGTAAAGCCGAGACCCCTCGGGCAGCCGCCCAAGATGAGCCCACCTTCCTTGTGGAGTGGGCATTTACTGATTTTTGGCTGTGGCAGGCCTGCCACAGAATGTGCAAGCTGAATTGTACTACAAATCCAACGAGCAATAGTCTGCTTAGAAGCAGGAGCACCCAGCTTGTTGCGTGCACACAGGATAAACAGCGAGTCAGATTTCCTGACTCCAGCCGTCCTGGAAACATATATTTTTCAGGGCACTGACAACGTCTAGCAACTTGGAGGCCTCCAAGTCCCTAGTAGCCGCAGGCACCACCAATAGGTTGGTTCAGGTGAGACGCTGAAACCACCTTAGGGAGAAACTGAGGACGAGTCCTCAATTCCGCCCTGTCCGAATGGAAAATCAGATAAGGGCTTTTTCAGGATAAAGCCGCCAATTCTGACACGCGCCTGGCCCAGGCCAGGGCCAACAGCATGACCACTTTCCATGTGAGATATTTCAAATCCACAGATTTAAGTGGTTCAAACCAATGTGACTTTTGGAACCCAAAACTACATTGAGATCCCAAAGTGCCACTGGAGGCACAAAAGGAGGCTGTATATGCAGTACCCCTTTTACAAACGTCTGTACTTCAGGGACTGAAGCTAGTTCTTTTTGGAAGAAAATTGACAGGGCCGAAATTTGAACCTTAATGGACCCCAATTTCAGGCCCATAGACACTCCTGTTTGCAGGAAATGTAGGAATCGACCCAGTTGAATTTCCTCCGTCGGGCCTTACTGGCCTCGCACCACGCAACATATTTTCGCCAAATGCAGTGATAATGTTTTGCGGTTACATCCTTCCTGGCTTTGATCAGGATAGGGATGACTTCATCCGGAATGCCTTTTTTCCTTCAGGATCCGGCGTTCAACCGCCATGCCGTCAAACGCAGCCGCGGTAAGTCTTGGAACAGACAGGGTCCTTGCTGGAGCAGGTCCCTTCTTAGAGGTAGAGGCCACGGATCCTCCGTGAGCATCTCTTGAAGTTCCGGTTACCAAGTCCTTCTTGGCCAATCCGGAGCCACGAATATAGTGCTTTCTCCTCTCCATCTTATCAATCTCAGTACCTTGGGTATGAGAGGCAGAGGAGGGAACACATACACTGACTGGTACACCCACGGTGTTACCAGAGCGTCTACAACTATTGCCTGAGGGTCTCTTGACCTGGCGCAATACCTGTCGAGTTTTTTAATCATGTGGACGACTTCTGGGTGAAGTCCCCACTCTCCCGGGTGGAGGTAGTGCTGAGGAAGTTTGCTTCCCAGTTGTCCACTCCCGGAATGAATACTGGTGACAGTGCTATCACATGATTTTCCGCCCAGCGAAGAATCCCTGCAGCTTCTGCCATTGCCCTCCTGCTTCTTGTGCCACCCTGTCTGTTTACGTGGGTGACTGCCATGATGTTGTCCGACTGGATCAATACCGGCTGACCTTGAAGCAGAGGTCTTGCTAAGCTTAGAGCATTGTAAATGGCCCTTAGCTTCAGGATATTTATGTGAAGTGATGTATCCAGGCTTGACCCTAAGCCCTGGATATTCCTTCCCTGTGTGACTGCTCCCCAGCCTCGCAGGCTGGCATCCGTGGTCACCAGGACCCAGTCCTGAATGCCGAATCTGCGGCCCTCTAGAAGATGAGCACTCTGCAACCACCACAGGATGGATACCCTTGTCCTTGGTGACAGGGTTATCCGCTGATGCATCTGAAAATGCGACCCGGACCATTTGTCCAGTAGGTTCCACTGGAAAGTTCTTGCGTGGAATCTAACGAATGGGATTGCTTCGTAGGAAGCCACCATTTTTACCCAGAACCCTTGTGCATTGATGCACTGAGACTTGGTTCGATTTTAGGAGGTTCCTGACTAGCTCGGATAACTCCCTGGCTTTCTCTTCCGGGAGAAACACCTTTTTTCTGGACTGTGTCCAGGAACATCCCTAGGAAACAGAAGACAAGTCGTCGGAACCAGCTGCGATTTTGGAATATTGAGAATCCAATCGTGCTGCCGCAACACTACCTGAGATAGTGCTACACCGACTTCCAACTGTTCCCTGGATCTTACCCTTATCAGGGAATCGTCCAAGTAAGGGATAACTAAAATTCCCTTCCTCCGAAGGGATATCATTTCGGCCATTACCTTGGTAAAGACCCGGGGTGTCGTGGACCATCCCTACGGCAGCGTCTGAACTGATAGTGACAGTTCTGTACCATAACCTGAGGTACCCTTGGTGAGAAGAGTAAATTTTGACATGAAGGTAAGCATCCTTGATGTCCCGAGACATCATGTAGTCCCCTTCTTCCAGGTTCGCAATCACTGCTCTGAGTGACTCAATCTTGAATTTGAACCTCTGTATGTAAGTGTTCAAAGATTTTAGATTTAGAATCGGTCTCACCGAGCCGTCTGGCTTCGGTACCACAATAGTGTGGAATAATACCCCGTTCCCTGTTGCAGGAGGGGTACCTTGATTATCACCTGCTGGGAATACAGCTTGTGAATGGCTTCCAAAACTGCCTCCCTGTCAGAGGGAGACGTCGGTAAAGCCGACTTTTGGAAACGGCGAGGGGGAGACGTCTCGAATTTCAATATGTACCCTTGAGATATTACCTGAAGGATCCAGGGGTCTACTTGCGAGTGAGCCCACTGCGCACTGAAATTCATTGAGAACGGGCCCCCACCGTGCCTGAGCTTGTAAGGCCCTAGCGTCATACTGAGGGCTTTGCAGAGGCGGGAAAGGATTTCTGTTCCTGGGAACTGGGTAATCTCTTCAGCCTTTTTCCTCTCCCTCTGTCACGAGCAGAAAAGAGGAACCTTTTGTCCGCTTGCCAACAAAGGACTGCGCCTGATAATACGGCGTCTTATTTTGAGAGGCGACCTGGGGTACAAACGTGGATTTCCCAGTTGTTGCCGTGGCCACCAGGTCTAAAAGACCGACCCCAAATGTCCCCTTTCAAAGGCAATACTTCCAAATGCCGTTTGGAATCCGCATCACCTGACCATTTTACTGGTAGAATTGGATAACGCACTTATACTTGATGCCAGTCGGCAATTATTCCGCTGTGCATCCTGCATATATAGAAATGCATCTTTTAAATGCTCTATAGGCAATAATATACTATCCTTATCTAGGATATCAATATTTCCAGTCAGGGAATCCGACCATGCCAACCCAGCACTGCACCTCCAGGCTGAGGCGATTGCTGGTCGCAGTATAACACCAGTATGTGTGTGAATACATTTTTGGATACCCTCCTGCTTTCTATCAGCAGGATCCTTAAGGGCGGCCATCTCATGAGAGGGTAGAGCCCTTGTTCTTACAAGCGTGTGAGCGCCTTATCCCCCCTAGGGGGTGTTTCCCAACGCACCCTAACCTCTGGCGGGAAAGGGTATACAGCCAATACTTTTTAAGAAATTATCAATTGTTATCGGGGGGAAACCCACGCATCATCACACATTTTATTTCTCAGATTCAGGAAAACTACAGGTAGTTTTTCCCTCACCGAACATAATACCCCTTTTTGGTGGTACTCGTATTATCAGAAATGTATAAAACATTCTCCATTGTCTCAATCATGTAACGTGTGGCCCTACTGGAAATCACGGTTGTCTCTTCACCGTCGACACAGGAGTCAGTATCCGTGTCGGCGTCTGTATCTGCCATCTGAGGTAACGGGCGCTTTAGAGCCCCTGACGGCCTATGAGACGTCTGGACAGGCACAAGCTGAGTAGCCGGCTGTTACGTAATTTTCAACAGTACATCCACTCAGGTGTCGACCCCCTAGGTGGTGACATCACTGTTACAGACACTCTGCTCCGTCTCCACATCATTTTTCTCCTCATACATGTCGACACAAACGTACCGACACACAGCACACACACAGGGAATGCTCTGATAGAGGACAGGACCCCACTAGCCCTTTGGGGAGACAGAGGGAGAGTATGCCAGCACACACCAAAGCGCTATATATATATATATACAGGGATAACCTTATATAAGTGTTTTTCCCCTTATAGCTGCTGTATGTTCTAATACTGCGCCTAATTAGTGCCCCCCTCTCTTTTTTTAACCCTTTCTGTAGTGTAGTGACTGCAGGGAAGAGCCAGGGAGCTTCCCTCCAACTGAGCTGTGAGGGAAAATGGCGCCAGTGTGCTGAGGAGATAGGCTCCGCCCCCTTTTCGGCGGCCTTATCACCCGTTTTTCTGTATATTCTGGCAGGGGTTAAATGCATCCATATAGCCCAGGAGCTATATGTGATGTATTTTTTGCCATGTAAGGTATTTTTATCATGTTTTATTGCGTCTCAGGGCGCCCCCCCCAGCGCCCTGCACCCTCAGTGACCGGAGTATGAAGTGTGCTGAGAGCAATGGCGCACAGCTGCAGTGCTGTGCGCTACCTTATTGAAGACAGGAACGTCTTCTGCTGCCGATTTTTCCGGACCTCTTCGCTCTTCTGGCTCTGTAAGGGGGCCGGCGGCGCGGCTCCGGGACCCATCCAGGCTGGGCCTGTGATCGTCCCTCTGGAGCTAATGTCTAGTAGCCAAGAAGCCCAATCCACTCTGCACGCAGGTGAGTTCGCTTCTTCTCCCCTTAGTCCCTCGATGCAGTGAGCCTGTTGCCAGCAGGTCTCACTGAAAATAACAAACCTAAACTAAAACTTTCACTAAGAAGCTCAGGAGAGCCCCTAGTGTGCACCCTTCTCGTCGGGCACAGAAATCTAACTGAGGCTTGGAGGAGGGTCATAGGGGGAGGAGCCAGTGCACACCAGTTAGTCCTAAAGCTTTCTTTAGATGTGCCCAGTCTCCTGCGGAGCCGCTATTCCCCATGGTCCTTACGGAGTCCCCAGCATCCACTTAGGACGTTAGAGAAAACAAGAGTATTGCATACCTGTCCATGAAACATCTTTTGAGTCTGTTGTCCAATTACTTTTTGGTCCCTTGAAAAAGCAGGGGGTAATGCCACATCCAGGGGCCACAGTTGAGGAGGTCACCATGGCCAAAGCATTTTACCACATCAAGTCAGCCCGGGCCAGGGATTCCGGGGAAAGAGGGGACCCCTCCAATAAAAGGGTCTCCCCTCTCCATTCTACCCCAGGCCTGGGCTGAAGCCCAGGGCCCGACAGATCAGATACTATAATTGTTTGGTTTACTTAAATATAAAATAATTTCTTTATCCTGAGGATCAGCCATCACTGCAATGATGGTGGCTGGGACTTTGGGATAGGGCTAGGGATGCTCAATCACTGTGGCCAGCAGTGATCAGGACACAATGGGGGGTGCAGGGGGGGGGATGGGTGGGCAATGTCTGTGAACTGCCCAATCTGTGCTTCAAAGCTACCGTCAGAGCATTTCAGCTGTTGGGAGGTGGGTAATGTAGGAGTGCCCAATCACTGTGGCCAGCAATGATCAATGCGAATTGGTCATAGAGCTGTGGGTGCAGGGGGACTGGGAGGTTCCCCATGAGATTGGCAGCTGTGGGAAGATTATCTTCCTGCAGCTGCCCAGTGGGCTTTTGTGACCGATTGCATCAGATGTGACCATGCCAGGTATGGTTAACCCACTAGTATATGTTTGTACTGTGGGAGAAAACCAGAGTACCCAAAGGAAACCCATGCAAGTACGGGGGAGAAACCGCAAATGCCACACAGTTAGGGCCATGGTGGGAATCAACCTCATGACCTCAGTGTTGTGAAACAGTAATGTTAACCATGATACCATCCATACTGCCCTATTGTTTGTTACAGTGGGACTACAGGTAACATGCCGGCATTTGGAGAACAAGTGCAAATATGCTCGGATATTAAGGGCCCGCTGGCACCTGTAGTCCCCATGTTAAGGAAATATTAAAATAAAGAAAATAAACAAAACAAAAACAACTAAGGTTGTAAAAAATTTATTAAAAAGCATTTTTCACCCAGGGGGCGGCAGCCTGTGAGCTCTTTTAAAATGGCCACCGCCCACCCAGGACTACAGCGTCTTTATGTCTTCAGGATCTTTTCACAGCTCCTCCTCCACAGTCGGACTCCCTGCCCAAGGCCCGGGGTGATGATGCGTTGATTATAAAACAAAGCCCTGAAGATTTGTAAACATGTTTAAAAGTCTCATTTGGCGATTCCGATCACCTATTTATTGGAATCGTCAATAGTAGGAGCCCATACATCAATGATTTATTGGATAATCATCTCCGAGCAGAATTGCCCCAACTTATCGAAGATGTATGGGGGCTGTAAAGCCCTCATCTTGATGAGCACTGCCAGCCCTGAACTTTGCTTGTATTCCTGACCTTGCCTATATTGCGCATATGGGTGGTCATTCCGAGTTGATCGCAGCCAGTAACTTTTTGCTGCTGCTGCGATCAACTAGTCCACGCCTATGGGGGAGTGTATTTTAGCTTAGCAGGTCTGCGATCACTTGTTTTATCTATTGTTTTATTTATTGTTTTATCACAGTACAGCTGTTCTGTGAGTAGTCTGGATGACCTAACCAGGATTTTTTTTAACTTTTTATTTTTTGAGAGTCTATTTTTTGTGATTTTATCATCTTGTTTTTACTTGGAAGCACTTTGATGTATTCTGGACTGCTGTAAATAAATCCTCCTTTCATACTTTCAAAGAGGAGTTTTTTCTGGTTTTGTCCTGAATTTTTCTGGGGTAATATCCCCTTGCAAAGATCAAGTGTTGGAAAGCCAAAGATACCTTGATAGGAGTCATCTACCCTAACCCTGAGTGAGTTGTGGTACGCATTTAATTGCTTGCGGAGAAAGATATCTGTATATATATATATATATGCATTTCATTTCCATTCCGTGAGAGTTGGGTTACGCTTTTGACAGACCTGAAAGATACCTTTATATGGTTTTCCATCTTACCATTTGTGTGAGTTCTGGGTACGCCTGAAATTTTCACGTCCATATTGAAAGGAATTTCTTAAAGATACCTTTATGGGTTTCCACTCACTTGCTTCTGTGTGAGTTGGGTACGCCCCTTTGTCTTAATGCTATAGAAGATTATCCTTGAAATTTGTGTGAAAATTGGTCTACACATATGTCCTTCTTCTTTCATTTGCATGACTACAATATGACACCTCGAGGAGGAAAGCTACATCAGTGAAACCCTTATGAAGGACATCGGTTATCTTCAGTAAAAGGAAGGAATGTACTAGTTTTTGTTTATTTTTTGTATTATTTGTTTTATATGCGCTCTGGACATATTTAAACACCGCTTTCTCTGTTAGTTTAATTTGTGTATGTAAAACGGTGATTTTACGTAGGTGTTTACAGTGGACGGGCAGCATTGCGCCATATAGGTGAACAGTTCTTTTTTCCTTTTCTATCAGTTAAATTTAAGTGCCTATTGCATATGTATGTGTACATTACTGTGGTTTTCTTCGCATTGCGTCTGAATACGTTAAGATCTGTATAAAACAGAATTCGGTAATATGTACTCCTACATACTTTAAAATGTGTTCATAGTTGATTATGTGCTCATATGACTAATATATAACATGTGACTGACTGCTAGTGTGATTGCTGACTTTTATATATGTTTGTCAGTTGGTCTTCTGATCCTCAATGCGGGTGCATGGGTAAGGGTCAGATTGATATCACTTTAGAACGATAAAGTGGTTACAGTCACAAATTGTGTAGTACACTGTGAAAGTGCTGATTATTTATCATGTCTAAGAGCGGCAAAAGGGACGAGAGTACACTTACAGTAACACCAACACTCATATCATGTTGTCTTGCAAAAAACTGTGTTATTCTCTCTGATCTGGTACAGGATGGTTTATGTGTAAAATGGTTTGCTTTTCAGCATAATACAAGGCAGATCCCTGATCTACGTCAAGTATGGATAGATCCCCCTCTGGGTGATGTTTGCACAGACCTTGTCCAGTATAGCTGAAAGGTTAATTCCTAAAGCGTCAATACCAGGAATAGGGTTCACTATTAACGCATACATGCAGCTCTCTACCTACGGTATCCCCAACAAGTTCTCCAATAAAACAAGCAGATAAACAGAGTGTAAATAAATCATCAACTGCACAGGCTACACATGATGATTCATCAGACGATGAAAGCTCTACATACTCTACTTCTGCATACTAAGAACAGGTAGAGGATATCAGCTCAGTGAATATAGCTGAAATAATGAGAGCAGTAAAGGCCTTTCTGTCCTCAGAGGATCGGCAGAGCCTGTGTTAAAAATAAGGTACCTAGGTTTAAACGTCCCAAAAAATAGGGCCTCCTCATGGGGGACCCCAGCAGCTGATGGAAATCATGGAAAAGGTTTGGGCTATACCCAATAAGGAATATAGGTTCCCAGTAAATGGGATTCCAAATATCCTTTTCCAGCTGAGGACTGTTTAAAAATAGGAAATGCCTCCTAAAGTAGATACACATATCATTGATAGTGCAAAAATCTATATGGCCTTTGCCGTCAACGTCAAAAGAGGGATGGTTTTCTGAAATCCATATTGTCTCTGTCTGAGGCAGTTATAAGGCTAGCCATGACTTCACCTTGCAATCTACAGCCACACCACACTGGATAGGCCCAATCTCACTAGATCTTGGAAGTTAAGCAGTGTTGTGCCTGGTTAGTTCTTGGATGGCAGACCACCTTGGAATACCAGGTGCTGTAGGTACACTGGGCTGAGGTACTGAAAGACAGGTTTTCAGCGCATGCAAGGGAGCAAGAATCCCATATAGCTCATATGGACACTAATGTTCTAGGGCATCAGCATTAAAAATAGCTGCTCTCAGAGCAATTTTGCTTACATACATGGAAGGCTGATTCAGAATCAAAGAAGGTTCTGGAAACTTTGCCTTTGGTTGGAAGTTTCTGTTTGGGAAGGAGTTAACAGATATTCTGGAGTCAGAAACAGACTCCAAGAAGGTCACGTTTCCTTACACATATAACCCCAAACCTAGGGGTCCGATTTCGGCCTTGTCGGTCATAAAGGAACGTAACAGCCCCAATACAATAAGTTTGGTAAGGCAAAGAAGCAAAGGCAACCAGAGGGCCAGCTTCCAAACCAGAGGCTAAGCCATCAGCACGATGGTGCGGGCCTCCTTCTGGTGGACCCCAAAAGGATAGGGGGCCAACTTCTTCAGTTTGCACAGATCTGGTAGCAGTCTACAAACAGATGCCTAGGTGCAAAAAGCAGTATCTCTAGGTTATGCTTTCCCTTCTAGAAGCACCCTCCTCGAAGGTTCTTCTGTTCCAGTCTGTCTCGGGTAGAGGCAAAGGACAGGGGTTTGCAAGAAGCAGTTCAGAAATTGCTTTTGTCAGGAATAGTCATTCCAGTAACCCCTGCACAATAGGGACAGCGGTTTTTACTCCAACTGGGTTTGGGTTCAGAAGGATCCTTTCACCCCATTCTCAAAATCCCAAACAGAAAAGTTTGGGTACCACGGTTCACATGGAGACATTGCGCTCCATAGTTTTTGCATGGAGCCATGAGATTACATGGTATCCCTGGATAGTCAGGATGCTTACCTACAGGTTCCTATAGCACTGTTCCATCAGTGTTAGCTCGAGGTTCACCATCCTCCAGCAACATTTTCAGTTCCAGACCTTACCCTTTGGGTTAGCCACAGCCCCAAGAGTATGTACCAAAATTATGATGATTATGGCAGCTTATGTCCGCAAGAAGGGGCTAAGAAAATTGCCATACCTCAACCACCATTTTTATCCTGGCACAATCACAGGAAAAGCTTCTGTGCCATCTCCAACAGACAGTGACTTGTCTGCAGAGGCACGGGTGGTTCATAAATTGGGCAAAGTCATCTCTGGTTCCGTCACAACGGATGACTCAATGTGGGGTTGTACTGAATTCAAGTCTGCAGAAAATTGATTACCTCGGAACAAGATATCCAAGGTACAGTCAAGTACTCAGGAGTTTTTACACAGTCAAACAATATCAATCCACGCAGCTATGCGACTGATGGGTTTGATGGTGTCAACAATAGACATGGTGGAGTATGAACAATTCCACTCAAGACCTCGGCAGCATCTGATTCTGGCCAGATGGAATGGAATACATCAGACAATAAAGAAACAGACTATGGTACTTTCACACAAGGTAAGAAAGTCATCAGCCTGCTGGCTACAGACATCCCATCTAGACAAAGGGAGAACCTTTTTGGATATCAGATGGGGGATCCTGAAAATAGATACCAGTCTTCAGTGCTGGGGAACAGTGGTTGGAAGATTACGGTTTCAGGGACAATAGACCACAGAAGAAAGTTGCCTGCCAATAAATCCATTAGAACTTCGGGCAATATACATGGCAACGATTCAGGCAAAGGACACTCTTCAAGGAAGACCAGTCCAGACCCGCTCGGACAATTTAACGGCAGTGGCGTACCTCAACCATCAGGGAGGAACGGGCAGCCAAACATCTTCCATCATTCAGCATTGTCCGCAGTATTCGTTTTGGGAGTCCTAAACTGGGAAGCGGACTTTCTCAGTCAAAACGCCATTCAAGCAAGCGAATGGGCTTGTGGGGTTTGCCAGAGATAGATCTCATGGCATCCCGTCTGAACAACAAAGTGCCCGCATACGGGGCAAGAACGAAGGATCCCGGAGCGATCTTTGTGGACGCCTTGTCATTGCAATGGAATTTTCATCTGGCGTATCTATTTCTTTCGATCATCCTGCTACCAGGGTGGTAAGGAAAATAAAAGAAGCAAAGGGTGCAGTGATTCTAATAGCTTCGGCTTGGCCCAGAAGGCATTGGTACACAGATCTGCAGAGAATGTCGATGGATGCTCCACTTCTGCTCAATGTCCAGATCTACTAATGCAGGGTCCTTGTTATCACAGGCATCGGGATTGACTATCGTGGACGGCGTGGCTCTTGAAACCTCTATCCTGAAGTCAAGAGGATTCTCGCTACAGGTAATTCAAACAATGCTCAGAGCGAGGCAACCCTCCTCAGCTCGCATTTATCACCGAATATGGTAGGCCTATATTAATGGGGCAGTGAAAGAAATATGGACCCGAAATCTTTTCAAGTTACCAGGGTCTTAGATTTCCTTCAGGCGGGAATGGATAAGGGTTTGAAGGTGGCTTCCTTGAGAGTACAAGTATCAGCATTGACTGTATGGTTCCAAAAGAAAATTGCCAGTTTACAGGATGTGCATACTTTTTCCAGGGAATGCTGCACTTTCAACCTCCTTTTGGTCCTCCTACAGTGCCTTGGGACTTAAGTCTAGTCCTCAAAGCCCTTCAAGTTGCTCCGTTTGAACCACTCCGTAGAAAATCAAGAGAGAATCTGTCTTTTTGATGGCACTGGTGCGATCCACGTAATCCTTAATGCTCGGACTACGTCCCGCAACGCATCTCCCGCAGAAAGTCCCGATACCTGAGAAAACCAGGACTACAATTTCTTCATTAAGGTGGAATTTAGACACCGTAGGGGAAATGGTTCTAAATTGCACACCCGCCAGTAATGAAAGGTGCTATGCTGCTGAGAATAAAGTAGTACACACAGACAAAAGGGGGTGCAGATGCACTAAGCGATCATTACAGTATAATTTGGTATATCATAAGAGGTTGTTAGTATATCGTTGGCCAATGATATTGGCCTACCCACCAATCGTCCAGGTCACCTCTTGTCGGCCAGGTTCCTAACACTATGGGGCCAACATCCGGAACGCAGGAAACCCCCAAACATGATCCAGCAAAGGACCCCCCCCCAGGGCATCACACTAAAAAATAGTGATAATAAAGGGATATAAAGTGTGAGTATATGGAGGCCCTACTATGAGTTTAAAGGGAGAGAGTATGTGAAAAAAAATAAGATTTTACTTACCGATAAATCTATTTCTCGTAGTCCGTAGTGGATGCTGGGACTTCGTCAGGACCATGGGGATTAGCGGCTCCGCAGGAGACAGGGCACAAAAATAAAAGCTTTAAGATCAGGTGGTGTGCACTGGCTCCTCCCCCTATGACCCTCCTCCAAGCCTCAGTTAGGATACTGTGCCCGGACGAGCGTACACAATAAGGAAGGATTATGAATCCCGGGTAAGACTCATACCAGCCACACCAATCACACCGTACAACTTGTGATCTGAACCCAGTTAACAGTATGATAAACGTAGGAGCCTCTGAACAGACAGCTCATAACAATAACAACCCGATTTTATGTAACAATAACTATGTACAAGTATCGCAGACAATCCGCACTTGGGATGGGCGCCCAGCATCCACTACGGACTACGAGAAATAGATTTATCGGTAAGTAAAATCTTATTTTCTCTGACGTCCTAGTGGATGCTGGGACTCCGTCAGGACCATGGGGATTATACCAAAGCTCCCAAACGGGCGAGAGAGTGCGGATGACTCTGCAGCACCGAATGAGAGAACTCCAGGTCCTCTTTAGCCAGGGTATCAAATTTGTAGAATTTTACAAACGTGTTCTCCCCCGACCACGTAGCTGCTCGGCAGAGTTGTAATGCCGAGACCCCTCGGGCAGCCGCCCAAGATGAGCCCACCTTCCTTGTGGAATGGGCCTTGATAGATTTAGGCTGTGGCAGGCCTGCCACAGAATGTGCAAGTTGAATTGTGCTACAAATCCAACGAGCAATCGTCTGCTTAGAAGCAGGAGCACCCAGCTTGTTGGGTGCATACAGTATAAACAGCGAGTCAGATTTTCTGACTCCAGCTGTCCTTGAAATATATATTTTCAATGCCCTGACAACGTCCAGCAACTTGGAATCCTCCAAATCGCTAGTAGCCGCAGGCACCACGATAGGCTGGTTCAGGTGAAACGCTGAAACCACCTTAGGCAGAAACTGAGGACGCGTCCGCAGTTCTGCCCTGTCCGAATGGAAAATCAGATATGGGCTTTTATACGATAAAGCTGCCAGTTCTGACACTCTCCTGGCTGAAGCCAGGGCCAGTAGCATGCTTACTTTCCATGTAAGATATTTCAAATCCACCGATTTGAGTGGCTCAAACCAATGGGATTTGAGAAAATCCAAAACTACATTAAGATCCCACGGAGCCACTGGGGGCACAACCGGGGGCTGTATATGTAGTACTCCTTTTACAAAAGTCTGGACTTCAGGAACTGAAGCCAATTCTTTCTGGAAGAAAATCGACAGGGCCGAAATTTGAACCTTAATGGACCCTAATTTGAGGCCCATAGACAATCCTGTTTGCAGGAAATGTAGGAATCGACCCAGTTGAAATTCCTCCGTCGGGGCCTTCCTGGCCTCACACCACTCAACATATTTTCTCCAAATGCGGTGATAATGTTGCGCAGTCACCTCCTTCCTGGCTTTTACCAGGGTAGGGATGACCTCTTCCGGAATGCCTTTTTCCCTTAGAATTCGGCGTTCAACCGCCATGCCGTCAAACGCAGCCGCGGTAAGTCTTGGAATAGACACGGTCCCTGCTGAAGCAGGTCCCGTCTTAGAGGTAGAGGCCTCGGATCTTCCGTGAGCATCTCCTGAAGTTCCGGGTACCAAGTTCTTCTTGGCCAATCCGGAGCCACGAGTATCGTTCTTACTCCCCTGTGCCGTATAATTCTCAGTACTTTTGGTATGAGAGGCAGAGGAGGAAACGCATACACTGACTGGAACACCCACGGTGTTACCAGAGCGTCCACAGCTATTGCCTGAGGGTCTCTTAACCTGGCGCAATACCTGTCCAGTTTTTTGTTGAGGCGGGACGCCATCATGTCCACCTTTGGTTTTTCCCAACGGTTCACAATCATGTGGAAGACTTCTGGATGAAGTCCCCACTCTCCCGGGTGTAGATCGTGTCTGCTGAGGAAGTCCGCTTCCCAGTTGTCCACTCCCGGAATGAACACTGCTGACAGTGCTATCACATGATCTTCTGCCCAGCGAAGAATCCTTGCAGCTTCTGCCATTGCCCTCCTGCTTCTTGTGCCGCCCTGTCTGTTTACGTGGGCGACTGCCGTGATGTTGTCCGACTGGATTAACACCGGCTGACCCTGAAGCAGGGGTTTTGCCAGGCTTAGAGCATTGTAAATCGCTCTTAGCTCCAGTATATTTATGTGAAGAGACATCTCCAGGCTTGACCACACTCCCTGGAAGTTTCTTCCCTGTGTGACCGCTCCCCAGCCTCTCAGACTGGCATCCGTGGTCACCAGGACCCAGTCCTGTATGCCGAATCTGCGGCCCTCTAACAGATGAGCACTCTGCAACCACCACAGAAGAGACACCCTTGTCCGTGGAGACAAAGTTATCCGCTGATGCATCTGCAGATGCGATCCGGACCATTTGTCCAGCAGATCCCACTGAAAAGTTTGTGCGTGGAATCTGCCGAATGGAATCGCTTCGTAAGAAGCCACCATTTTTCCCAGAACTCTTGTGCATTGATGCACAGACACTTTTCCTGGTTTTAGGAGGTTCCTGACAAGTTCGGATAACTCCCTGGCTTTCTCCTCCGGAAGAAACACCTTTTTCTGAACGTGTCCAGAATCATTCCCAGGAACAGCAGACGTGTCGTCGGGGTCAATTGAGATTTTGGAAAATTCAGAATCCACCCGTGCTGTTGCAGCACTACTTGGGTTAGTGCTAGTACGTCCCCCAGCTGTTCTCTGGACCTTGCCCTTATCAGGAGATCGTCCAAGTAAGGGATAATTAATACGCCTTTTCTTCGCAGAAGAAACATCATTTCGGCCATTACCTTGGTAAAGACCCGAGGTGCCGTGGACAATCCAAACGGCAGCGTCTGAAACTGATAATGACAGTTTTGCACCACGAACCTGAGGTACACTTGATGTGAAGGGCAAATTGGGACATGCAGGTAAGCATCCTTGATGTCCAGGGACACCATAAAGTCCCCTTCTTCCAGATTCGCTATCACTGCTCTGAGTGACTCCATCTTGAACTTGAATTTTTGTATGTACAGGTTCAAAGATTTCAGATTTAGAATAGGTCTTACCGAGCCGTCCGGCTTCGGTACCACAAATAGTGTGGAATAATACCCCTTTCCCTGTTGTAGGAGGGGTACCTTGACTATCACCTGCTGAGAATACAGCTTGTGAATGGCTTCCAATACCGTCGCCCTGTCTGAGGGAGACGTTGGCAGAGCAGACTTTAGGAACCGGCGAGGGGGAGACTTCTCGAATTCCAACCTGTAACCCTGAGATACTACCTGCAGGATCCAGGGGTCCACCTGTGAGTGAGCCCACTGTGCGCTGAAATTTTTGAGTCGACCCCCCCACCGCCCCTGAGTCCGCTTGTAAAGCCCCAACGTCATGCTGAGGGCTTTGCAGAAGCCGCGGAGGGCTTCTGCTCTTGGGAGGGAGCTGCTTGGTGCACTCTCTTACCCCTTCCTTTGCCTCGGGGCAGATATGACTGTCCTTTTGCCCGCTTGTTCTTATAGGAACGAAAGGACTGCGGCTGAAAAGACGGTGTCTTTTTCTGTTGGGAGGGGACCTGAGGTAAAAAGGTGGATTTCCCGGCTGTTGCCGTGGCCACCAAATCCGATAGACCGACCCCAAATAATTCCTCCCCTTTATACGGCAATACTTCCATATGCCGTTTGGAATCCGCATCACCTGACCACTGTCGCGTCCATAAACTTCTTCTGGCAGATATGGACATCGTACTTACTCTCGATGCCAGAGTGCAAATATCCCTCTGAGCATCTCGCATATAAAGAAAAGCATCCTTTAATTGCTCTATAGTCAATAAAATACTGTCCCTATCCAGGGTATCAATATTTTCAGTCAGGGAATCCGACCAAACCACCCCAGCACTGCACATCCATGCAGAGGCGATGGCTGGTCGCAGTATAACACCAGTATGAGTGTATATACTTTTCAGTGTAGTTTCCAGCCTCCTATCAGCTGGATCCTTGAGGGCGGCCGTTTCAGGAGACGGTAACGCCACTTGTTTTGATAAGCGTGTGAGTGCCTTATCCACCCTAGGGGGTGTTTCCCAGCGCGCCCTAACCTCTGGCGGGAAAGGATATAATGCCAATAATTTCTTTGAAATTAGCAGTTTTCTATCGGGGTTAACCCACGCTTCATTCAATTCCTCTGATTCAGGAAAAACTACAGGTAGTTTTTTCTGACCCCACATAATACCCCTTTTTGTGGTACTTGCAGTATCAGAGATATGCAAAGCCTCCTTCATTGCCGTGATCATATAACGTGTGGCCCTACTGGAAAATACGTTTGTTTCTTCACCGTCGACACTAGATTCGGTGTCCGTGTCTGGGTCTGTGTCGACCGACTGAGGTAAAGGGCGTTTTACAGCCCCTGACGGTGTCTGAGACGCCTGGACAGGTACTAACTGGTTTTCCGGCCGTCTCATGTCGTCAACTGATTTTTGTAACGTGCTGACATTATCACGTAATTCCATAAACAAAGCCATCCATTCCGGTGTCGACTCCCTAGGGGGTGACATCACCATTACCGGCAATTGCTCTGCCTCCACACCAACATCGTCCTCATACATGTCGACACACACGTACCGACACACAGCAGACACACAGGGAATGCTCTTATCGAAGACAGGACCCCACTAGCCCTTTGGGGAGACAGAGGGAGAGTTTGCCAGCACACACCCAAGCGCTATAAATATATAGGAACAACCCTACAGAAGTGTTGTTTCCTTTATAGCAGCTTAATATATCAATATCGCCAAAAAAGTGCCCCCCCTCTCTGTTTTTTTACCCTGTTTCTGTAGTGCAGTGCAGGGGAGAGTCCTGGGAGCCTTCCTCGCAGCGGAGCTGTGCAGGAAAATGGCGCCGTGTGCTGAGGAGATAGGCCCCGCCCCCTATTTCGGCGGGTTCTTCTCCCGGTGTTTGTGAGACCTGGCAGGGGTTAAATACATCCATATAGCCCCAGGGGCTATATGTGATGTATTTTTAGCCAGAAACAAGGTATTATCATTGCTGCCCAGGGCCCCCCCCCCCGCGCCCTGCACCCTCAGTGACCGCTGGTGTGAAGTGTGCTGACAACAATGGCGCACAGCTGCAGTGCTGTGCGCTACCTCATGAAGACTGAAAAGTCTTCTGCCGCCGGTTTCTGGACCTCTTCACTTTTCGGCATCTGCAAGGGGGTCGGCGGCGCGGCTCCGGGACCGGACTCCATGGCTGGGCCTGTGTTCGATCCCTCTGGAGCTAACGGTGTCCAGTAGCCTAAGAAGCCAATCCATCCTGCACGCAGGTGAGTTCACTTCTTCTCCCCTAAGTCCCTCGATGCAGTGAGCCTGTTGCCAGCAGGACTCACTGAAAATAAAAAACCTAATAACTTTTTCTAAGCAGCTCTTTAGGAGAGCCACCTAGATTGCACCCTGCTCGGACGGGCACAAAAACCTAACTGAGGCTTGGAGGAGGGTCATAGGGGGAGGAGCCAGTGCACACCACCTGATCTTAAAGCTTTTATTTTTGTGCCCTGTCTCCTGCGGAGCCGCTAATCCCCATGGTCCTGACGGAGTCCCAGCATGCACTAGGACGTCAGAGAAAAGTGCATACATAAATAATAGACAAACAGGATATAAAAAGTGACTGTGTATTTAAATGGTGATGCCCTGAGACAGTCCAGCCAGAACAGGCACGGGGGACCCTACGTCCAAACGCCGACCCCAAGTTGACTGACACTATGTATAAATAAATAGGACTTACTTAAAATTATGCCTGTGTCACTGTGCAGTCCTTGTTGGTTTCCCTGCTTAAAAACATAGAGGGTGGTGGGGGAGGGGTGCCAATCTAGATTTGAGGCACCCTCAAACCTCAGGTGTGTATTTCTACACCTATACATAGTAGGGGAAATGGTTCTAAATTGCACACCCTCCAGTAATGAAAGGTGCTATGCTGCCGAGAATAAAGCAGTACACACAGACAAAAGGGGGTGCAGATGCACTAAGCGATCATTACAGTATAATTTGGTATATCATAAGAGGTTGTTAGTATGTCGTTGGCCAATGATATTGGCCTACCCACCAATCGTCCAGGTCACCTCTTGTCGGGCAGGTTCCTAACACTATGGGGCCAACATCCGGAACGCAGGAAACCCCCAAACATGATCCAGCAAAGGACCCCCCCCAGGGCATCACACTAAAAAATAGTGATAATAAAGGGATATAAAGTGTGAGTATATGGAGGTCCCTACTATGAGTTTAAAGGTAGAGAGTATGTGAAAAAAAAATGTGCATACATAAATAATAGACAAACAGGATATAAAAAGTAACTGTGTATTTAAATGGTGATGCCCTGAGACAGTCCAGCCAGAACAGGCACGGGGGACCCTACGTCAAAACGCCGACCCCAAGTTGACTGACACTATGTATAAATAAATAGGACTTACTTAAAATTATGCCTGTGTCACTGTGCAGTCCTTGTTGGTTTCCCTGCTTAAAAACATAGAGGGTGGTGGGGGAGGGGTGCCAATCTAGATTTGAGGCATTCTCAAACCTCAGGTGTGTATTTCTACACATATACATAGTAGGGGAAATGGTTCTAAATTGCACACCCTCCAGTAATGAAAGGTGCTATGCTGCTGAGAATAAAGTAGTACACACAGACAAAAGGGGGTGCAGATGCACTAAGCGATCATTACAGTATAATTTGGTATATCATAAGAGGTTGTTAGTATATCGTTGGCCAATGATATTGGCCTACCCACCAATCGTCCAGGTCACCTCTTGTCGGGCAGGTTCCTAACACTATGGGGCCAACATCCGGAACGCAGGAAACCCCCAAACATGATCCAGCAAAGGACCCCCCCAGGGCATCACACTAAAAAATAGTGATAATAAAGGGATATAAAGTGTGAGTATATGGAGGTCCCTACTATGAGTTTAAAGGGAGAGAGTATGTGAAAAAAAAAGTGCATACATAAATAATAGACAAACAGGATATAAAAAGTGACTGTGTATTTAAATGGTGATGCCCTGAGACAGTCCAGCCAGAACAGGCACGGGGGACCCTACGTCCAAACGCCGACCCCAAGTTGACTGACACTATGTATAAATAAATATCCTGTTTGTCTATTATTTATGTATGCACTTTTTTTTCACATACTCTCTACCTTTAAACTCATAGTAGGGACCTCCATACACTCACACTTTATATCCCTTTATTATCACTATTTTTTAGTGTGATGCCCTGGGGGGGTCCTTTGCTGGATCATGTTTGGGGGTTTCCTGCGTTCCGGATGTTGGCCCCATAGTGTTAGGAACCTGCCCGACAAGAGGTGACCTGGACGATTGGTGGGTAGGCCAATATCATTGGCCAACGATATACTAACAACCTCTTATGATATACCAAATTATACTGTAATGATCGCTTAGTGCATCTGCACCCCCTTTTGTCTGTGTGCAGGAATTTAGACACCACCTTAGGAAGATACCCAGACCTAGTTCTGAAAACTGCTTTATCTGGATAAAAAAAATCAGAAAAAGAGAACATGATAGCGCTCCTAAATCTGACACTCTTCTAGCTGATGTCATAGTCAGTAGAAAGAGTACTTTAGCTGTCAACCATTAAGATCCACTTTATTAAGTGGTTCAAACGGAGCGCCTTGTAGGGCTTTGAGGACCAGACTTAAATCCCAAGGTACTGCAGGAGGAACAAAGGGTGGTTGAATGTGCAGCATTCCCTGGAAAAAAGTATGCACATGGCATTTTCTTTTGGAACCATACAGTCAATGCTGATACTTGAACTCTCAAGGAAGTGTCAAAGTCAAAAATATTACATAGAAAGAACATACAGACTCCACACATATAAGTCGCTATGCTTGTAAATATGCGCAGCGAGCACAGCAATATATGGTAACACACGCATTTACACGGACATGCCACAGAGATGGATTTGACACTTATTTCATACAGCACATAATTTTATAACATATCAAGTGCCAGACATCATAATGATTTAAAATTATATAATGGAGTAACGTCATGTATGCGTATTATTGGAGTGGAGCAAGATGGACATGTCATATTTGGTATTAAAGTAACCAGATTAATGTGTAGATTCATTTGATACTTGTTATTAAGTTGTAGGACATTGCAACAAGTAGTTATGATTAAATGTATGAAAGCTAAAATCACTCTTATTAGGACAATGGACATCCCAAACAGGTGGTGGACAGGAAACTCAGGCCAGCCCTTTTGATGTCTCCAAGGCTGAACCTGGTTAGCATACGAACAGACCAGTGACTCATCATGAATGAGAAAGTTCCCTCCCTTAGACTAGATGTGTGCACCCCCCCCAAACTAGATAACACATTGCTGATCAGACACACAGGAGTTAGTTGCTGTTTTGTCCCAGACGATGGTGGAGATGTTGCCAGACCAGTTCCTGTATTTATTTGCAAAGAGAGAGATATATTAAGAGGAGGATGCATAGAGGGAATGGTATTGTATGCTGGCCTGTAACTGTATGTATTTTGTATTAACTGATTACTGTATAAATTGTAACCATGTAACTATATGTATACTGTACATTGTGATACATTGAATACATTTCCTTTTAATAACAAATATATACATCAATGAGCTTTGGAACTCAGGTAATGTGTGGATGTATTTTTTTCTCTTAAGGGATGTAGTGTTTTGAGATGTACAGCACACTTTTATTGTATATGGTAATAAGATGCGCCTGGCGTCTGCAGTATATATTAGAGCGGGTATTTTAAATATTTGTTAGAAAGCAATTTGGTATTTACAGATGAGGGCTGCGTCCGCTATATCACGGTCTTAATGATGCACTGTATATTACAAACGCGACGCTGTGGTCGATCAGCTTATGGTGGATGCATTGTGACGCTGAGAAATCATATCCGTGTGTTCTGTTGAGTTATCAGTAAGCCGCTGATATGAAATTCAAGGGACAATGTGTTTCTCATATTTAAAATGCTAAAATGTATTTTTATTGTTGCAAAGCAAAGTTCAAATAAGTCATATTGTGTTTGATTCAGATTGGATTGTTTATCTGTTAAGTAGATTTAAAGTACATTTAAAAGTTGCTGCATAGCCTTGATATAGTTTTTTTTTTTTTTTTTTTAAACTCAGGCTTAAAGTAACTTCTGGTGCTTGTATAATTTGTGATTTCTTTGTGACAAAGGAGCCGCATGGTTTGTCCTCCATTTTGGCCTAACCACATGGCCTGTCCACCATCTTGTGTAAACCTCATGGATGTGGAAAGGGGAGGAGCAGTGGCCATTTTAGGAAGGTCACTTTCTAAATAGCTGATTTTCAGTGTGCTCAGAACAATCAGTTTTCTTTGTCACATTCATAGCACCATTTATGAGTTACCAATGCATTTATGTAACCCATGCCATAGTCAATTACAAATAGTTTCAATTGGTCCTAGTGAGAGTAAATGGTGAGATAAGTGGGTTTTTTCCCTTCTTGTCAGTGCGTAATTACCATTACATCAAGTGATAGAAAAAAGAAAGAGTTTTTGTTTTTTTCTTCTTCCAAGACTTGTAGAGTCTGCTTACTAGGGAGTATAGCCATTGAAATGCAAATTAACCTGTGTAACTACTTTTTTTAGTGTAAAGCAAATATCTTTGATATGCAAATTAGAGGTAAGGTGTCTCATAGAAGGCCAGTGAATGATACATATATATTATTATTATTATTATGTGTATATTTATATCAGTGTATGTTCTGCAAGATAGCTATCCAATCTGAATCATATAATTTAAATGATAGATTATTGCAGTCATTATAGATCTGTGTGAAATCGGATACATTTGAAATAAATGTATTTAAGGGAGTAATTATAGACATGAAACGCAGTTCTGGCCTGGTTGTTAAGGTTTATACAGAAAAAAAACTGGGTGTTGTGTTAAGTGAGCAATTATAGTTAGTATTGCTCAGATTTATAGAGACTGTGTGGTTTGTTGAATTGCGGATGTACGTTGTACACATGGTACGGACAAAGTACAGGTGAGCGCACGTGGCGTAAAAGACACACTGGTCGCGTGATTACGCAAGGTTGCGTAGGAATACGGACGCTAAGTACAAAGCACACGATATTTGTTCAATTAAGGTGGGATAGTAGACAGTTTGATACAATAGTACATAACTATCCGATTTCAAAAGCAGGTTACTCTAAATTTAGTTTAAAAACTGTAAGCACCTCTGGAATAAAGCTACTGACCTAAAGGGAGTAAAAATTTTCTGTACAGAAAAACAAGGTGTATTTGAGTGAGTGAAAGCGGAGTGAGTGGAGCTGAACCCGGGAACTAGGTGGTCTATATGATATTCTGGAGTGGAAACACTGGGTTAGTAGAGGCCCGGTGGCGTAGGGTTCACTACCTTGCGTGATTAGAACTAGGTGGTCTAGGTGATCTGAAGTCATCTAGGTGACGCATACAACTAGGTGATCTCTAGGTGTTTCAGGTGGTCTACAGCAATCCTAGGGCATATAGATAACAAGTATCTATAGACTGTGCGATTGCATCACATGTCCGTTTGTTCTACACAGCACAACGCGATACCATTGTGTCATACAGTATGTACTGTGTAAAAGCATACACAGACGTGATTGTATAGACAAAGGGGTTTTTCTTTGATAACGTCGGGAAATCTCCCTGGTGGGCTTCCACTGGAAAGGGTGAACAATAGTTATCTAATTTCTGTTTTTCACCCTACAAAAAATTCCTGTAGAAAGATACCGAAAAGGAATTTTTCGCTGCCTCTCTCAAGAAAATATTTCAACAGAACCTCCACCGAGAGAAATCACGGTGCTGCAAGGTCTGATAGGAGCCCTAAGTTGGGTACATTGCCTTCCGCTATCAACAGTGTATCGCAGTAACGGCCAACGTGGGCGAGAGTGGGTGAAAGCGCTCTAAGAACTTTCACCGTCTACTTGCATTGAGTATTTTGGTGTTTGTGGGAATTTTCAGTTATTAAAAAGACCCACAAATATGGGAGCCAGTTGCTCAAGTGAGAGACGTTTCAGTTGTTCAGACATATACCTGGTTTAAAATAACAATATACTATTATTTTCCTGATGTCTAGGTGAACAGGTCAGTTGAAAAGTGCATTTTCTCAAGTGAGAACAAAAACAGGATTTTGATACCTACCGGTAAATCCTTTTCTCCTAGTCCGTAGAGGATGCTGGGGTCCACTTCATGACCATGGGGTATAGACAGTTCCGCAAGAGCCATGGGCACTCTTAAGACTTTTCAATGGGTGTGAACTGGCTCCTCCCTCTATGCCCCTCCTCCAGACCTCAGTTATAGGAACTGTGCCCAGGGAGACTGACATTTCGAGGAAAGGATTTACTTGTGTGATTCATACCAGCTCACACCTCAACCATGCCGCACAACATGGCATTCAACATAACACATGCCAACAGGCATGAACCAATTACAGCAACATGCTGAAACTAATATAACACAACTTGTATAACTCTTATAACAAAACTGCAGGTAAAGTACGCACTGGGACGGGCGCCCAGCATCCTCTACGGACTAGGAGAAAAGGATTTACCGGTAGGTATCAAAATCCTGTTTTCTCATACGTCCTAGAGGATGCTGGGGTCCACTTCATGACCATGGGGTTTATACCAAAGCTCCAGTACGGGCGGGAGAGTGCGGATGACCCTGCAGCACTGATTGACCGAACTTTAGTTCTTCATCGGCCAAGGTGTCAAACTTGTAGAATTTTGCAAATGTGTGTGACACCGACCAAGTAGCTGCTCGGCAAAGTTGAAATGCCGAGACCCCCCCCGGGCAGCCACCCAGGATGAGCCCACCTTCCTAGTGTAATGGGCCTTCACAGACGTCGGTAACGGCAATCCATCCGTAGTATGAGCGTGCTAAATTGTACTTCTGATCCAACGCGCAATAGTCTGCTTGGAAGCAGGACACCCAATCTTGTTGGGGGCATACAGGACAAACAAAGACTCTGTTTTCCGCATTCGAGCTGTTCTAGCGACATAAATCTTCAAAGCCCTAACCACATCTAGAGACTTTGACTCAGTGAACGTGTCAGTAACTACTGGCACCACAATAGGCTGGTTTATGTGGAAAGAAAACCTTTAGAAGAAAATGTTGACTATTTCGCAACTCTGCCCTATCTTCATGGAAGATTAGGTAAGGGCTCTTGTGAGACAAGGCCCCCAACTCAGACACCCGCCGTGCGGATGCCAATGCCAAAAGCATCACCACATTCAAAGTGAGAAACTTCAACTCTATCTCTTGTAGAGGCTCAAACCAGTCCGATTGGAGGAACTGCAACACAACATTAAGGTCCCATGGTGCCACCGGAGGCACAAATGGAGGCTGGATGTGCAGAACCACTTTCACGAAGGTCTGAACCTCTGGAAGAGAGGCCAATTGTTTCTGGAAAAACACCGACAAGGCCGAAATCTGGACCTTGATTGATCCCAATCTGAGGCCCGCCTCCACACCAGCCTGTAGAAAATGGAGAAAACGTCCCAAATGAAAACTCTTCCGTAGGAGCCTACTTGGATTCACACCAAGATACATACTTTCTCCAAATACGGTGGTAATGTTTCGACGTTACTCCCTTCCTGGCCTGAATAAGAGTGAGGATGACTTCCTTGGGAATACACTTTCGGGCTAGGATCCGGCGCTCAACAGCCATGCCGTTAAACGCAGCCACGGTAATTTTTGATACACGCACGGCCCCTGCTGTAGCAGGTCCTCGCGAAGAGGAAGAGGCCGAGGATTTTCTAGGAGCAACTCCTGAAGATATGGGTACCAAGCCCTCCTTGGCCAATCTGGGACAATGAAGATTGCTCGAACTCTTGTTCTTCTTATGATCCTGAGCACTTTTGAGATCAGCGGAAGTGGAGGAAAGACATACACTGACGGGAAAACCCACTGGGCCACTAGCGCGTCCACCGCAATCGCTTGAGGGTCTCTCGACCTGGAACAGTATCTCTGAAGATTCTTGTTGAGACGAGATGCCATCATGTCTACTTGAGGAACTCCCCAAAGACTTGTCACCTCTGTGAAGACTTCTTGGTGGAGGCCCCACTCTCCTGGGTGGAGATCGTGTCTGCTGAGGAAGTCTGCTTCCCAGTTGTTTACTCCCGGAATGAATATTGCCGACAGAGCTTCTAGATGTCTTTCTGCCCAGAGGAGGATCTTCGTCACCTCTGCCATTGCCGCTCTGCTTTTCGTTCCGCCCTGCCTGTTTATGTACACGACTGCTGTTACATTGTCCGACTGGATCTGTACGGGATGATCTTGAAGAAGATGTACCGCTTGTTGAAGACCGTTGTAAATGGCTCTCAGTTCCAGCACGTTTATGTGAAGGCAGGCTTCCTGACTTGACCATCGTCCTTGGAAGCTTTCTCCTTGACTGACAGCTCCCCAGCCTCGGAGACTTGCATCCGTTGTTACCAGGAGCCAGTCCTGGATCCCGAACCTGCGTCCCTCTAGTAGGCGAGAGTTGTGTAGCCACCACAGGAGCGAAATCCTGGTTTTTGTCGACATGATTATCTTTCGGTGCATGTGTAGGTGGGAACCCGACCACTTGTCCAACAGGTCCCACTGGAATACTCTGGTATGGAACCTGCCAAACTGTATGGCCTCGTAGGCCGCCACCATCTTCCCCAACAACCGAATGCACTGATGGATCGACACCCTGGATGGTTTCAATATCTGTTTTATCATTTACTGGATTTCCAGAGCCTTTTCCACCGAAAGAAATACTCTTTGAACTTCTGTGTCCAGGATCATCCCGAGAAAAGACAACCTTGTCGTCGGTTCCAACTGTGACTTTGGATAATTTGTGATCCTACCGTCTTGCTGGGGTATCGACAGGGAGAGTGTGATGTTTTGCAACAACTGCTCCCTGGATCTCGCCTTTATCAGGAGATCGTCCAGATAAGGAATTATATTGACTCCTTTTTGATGCAGGAGAACCATCATCTCCGCCCTCACCTTGGTGAATACCCTCGGCGCCGTAGAGAGACCAAAAGGTAACGTCTGGAATTGGTAGTGGCAATCCTGAACCGCGAATCTCAGATAGGCCTGGTGAGGAGGGCAAATGGGAACATGCAGGTAAGCATCCTTTATGTCTACAGACACCAGGTAGTCCCCCTCCTCCAGACTGGAAATCACTGCTCTCAGTGATTCCATTTTGAATTTGAAACGTTTCAAGTAGAAATTCAGATTTTTCAGGTTAAGGATCGGTCTGACCGAGCCGTCCGGCTTCGGAACTACAAAGAGGCTTGAATAAAACCCCTCCCCTTGTTGTGACACAGGTACCAGGATTATGACCTGATCCTGACAATTTTTGGATTGCCGCTGTTGCTGCATCTGTCTGGAGGAGAAGCTGGCAAGGTCGATTTGAAAAATCGGCATGGGGAAACGTCTTGAAACTCCAGCTTGTATCGCTGGGATACGATTTGCAACACCCAGGGATCCAGGCCAGACAGAATCCAACCTTGGCTGAACAGTTTGAGACGTGCCCCCACCCGAGCGGCCTCCCGCAAGGGAGCCCCAACGTCATGCTGAAGATTTGGCAGAAGTAGGGGTAGACTACTGTTCCTGGGAACTTGAAGCCGCTGTGGACTTTTTTCCCTTTCCCCTACCAGCAAATAAGGGGGAACCTCTCGCTTTTTTGTATTTATTGGGCCGAAAGGACTGCATGTGTGATAGGTCTTTTTCGCCGGTGCAGAGGGCAAAAATGTTGACTTACCAGCGGTAGCCGCTGAGACTAATGCATCCAGTCCATTGCCAAATACGGCCTCACCTTTATATGGGAGAGCCTCCATGTTTCTTTTGGAATCTGCGTCCGCGTTCCACTGGCAAATCCACAATGCCCGCCGAGCTGATACTGCCATGGTAGTGGCTTGTGAACTCAAGAGTCCAATATCTTTCATTGCTTCTAGCATGTATGCGGCAGCGTCTTTGATAGTCCCTAACTTAAGGAGTATCTCATCTTTATCAATAGTGTCAATTTCTGATGACACACTTTCCGACCATTTTTCAATAGCGCGACTCACCCACGCGCAGGCAATAGTGGGCCTGAGCAGCGTACCATTGGCAACATAAATGGATTTCAATGTAGTTTCCATCTTTCGGTCTGCCGGCTCTTTTAGCGAAGCCGTACCAGGTGCAGGGAGAATTACCTTCTTTGTCAACCTGGACAGTGCACTGTCTAACAACACAGAGGGTGACTCCCATTTTTTCCTGTCCTCTGCTGGGAAAGGATAAGCTATCTGAATCCTCTTGGGAATACAAAATTTCTTTTCAGGAGTCACCCACATCCCTTCAAAGAGAGTATTTAGCTCGTGGGAAGGAGGGAAAGTGACTTTGAATTTCTTTTCTTTATAGAAATACGCCTTCTCTTGAGGTACAGGAGTGGCCTCCGTGACTTCCAAAACTTCTTTTATAGCTAATATCATATATTGTATATTTTTTGCCAATTTATGATCTATTTCTCTGGAGTCACTATCGTCGACACAAGAATCAGTGTCCGTGTCGGTATCAGTATTCACAATATTCGCAAATGGTCTCTTATGTGACCCAAAGGGGTCGCCTGCAGATGGAAGAACAGAGAGCTGAAAAATCACATCTTCCACAGATTTTCTCCAGCACTCAGCATGAGATTCAGACTTATCTAATCTCCTATTGATATGATGCATACTATCACGTATTTCTTTCACCCATGCAGGCTCTTGGTGTGTCGGCAGCGCCAACACATTACAACTCTGTGTCCCTAAAATGGCTTCCTCCGGGGAGGAACTCCCTGCCTCAGACATGTCACACATGTGTACAACACCCACACAGACACACTGGGACTTATAGGGGACAGACCCACAGTAAAATCTATCAGAGGGACACGGTTTAGGAGCAGCCAGTTCACAACCCCAGCACCAGTATCTAATGCCTGTGAACACAGAATGCCCACAGACAAGTAGCGCTTTTACACAGTAATTCACACTTATCATGCACCAAAAACGCTTGTGCCCCCCCTTATATTCACCCTGATACTTGTAGTCAGAAGTGGAGGAAAGGACCAGCGTTGTCTCTGCAGCCTGAGGAGAGAGAGGAAATGGCGCTGAGCAGTGTGCTGGCTGCCTGAGGAAGAAGCTCAGCCCCCGCAATGGCACGTTTTTCACTCAGTAATCTTTTATAATATTTATACTGACGCGGGTAGGGCTGTGCCAGCGGCATCTTATGCCCCCTTTTAGCCAGTTTATAGGTATTTTTACTGGCCAGGGCGCCCCCCGCGCCCTGCAGTGCCTGTGTGTGTGGGCAGCAATGGCGCGCTGCGCTCCCGCCAGCCACGCTGCACCTCAGCCGTCACTTTTCTTGATAGAAGATCTGTCTTCTTCTACTCACCTGTCTTCTGGCTCTGCGAGGAGGATGGCGTGCTGTGGGAGTGAGCATCTAGACACGGCTAGCGTTCAGTTCCCTTCAGGAGCTAATGGTGTCCTGTCAGCCAGAAGCAGAGCCATGAAACTCTTCAGGAAGTTGGTTCCTACTTCTGCCCCCTCAGTCCCACGAAGCAGGGAGAAAATAAAAAACCTAAACATAAGTCTTTTCAGAGATACTCAGTAGAGCTCCTCAGAGTGCATCCAGTCTGCCTGGGCACATTTCTAAAACGGAGGTCTGGAGGAGGGGCATAGAGGGAGGAGCCAGTTCACACCCATTGAAAAGTCTTAAGAGTGCCCATGGCTCCTGCGGAACCATCTATACCCCATGGTCATGAAGTGGACCCCAGCATCCTCTAGGACGTATGAGAAAAACCACTACACAATATTTACCACAGCACGGCTTAATTTGTGCACGGGCTCTACATAAAGCGCCTAATTCAGACCTGATCAGTTACTCAGACATGTGGGGGACGCCCAGCACAGGGCTAGTCCGCCCCGCATGTCAGGCCCTACCTCCCCCACACAGGTACAAAAGCATTGCATGGTGTTGATGCTTTTGTACCTGAAGAGTAGCTCCCTACCAGCGCAGCTCCTGCACGCTGGCAGGGAGCTACCCTCGCTGGCCATCGGCTGTTTGGCAAGCGGCGCAGTTCAGACCTGATCAGCTGTTATGCGAAAACGCACAGCAGCGATCAGGCCTGAATTAAGTCCAAAGTGCATTTCCCACAGGCCAAGATTGATATTTCCTGCAATAAATTTTCCTGCCAACAGATGGCCTCTTCGACAAACAGAACTCCGTTTTGTCCATACTCTAGAGCAGTGGTTCTCAAACTCAGTCCACTGGACCACACAGTGTTCACATTTTCCAGGTCAACAAGCAGGTGCACTGGTGTATTCATTACTCACTGACAACACTTTCACAGTAAAACTTGGCTTTAAAACAGTGCCGGACTCGTAATACTGAACATAGGTTGAAGCTGGGTTTCAGATGTACTTTCGCCCTTTCACACAGTCAGGCGGGGTGATAAACGCACCAGCCAGTAAGCTCCTAACTGTCAATTTGCATATTGGAGCTGATTGGCTGGTGCGTTTATCACCTTGCACTTATCACTAGTTTATCATTTCGTTATGCTGTCTCCAGGTTTAATACTTCTGCCCCCATGTTTGAAAACCACTGCTCTAGGAATGAAACCAAATTACTATGCTTGCGCTCAGGCTCAAATGATTAAATCTGCCTGTTCTATGGTTTGCATCATTGCAACTGTCATTTACGTGAAAAAAATAAAATAATAATGGCTGAACAGTGAACAGCAGTTGATCGGCAGTTATTACTACTAAGGGGGATATCCAATTATCCCCGGAAAAACATTGGTTCCGATGTTTCACCAATTTATTATTATTATTTTTTTTTTTTTAACAGGCTATCTGGATCACCTGTAAAAAAAAAAAAAAAAAAAAAAAAACCCCTTCTCCCGAAAACACAGGTTCAGTGAAACCTGTGTGTTTTCGTGTGAAACTGCCCCGTTTGCGGACGAAAACGGGTCTGTTTCCAGGGGTTCTGCTTCGCCTGCAGGAGGCAGGTGAAACAAAATCCCAGATATCGGGGCTAATTAGCTAACCCCCGGCGGGACAATTAGCCCCAGTAAATTACCGGGGCTAATTGGATATCCCCCTTAGACTGTACTAAGCTGTACTTAAAAATAATATTACCATGTAATAATGAAAAAATTCTCCTTACATCCTCAGCCGGCCCCACAAGCATACAGCACTGGCTACAGAATTCTGCAGGGTTTAGAGTGCAGTGCTAGGGAACTGTAGAAGTCACCACAACAAGGCACTAATGTTAATGTTTATATGTATTACCTTCCTCCTCATCTCCATTTACTAGATTGCACGTAAGTAAACACATCACAAGGAATATACCTTTATTATAATAATCACAAAATCATAATATCTGTACAGGAATGTGTAAGTGAACATTTATAAATGCAACAATTTGCTTCATAAAGATAAGGTAAATATCATTTGACAGAACTGATTTTTCAAAGAAAATACTTCAAAGTAAAACTTTCTTGCCTTTATCTGCACTTTTTAAATGCAAAATATTAAGACACATTAGTGTTCAATTCAGCAAAATATTGCAGAATATCATGCCACAGTCCATTGGAATGGGTCAGGACATGCAGCACTCATTAAAATGCAGTAGTATATAAAAAGAAGCCACATGTTAATAAAATATAGAGTGGTTTATTTTGATATTTTCTTTGATTTTAAACACAATTTTATTGTGGAATGCGGTGAATATCGATTGATGAGTGGAGCGTGGAATATTTTTCATTCTAGGCTATGGCTTTGGCTTCAGGTAGAAATGCTTCCCAATACTTTATGAGCTAAGGAAAGAAAACAATAGAGGATAAAAATGGAAAAAGATAGCAGCCTACATCAAAAAAACTTTGGTAACAAGAAGTTTAAACATTCTTTGCTGATGGTTGAAAAATGAATAGCATGTCCAACGCTGTATACGAGTCCTTAAATCGGAAGTTTGTTACTCAGCTGTTGCCATACACCTAGATAGGCCTAGGTCTTACAGAAAACTTCTCCACTTAAACTAAACCCATCCATCATTGTTATCGAATCATGAAACTAAACTAAAAAAGGAGAAAGAGAAATGAAAACAGACCACACAGATACAGACATCCCTGGTACTGCAGTGCAGTGATCCTGTTTTTAGGCTGTAATGTTTCACCAGAAACCCAGTGTAAGCAGGTACAAGTTTTCCTTAAAGACATTAAAAAAAAATGTGGCTTATTTATGTTTTTATTGGAATTTACATTAAAATAAACTTACCCTAGCATTCCATACTGTATTTGTCTTGGATACAAGCCAGTCAGCCTGGTATCCCTGGTTGCACTCTGCTCAGATCATTTAAGGATATGATGCACCTAGTGCTAAGGACTTGCAGCACAAATACCCTTAAATGTACTTGTAGTTCATTAATCAAACCCCATCCTGCAACATGCAGGTCTTCCAAGCACACCAGCACTATCAGATCAAACACACTGATCACAGTTGCTGGGAGAACTATATCTCCCACCAGCCTCCCAGCAGCCCCCTCCCCAGTGGGAAGATGTAGGGGAGACCACCAGGAGCCATGGAGACCACAGGACAATGGCAGAGGGGAGAGTATCTGTTTTTCTTTTTTTCTCATTCACGCTGAAAACAGAGAGACCTCTTTTTTTTTTTAACTAGATACCGTGGGTATCGTGAGGGCGCATACCCGCGATAATCCAAGGTGGACACAGTATGCAAGGTTTTGTACCTTGCGCCCAACTGAATTCCTCCCCCCCATAGCAGTTAAACCCTTGTTGCTTTATGCCAGCGTTTCCCAAACCAGGCAGTGGTGATGATGTTATGGAACCAAGGGAGTTGAAAAAGTTTGGGAAACACTGCTCTACATTAGTACTACATTTTTTATTTTATTAATGTTCACTGCATTATTTTTTTTAAACATACAATATTAATGAAAAAGTAATAATGTCCCATTTACCTGTTGTTGTGTTTGTACTAATGATTCTAAGTACTTGATGATAACTGTTTTAAAGTCTTTCACACGATCTTTCTACAAAATGGAAGAAAAAAAAAATTAGAAATAATGGTTTTATTTTAGGGATTGTTTACCAAATAAAGGGGCCAATCTACTAAGACTTGGACAGAGATTAAGGGGTATATTCAATAAGAGTCAGGTCCATTCCGACATGCAGTTGTCGGAATGGACCAGACAACCCCAATTCAAAGTCTGATTTGGCCGTTTCCTGTGCCTTGTCCTGCTGCTGCCAGCGGCTGCAAGTGCGCTGATAGCAGCGGGAACAGTGAGTGGCGGACGGCGGGAAAGCTGAGATCGGCGGCCGTAGCTGGCAGCGGGGGAGGCACTGCAGGGAGAGAGGTGCCTGGCCGGGGGACGCCCGTCAAGGTACCTCTCATCCCCGTAGCCCTCCGCACTTCTCCCAGTCTGCTCACCTCAATCTGACTTGTTTTCAAGTCGGATTGAGTTTGTCGGAAAGGGGGCCAAAACCTGTTGGATTTGGCCCCGTTTCCGACAGTAACAGGCGGATCGGGTGATATTCCACCGATCCACCTGCTTTCCGACAGCATTCCGACAAGTCGGGTTTCCCGACTTGTCTGAAAAAATGTGCCCGTATTGAATAGGTCGGAAACCCCTTCCGACCTATTCCAGTCGGAAACTGCCGTCTTTCCGACAAGACGGCAGTTTCCGACTTTTATTGAATATACCCCAAAGTGGATGGAGATAAAGTACCAACCAATCAGCTTCTGACATTTTTCAAACCCAGCCTGTGACATGGCAGTTAGGAGCAGATTGGCTGGGACTCTGGGGGACATTTACTAAGCAGTGATAAGAGCGGAGAAGTGAGCCAGTGGAGAAGTTGCCCCATCAACCAATTAGCAGCTCCGTATAATTTTTATAGTATGCAAATTATAGATGTTACTTCAGTGATGATTGGTTGATGGGACAACTTCTCCACTGGCTCACTTCTCTGCTCTTATCACTGCTTAGTAAATGTCCCCCTTTATCTCCGTCAACTTTATCTCCATCCAAGGCTTAGTAAATAGATTCCAAAATCCGCTAGTAGATATTGGTACAGAATAGAGAGTTATGGCATGTGAAATAAAATGTGTACTGTACCTCAAATCTTCCTATTTCCTTGCGAATTGTTTTAGAGATCTGTTCAAAATCTCGTTCTCCTTGTTGAACTTTTGCTTCCCACTGAGAACATAAAAGCAGTTTAGTGTAATGCACCAGTGTATGTACAAACCTATATTTCAGTTTCCCATTAGTCTGTACGCTGTATACTAAGTGCCTTGAACAGTCAACCTCATTAGTTCTCTTCCTAGTGACACAGAAAAACATAAAATGACTCGCACTATGCTATATTGGAAAAATCACTGAGCATAAATGCTCTTTTGTAATTGTAAATTCTTACTTTTGCATAAAATTATGTTTTCTGGGCCAAAGAGTGCAGTTGGGTGGATACAGGGCACTCCTCGCTATGTGTATATTATGCACATGCCTCTGTCCTCACGCGTCGTCCCTGTATTTCAAATGACACACTATTTGCATTTGTGTGGGAAAGAGCATTTCTAAGCGTAGTTTGACCCAAGTGTTAAAAACCTCCATACAAACACTAAATTACTGCTTGTATTAAAAGTCTCACTGTTAACGGAAACTATGAAATTAGTGGGAGGAGTGTACTTAAAGCGGTTGGGCTTCTGCCATTTTATTCCTGTACATCTCATGGACTGCTACTGATGACAAACCCCCCCCACCCCCCTCCCAAAGTGTCTGTACTGAAATAGACGATTATCAATGAATTAAGTATCAGTATGGGCCCATGCCAATGTCATTAAGAACGATCTTCAGTGTAAAGAACAAGGAGGCCTGGAAGTGAGCATATGACCCCACAGAACCCTGGTCTCAATATCATCGAGTCTGTCTGGGTTTACATAAAGAGACAGAAGGATTTGAGCAATCATTCATCCACTGAAGATCTGTGGTTAGTTCTCCAAGTTGTTTGGAACAACCTCCCTGCCTAGCACCTTCAAAAATTGTGTGCTAGTGTACCCCAAAGAATTGATGCTGTTTTGAAGGCAAAGGGTGGTCACACTAAATTTTGATTTGATTTAGATTTCTCTTCTGTTTATTTAATTTGCATTTTGTTCATTTATAAAAATAAACTATTAACACTTCTATGTTTCAAATCATTGTTACGTTGTTAGTTAGAACATGTTACAGAAGCTGGCAAGTAACTGCCTTAACCAAAATTATCCAGAACATTTTTCAATTTTTTTTTTAGAACTTTGTGATGCAGACTAAGGTCTTCTGGGTAACAAATGTAAAATCAATGGGTCCTTCTCAATGCGCATAACAACAGCCCCCAGGACATCCAATTTGTATGTGGTCCCCACACCACTTGCAAACAGTTACAAATGAAAATGTCAAACCAGTCCATCCCTTGGCGCTCCACTATATATACAAACTAGCTGAATACCCGTGCTTCTCTACGGAATTTCAAGTATTTCCGTGCATAAAATATAAATTTTGAAGGACTTCCTGGTAAACTAATTAGACTTACAACAGGATATGCTCTGCCTGCCGCTGCCAATCTTTGCCAGTGGCAGTTTTAGAGCAGTCCATTATTCAAATAGGGGATCCGCACTCAGCGATGTTTGACAGTATTTAAGAGTGGCAGTTGATGTGGCTCCCCTACTTGAATAATGGAGTGCTCTGCAACTGCCACTGCAAGGAAGTTCAGGAGTATTGTGTCCTCCTCCCTCTGCGACTTGGTATCGTCGGCACCATGCATTATTTATAGCCCCGGATGGGTGGGCTGTCTTAACGCTCCTCTGTGAAGGGGGAATTATCTCACCCCTTTTAACCTCTTTGTGGGTAGAATTGAGAAAAATCCCTTCTTAGCGGAAGCCTACGGCAAAAAAGCAAGCTACTGTCCAAATTTCAAGTTCCTAGTCCTTATGGTAAGTCAAGAAAAGGTGTATAGTCACATTCCTTTTAAAGGTGATTGGATATTCCAAATTCCTTCAATGCAAATCGTCTTTCATCAAGTGGAAAGCTATAGCCCTGTAAATGATCATCTGCGTCTTCCTTCCTCCTTCACGTAGGTCACTTTCCTTCTCATTGAGTTTCTATATATAGTGAACAAAAACAGAAATAAGTCACCACCTCCAGATGTCCACAGTGCCGCTGACGCATTTCAGCCCTGAGCTATGGTCTTTTTCAAGACTACCTTGCCCTGAAAAAGAACCTAACTCTGGGTCGAAACGCGTCGACAGCACTGTGGACCTCTGGAGGTGGTGACCATAGGGACTTATTTACCAGCAGCAGTGAGTTGACCTGATAGGAGACCCGGGATTCCATGGGATTCGTTTTTGCATTAAGGGGGTTATTCAAAGTTGTTAGCAAACCAAAAAAAGTTAGCAATTGGGCAAGACCATGTTGTACTGCAGGTGGGCATATGTAACATGTACAGAGTTAGATTTTGGTGTGTGATATTGTTTCTGCGCATGGTTAATTCTGGCTGCTTTATTTTACACTGCAATTTAGGTTTCAGTTTGAACACACCACACCCAAATCTAATCTGGTGGGTACACACTGTTCGATATATCTGCAGATCAATTGAACTGCAGATATATCTAAAGCCGAATCCGGCAGTGTGTGGTGCATACACACTGCCCGATACGTCGTGACTGACCTCACAAACTGGGCGGGCATTTACATGCATCCGCCCAGTTCAGCCGTCAATCACCGCCAGGTGCTGCAGCATGTCTATGGGCGGACTCACACAACGATGCCCTGTGTGCAGCAGGGTCGACGCGGTATGTCTGTGAACGACGACGTTCACAGACATATCATTGGTACACACTGGCCGACGGGCCAGCGATATAAAATCAGCCGCTCAATAGTACAGCCAATATATCGGCCAGTGTGTACCCAGCATAACTCTCTGCACGTCATCTGCCCCACCTGCAGTATAACATGGCTTTGCCCAGTTGCTTGCTTTTTTGGTTTGAACTCTGAATAACCCCCTAAGTGCATTAGAACTTGTTTCACAGCAGTTCTAAAAGCCTTGCTGGTAATTTGTTTCTAAAGCTAACATTGGGGGATATCCACTGTGCACATTTTACCTTGTATACTGTATATGTGTATTTGTGTTTCGTCCTCATACTAAAACACATTATACTCATTTCTGTTTTTGTTCACCATATATGGGAACTTAATGAGAGGGAAAGTGACCTTTGTGAAGGAGGAAGGAAGACACAGATGATCATTTACAGGGATATATCATTTCACCTGATGAAAGATGATTTGCATTGAAGGAATTTGGAATATCCAATCACTTTTAAAAGGAATGTGACTATACACCTTTTCTTGACTTTTTGCATTTAATCTAATTGTATATATAGTGGAGTGCCAAGGGATGACTAGTTTGACATTTCCGTTTGTAACTCTTCTGGGAGTTTGTGTGTTGGTCTCAATTCAAGAAGTCTTTTAATAGAGATAAGGAACATACATGACTAGATGATAGTATGAAGTTTTTTTTAAATAGCTTATATGGGGGGAAAGAAATAGGACTAATTTTTTACAACACAAAGTAGTGTCAACAGCTACTACTGGATGTATACATTTATTTAACATTTGCTATGGTAAAGCTAATACTGGAAAGGCATTAGAGTGTTAGAAGGAGAAGAAAGCAGCAGTGCAGGTTGTACAATGACAGCCATATTATCTGTCATTACGGATACTGGTGACAATGATGGGCAACACTGTTTAGTCTACATACTGCTTAGCAGTAATACTGCTGGCAGCTTATTTGTGGGAATTGCGCTTTCAGCTGGCCTATTCGTAATCACTACTACTGGTGTCTTACTACTGGTCACTGCTAGACACTACATTATCCTCACTGTAGGACAATACCACCGCCAATACTGTAATGGCCATTAAAATAAATACTGATGGCCTGTAATGTTGGCCTAACTCCTGCAAACACATGGAAATGTAGTTATGTGCAATACTACTAGTGCTAACATTTTAGTGCATATTACGGTGGATGGTGGCTTTTTAAGAATTACCACTGCTGTTGGCACATTAATATTTTTATGGTAATTGCTACTACTGGTTGCCTGTATTGGGCAGCCTTTTGGAGGAGAACTAGAGGGGCAAAGCACCCATAATCTAACAATCAGTATACATGAGTGGTATTTACAAATTAAGGGGTCTATTAATTAAGCCTTGGATGGAGGTAAAGTGGATGGAGATAAAGTACCAGCCAATCAGATTATAACGGTCATTTTTCAAACACAGCCTGTGGCAGAGCAGTTAGGAGCAGATTGGCTGGTACTTTATCTCCATCCAAAGCTTAGTAAATAGACCCCTAACTCTGTTGTGCCTATTTTAGTATCAACAAAGCGCCTGTACCAACAAATCGGCTTTTAACTGTCATTTTACAGGCTGTGATAAAAAAATTGTCAGAAGAGGTCTGCTATGATCAACTTCTGCACTTTATGTTTCTCCAAGATTTGAAAAATCACCCCCTTAGTATGGGATACGATGAAATGCTAAAGTCATTCTAGCCTACATTTATTTGCTGTTGCTGTCCATTTAATTCAAAAACGTCCCCCTACAAGTACTGTAGTTAACATATAGCTAACTGGTTATCCAAATTCCAAACTTCGTGTATAGGTCACTCAGAAAAGCAACTGCCAGGAACTCAGGATAGCATTATATGGCCGGCTACTAGACACCCGTATTGGCATGGAGACACAGATGTCACAGGTCTCTAGTGAGTTGATGGGCTGCATTCCTATTCAGTAATTGTTCAGTCCTCAAATGGACTGCCTTCAATAAAACAAATGACCATTGCACTACACACACTCACAGGCTGCTAACAGTGAATTTGCCGACATATAATCTTGTATTAGTAAGAATGTTACCACAATTCACATGTGTGAATTTTACACTAGAGGGATGAGAAGGAGTCTACTATAAACCATTAATTCTATTTCTAATGTATTTTCTTCAATTAGTTAGTAAAGACGCATTAACAGCTAATACAGTAAGTAAGAAACACCCCTAAAAGGTAGCATATAGTGCATCCGGAAAGTATTCACAGCGCTTCACTTTTTCCACATTTTGTTATGTTACAGCCTTATTCCAAAATTTAATAAATAATTTTTTTGCCTCAAAATTTTACACACAATACCCCATAATGACAAAATTTGCAAATTTATAAAAAAATAATCACATGTACGCAAGTATTCACAGCCTTCGCTCAATACTTTGTTGATGCACCTTTGGCAGCAATTACAGACTCAAGTCTTTTTGAATATGATGCCACAAGCTTGGCACACCTATCTTTGGGTAGTTCACCCATTCCTCTTTGCAGCACCTCTCAAGCTCCATCAGGTTGGATGGGAAGCGTCGGTGCACAGCCATTTTCAGATTTCTCCAGACATGTTCAATCGGATTCAAGTCTGGGCTTCGGCTGGGCCACTCAAGGACATTCAGAGTTGTCCTGAAGCCACTCCTTTGATATCTTGGCTATGTGCTTAGAGTCGTTGTCCTGCTGAAAGATGAACCATCACCCCAGTCTGATGTCAAGAGCGCTCTGGAGCAGGTTTTCATCCAGGATGTCTCTGTACATTACTGGATTCATCTTTCCCTCTACCCTGACTAGTCTCCCAGTTCCTGCCACTGAAAAACATCCCCACAGCATGATGCTGCCACCACCATGCTTCACCGTAGGGATGGTATTGGCCTGGTGATGAGCGGTGGCCGGTTTCCTCCAAACATGACGCCTGGCATTCATGCCAAAGAGTTCAATCTTTGTTTCATCAGACCAGAGAATTTTGTTTCTCATGGTCTGAGAGTCCTTCAGGTGCATTTTGGAAAACTCTAGGCGGGCTGCCATGTGCTGCCACTGTACCATACAGGCCTGATTGGTGGATTGCTGCAGAGATGGTTGTCCTTCTGGAAGGTTCTCCTCTCTCCACAGAGAAATGCTGTAGGTCTGACAAGAGTGACCATCGGATTCTTGGTCACCTCCCCGACTAGGGCCCTTCTCCCCCGATCGCTCAGTTTAGACGGCAGGCAAGCTCTAGGAAAAGTCCTGGTAGTTCCGAACTTCTTCCATTACAGATGATGGAGGCAACTGTGCTCATTGGGACCTTCAAAGCAGCATATATTTTGCTCTACCCTTGCCCAGATTTGCGCCTCGCGACAATCCTGTCTCGGAGGTCTACAGACAATTCCTTTGACTTCATGCTTGGTTTGGTGGACTCCAATTAAGCTGTAGGCACATCTCAAGGATGTTCAGTGGAAACAGGATGCACCTGAGCTCAATTTTGAGCTTCATGGCAAAGGCTGTGAATACTTATGTACATGTGATTTCTTTTTTTCTTTTTTTTTAAATCACAAAAAACTTTTTTCACGTAGTCATTATGGGGTATTGCGTGTAGAATTTTGAGAGAAAAAAATAAATTTATTCCATTATGGAGTAAGGCTGTAACATAACAAAATGTGGAAAAAGCGAGCGCTGCGAATACTTTCCAGATGCACTGTATGTAGCATGGTGGGGAACCAGGTGAACAGGCCCAAGTGTGTATTTTATTTTTTAAATAAATAGGTGTAGCTTTTATACCAAGGTCTTTGACCCATAGCTTAAAGAGGAACCAGCAGCACCTCCTTTTAAAACACGCTATTTTCAAATAGTAACAAAAACAATTAAACTACTAATTTGCTTTGTATTTTGTACAAGCTTAAATAACTAGTTTAACCTATCCCATGCCAAATAACCTGTTAATAAGAAAATTATAAAACTTAAATAATGTATTATTAAAATGTAAGCAGTGTAATAAAAAGAACTGAAACATTTCAGCTTAGGAAATCTAAGAAACACAATGGTTTTATGTATTAGAAACAAATCCAGCAATTTTAAGACGTAACATTTTCTGAAATAGTCCTGCAATGTTAGTATAGCAGTCTAGGAAACATCCTAAGATGTAACAGGCAGGACATATGGAGTCACATACACAAACTATTTACACTCAAGACGTCATGGTAAAGATAACAGGCAGTAAACAGAGACAGTAGTGATGCAAGTACTAAGTAACACCAACTAAAAACACTGAAAGTTCTCTAGTGAGCAAAGGGAATGATTATTATGATGGAGCGTATCCTACCTCTTCAATCTCCTTAATGAAGCATAGGAAAGAAATGATCAAAAATTCATTGTTTCAAACATTTTGCGTCACAAAGACAAGGGTCACTGACAAGAACATGACAGGTCACATCCACAAAGCAAGAAGCTTGCCTAAAGGTCACCCCGCAGCACAACACCCACTAGTTCAAGCTCTAAACATTAACTAGGGTCACACTTACAGACCACTGTATACCCAGGTTTAATTTAGGATGAAAAATCCAGACCACTTTAGCAATTGAAATCAACTTTAATGGAAACAAAACCTTATGTATTTTATTCATTGCCATTATGTGTAAGAATAAATATAGTGTTAAACTGGCAGCAGCTTTCATGCCCTTGCTTAGGTGCTGCTGGCTACTCTTGTACATAATACTTAAGGCCTTTCAGAGTAAGGACAGACTGAGCAGACACACACAGACACAGTATCAACAACATTGTTCTGAAACATAAAATATACCTCTTTGATTTCATCTTTTGCTTGCTGCAGTTTGTCAGGCTTGTTGGCAATCTGAAGCTTGGCTTCCGCCTCGCGTTTCTTCTGTAAATTCATTTGGGCATCTTGCCATTTTTGCCAGCACTTCATTCGCTGGTCAAAAACACCCTGCAAGAGTATAAAAAAAAAAAACCCTACTTACTGGAGTGTTTTTAATATGATATAGAAATACTCTCAGCTATTTTTCACATGTTGCTAAACATGAAAGAAAAGTGGAAGTATAGAAAGATACACAGATGTGGCCTCATATGCTGTGGCATGCCAGGTCCCTGGTGACTTTACCGCGCCAAGCATCTTATTTGTAAAAATAAATAAGTGCGATTTTTGAGTAGGCGTTTTCTCTACTAACAGCAAAATCTTCACATAAACCTTTTGAAGGTCACTGAAACTTAAAAAAAACAGAAGCACTGTAACAGAGTTGGTGTCAGATTCAAATCTATCCAGTGCCCTATCTTTATGGCGTTTAAATATTCTCCCTGTGGGTCTCCTACCAGCGCTCCAAAACAATTGATTTAAAGGACATTCTCTGTACAGTGCTGCATAATATAATCACCGCTTTATCTGCATATCGTGTGTGTGATTATTGCAAGATCCTTTGAATATGCAAAATATGAGATGCAACGCAGCCCACCAAGAACCTTTGCAGTCTGTCGGACAACTATGCAATAGATAGCACCTTTCCTTGTATATACATGCCTATTTCCCTATAGATTGTAAGCTTGCGAGCAGGGCCTTCCTACCTCTATGACTGTTTGTTATTACCCAGTTTTGTTATATCATTATTTCCAACTTAGAGCAACGGAATTTGCTGCGCTATATAAGAAACGGTTAATAAATAAACTGTAAATATTAGTAATGAAAATAAATGTAGGTGATGAACCTCAATACCTAACTTTGTTTTGTTTTAAAATACAAAAATTCATTCCATCATAAAAAGCATAAAGAAGAGTCATGTAACTCACATGGGCATGACCGGTTTCTTAAGTACAAGGTCAATTAGGTTAGAGGAACTGGTACACTGAACTGGTAGCTAGTACAGCAGACTTGCCTTAACAGCAGCAATAAGTCGAATATAGTCACTTAAAAGTTCTGAAAACACGTAAAAGTCAGCAAACGCCTGCTCTTGATGTAGCTGGTCAATCTTCTCTTCTACCTCTGCAAGCTGAGACAATGCTCTGGACAAAGCGGTGTGATCCTCAGAATTTCCCAGCATAGCAGCACTCTTGGCAAACGCAGCTGTATTAAGGGACAACTCTATAAATAAAGGAGAGAGGGTAAAATTCTAACCATTTACTTGTTATTAGTGTACAGTCAATCTAGCATGAACATCAACACTGAAATACATAATTAGAGGAAAAAATAGGATTTTGATTACCTACCGGTAAACCCTTTTATCGTAGTCCATAGAGGATACTGGGAATCTATTTAGTACCATGGGATATAGACGGGTCCACTAGGAGCCTTGGGCACTTTAAGAATTTGATAGTGTCCGCTGGGTCCTCCCTCTATGTCCCTCCTACCAGAATCAGACTAGGACAAGGGTTCCCAAACTGTGTGTCGTGGCTCCCAGGGCTGCCTCGGAACACTTGCAGGGGTGCCCTGGGTCGGTGGTCCAGGACCAATTCAAATTATTCATGGTCAATATAATAGGCAAAACCAGTGCTGGTGGCTGCCAGACATAAAATATGTGGCCAACAGAAGCAAATCTTGTCTCTCATCACACAACTGACCCTAAGGATGACATATAAACGCGATCTACTTAATGTAATATTTATTTCTAAATTTCTCAATAAGAAATTTTTGGCCTAGGGGTGGCGTGAAAAAAATTCTGATATTCTAGGGCGCCGTGATTCAAAAAAGTTTGGAAACCACTGGACTAGGACATTGTGCCCGGGGAGACGGACATACTTTGAGAGATGGATAGATAAGGAAAGTGGTGAGATTACGAACCAGCACACAGAATAGGAAAGCCATGCTAACCAAACATGAAAAGCAACAGCTGAGCCAACCATAATACTTAACCAAGGAACAGTGCAGGACAAAACGAAGCACCGGGCAGGCACCCAGTATCCTCTACGGACTACGAGAAAAGGATTTATCGGTAGGTAATTAAAATCCTATTTTCTCTTACGTACTAGAGGATACTGGGAATCCATTTAGTACCATGGGGAAGTACCAAAGCTCCCAAATCGGGTGGGAGAGTGCGGAGGTTCCTGCAGAACTGTTTGACCAAACTGAAAGTACTCAGAGGCGAAAGTATTGAACTTGTAAAACTTTGCAAACGTGTTCGAACCTGACCAAGTAGCTGCTCGCCAGAGCTGTAAAGACGAGACACCCCCGGGCAGCCGCCCAAGAAGAACCCACCGACCTAGTAGAGTGGGCTTGAACAGATTTTGGAACCGACAATCCTGCCGTGGAATAAGCATGCTGGATAGGGAGCCTGATCCAGCGAGCGATAGACTGCTTTGAAGTAGGACACCCAATTTTATTAGGATCATAGAGAACAAACAGCGGATGAGCTGTTCTCTTTACATACACCTTCAAAGCCCTCACAACAGCCAAAAACTTTGAAGTAGCAGAGGTGTCCGTCACAGCTGGAACCACAACAGGTTGATGTGAAAAGCGGACACCACCTTAGGAAGAAATTGCTGATGTTCAGCTCTCTCATGAACATGAAGGTACGCATCCTTGTTATCCAGAGACACTAGGAATTCCCCTTCCTCCAGACCTGAGATCACCTCTCTCAGAGACTCCATCTTGAATTTGAACACTCGTAAGTACGGGCTCAACGACTTGAGGCTCAAAAATCGGTCTTACCGAACCATCCGACTTCAGTACTACAAACAAGTTGGAATAATATCCCTTGTTTTGCAGATGAGGTGGAACTGAAACAATGACCCGAGTCTGTAACATTCTTTGAAAGGCGTCCTGTAAGGTTACACTTGCTTCCTGTGAAACTGATAAGCCTGATTTGAAGAATCTGTGAGAAGAGAGCTCCTGAAACTCCAGTCTGTAGCCCTGGGAAATAAGATCTATGACCCAGGGATCCTGGCATGATGTTGTCCAGATGTGACTGAAAAATTTTAGTCGGGCTCCCACCTGCCAGTCCTCCAGGCATCGTGGCCCACCGTCATGCTGAAGGCTTTGAGGGAGCAGAGCTTGAGCTCTGCTCCTGTGAACAGTCAGTTGCTGGTTTACGTGGTTTACCTCTAGCGCCTCTGGTGGCTGTAGAAGAACCTCTGGTTTTTCCCTTAAACTTGGCAGTCCAGAAAGACTGTAGATTAGGTCCTGAGTAGGCCTTCATGGCTGGGGGAGCTGCGGAAGGAAGATATGTAGACTTACCCGCAGTAGCTTTGGAGATCCATTTGTCTAGTTCATCTCCAAATAAGGCCTCTCATGTGAAGGGTAGGCCTTCCACGCCTTTCCTGGAGTCCGCGTCAGCAGTCCACTGGCATAGCCATAAGTCTCTGCGCGCTGACACTGCTATAGCAGTGGTGCGTCCATTAAGCAAGCCTATTCCTTTATGGCTTCTACCATAACATTCGCCGAATCCTATATATGTTGCAGGAGTAAACTAATCTCCCCCTGAGGCAAGGTACCTAACCCCTCAATTAGATTACCTGACCATTTGGTAATGGCCTTAGTAATCCACCCACATGCTACTGTATAGTGGGTCTCTGGGCCACCCCAGCAGCTGTATACAAAGATTTGAGTGTATTCTCAATTCTACTATCAACCGTGTCTTTCAGGGAAGCTGCACCCGGGACAGTCAGTACAATTTTCCGTGACAGCCTGGATACTGATGCATCCACTATCGGTGGATTTTCCCATTTTTTCCTAACCTCGGGAGGAAAAGGAAAAGATTAAATCAACCTTTTAGGGATTTGAAATTTCTTATCAGAATTATCCCACGGTTCTTCAAACAGGGTATTTAGTTCCTTTGACACAGGAAAAGTGGCTGAGGATTTCTTTTTTATATTAAAATAAGATTCCTCAGTCTCCTCTTACCTTATGAGGGATATGCAGAATATCTCTGATAGCTTCTATAACTGCCTCTATTCCCTGTGAGAGAGTAGCCTCCCCCACCTCTGAGTTCACCTCCCCCTCCTCCATGTCTGACCCGTCATCAGTCAGACTGCAGGATATGAGCCAAAGGACGTTTTTGCCGACAAATGGCAGGGTAATGAGACGCTGGTTTGGGTATTGAGCCTCTGTTCATAAACTCAGTTATCGACTGTCTTAAGTACTGCGTCTCTTTCTCATTGCGGACAATTTAGAAGAGATATTGGAAATCATTCTCCTAATGGAATCCAGCCAAGCCTCTGCCCCGCTAGCCTGGGAGGGTACACTGCACTGAGTACACAGTAGTGAACCCTCTGGAGTAGAGGAACACTGTGACTTACAAGAAACACACTCTAACACACAGTAAAAAGTTAAATGCACACACAAAGAGCCCGTCCAGGGAGACACAGAGATAGCCTGGAGCTTGCACACAACGCCTTTACTGCTAATGCCAAGGATAGCCGGGTCGCAGACTAAGTACCCAGATTGGGAATCTAGTACACTAGTAAGCAATCCCCCCCACTATGACCCCCTGGTACCGCTGACATAATCTGGAGTCTCTCCAAAGGAGCTGTGAGTCCCTGTCAGCGTCTGTGTCCACTGCAAAGGGAAAATGGCGCTGGTGAGCTGCTGGATCCGCTCATAGTGAAGCCCTGCCACTTTAATGGTGCACCGTCTTCCCGCTTTTTTATACTGGCTGAGGAAATTTTAGTGCTTAAAATGGAATCAGTCGCCTTTTAAGTCTGTAATGCCAGTCTGGGTACTGTGTATACCAGTAGTGTACTTAGACTCCGTTCGTGCCCTCAGAAGCGGTGCGTCTGCACTGTGAGGTACTGAGTCTGGAGACCCCGCTGCCCCTGTAGAAGCCGTGCATCTCCGTACCCTCATGCCGCCATAATGGCCGGTGACCCGCTAACCGGGACGCTTGCTTAGTACTCACCACTCTATCTTCTGGCTTTGTTAGGGGTGTCGGGGTGCTGCGGGAATGTACGCTCACCGTGGTGGGTTTTGCGAATAGTTCCATCAAGAACTCAGTGTCCTGTCAGCGGGGAACGGGACCATTAACCCTTCAAGAGGTTGGGCTGTCCCCCCCCCCTAAGTCCCATGAAGCAGGCAGGCTGGTGCCATCCAGCCCTACCTGAAAATAACAAACAGATAAAATAAGTGCATAAAACTCTTCAGGAGCTTCCAGCGACGTGACCGGCTCCTCTGGGCACATTTTCTAAACAGAGTCTGGTAGGAGGGGCATAGTGGGAGGAGCCAGCACACACGATCTAATTCTTAAAGTGCCCAAGGCTCCTAGTGGACACATCTATACCCCATGGTACTAAATGGATTCCCAGTATCCTCTAGGATGTAAGAGAAATATACTTAAGGCATTTATAAACTGTAAAGCAACTAATGGAGGTGATATGGCTCATATAACTCACTTACAGTCTATCATTTTTGGTGTGTTCCACTAGGGTTAATGAACTTACTGTCCTCATTTTCCAGAGAGACAAAGGGGTCGTTCAGAGTTGATCGCAGCCAGCAACTTTTTGCTGCTGGTGCGATCAACTAATCCCCACCTATGGGGGAGTGTATTTTAGCTTAGCAGGGCTGCGAACGTTTGTGCAGCCCTGCTAAGCTAAAAAAGTTGTGTAAAACAAAACCAGCCCTGGACATACTTATCATGTGCGATGATCTCAGCGTTGATGGGGCCTGCTTTGACGTCACACCTCCGCCCTCCGTTCGCCTGGACACGCCTGCGTTTTACTTACTACTCCCCGAAAACAGCTGGAAACGGTAAGGTGACGCACAGGAACGCCCTCTTGCTGCCCAACTTCTTGCGGCCGCCGCTGCGATCGCTTTCTTCGTTGTAATCGTCGTTGCCCGGCGACCTCGGTCACTGGCGCGCGTGCCGCGTATGCGCATTCTGGATCCGTATGCACCGCAGCAAAGAACCGCTGCGAGCAAACGGGTCGGAATGACCCCCAAAGTACAGAGGAAATGAGCTGTCCAACAATACCCTGCAGGCTCTGCATTTTAATGGTGCTAGTACATTGGAAGTGTACAAGGCTAGGCCAGGACTACAGATGTGACATCTCTAATCTTATCTGCAAAGGTTTGCGTGTGCGAATGTGCAGCGGTTGTGTCTATTCATGCCCGGCAGCCATGCATTTATGGGAGTGTCTGCACCCATGCAATCTTATGGATCGCAGGTCCGCGAGTAATGAGCAGGCACACTAATCCAGGCAACTACCCACTTTTTGCCATGATTAGTAAGATGAGAGCTGGCATATCTGCATCTTAAATGTTAACAGTACAGAGTAGTGTTAGGAGTCTTCTCTCAATATGATGTGGGAAAAATTGTCTGAACACATCTACATCAAATTAACATCATACATCCAACATTTATACACACACAAATAGAGTTAAATGTGCATTGAACATTTATCCCCCTTAATGCACCAAACCCTAATGAATTCATTATATCAATCATATATATATATTTCTATTTATATTTTATATCTATATATAGCAGCGTCCACTACAGTCAGCAGCAATGTCTTTCATACAAAGCAAGTTCCTTGCAGCATTACTGGGCACCTGGTACGGCATGACGTCACTGCGTCCATTTGCACGCTTCGTATGAAAGATACAGCTGCCGACTGTAGTGCTGCTGTGTGCTCCGGAGGCACAGAGGTTCAGTCAATTATTTGCTGATGTTCTTGATGTAAGTGAGCCTAAATACTAGTAAAATAGTTTTTATTGATACACTCACCTGTGCGCTTCTTCTTCTTCTTCTTAGCATGTACTATTCATCACAGCCCATAGTCAGGGCATCATTGGATGTAGCTGCACTGGGACTTGGACTCATATATTGGACTCAGGAGTTACTTTGCGCAAGTACACATTATTTTATATTAAATATTGGACTGACTATGGCACAGAGATCAATCGGCAATTATCCGATGTTATTGACTGTTAATCCAATACCTAAAATTAAAACTAAGATTGACCAGAGTCTAAAGTTTGGTTTCGAGCAGGGATTTATTTGTGAGGATCTTCTACAATTTCTTACCGTCAATTCGCCTAGGTGCCCCATTATGTACACACATTCACAAAAAACTCTTGTATGCCCTCCGGGTAGACCCATAATTGCTGCAGAAGGTTCTCTTCTACAACCTATCGCAATATTTGTAGACAGTATCCTTCAGCCTGTAGTCTTAAAAACTGACCGTTATCTCAAGGATACTGGGGATTTTTGGTCTCAGCTCCAGAAATTCGATAAACTGAGTGATCACACTCTATTGGTCACAATGGACGTGTGTTCTTTATACACGGTTATTCCCCATCAGCATGGCTTAGAGGTAATACGGACATTTTTGTCTAACTCCTCCTGTAAAGACTACCTTCCTGAGTTTGTGTTGGAGTTGACCTCATTAGGTCTGACGTGCAATCATTTCATGTATAAAAACGACTACTTTTTGGGGGCGTGGCCTGGCACAGCATGGAGTAAGCAGCAGGCTGCTGTAGCTCCCTATTCTTCATCCTTGAACCCATCCTTAACCCCGGTGTTTTTGGAATTCACACATCTGCTGCTGTGTGAACCTCTCCTGCACCCCCTGAGACGTCTGGCGCCGCTGTGCGCCTTGTACCTGCAGAGATTTGGACATTGTGGAGGGACCTGCCCGGCCGGCAGCAGCGCCTTCTGCCCTGCTTGTGACCTCTCCCTGCACAAGGTACTCTCCCCTCCCCTCTCTGTGGTGCTGGGACACATGCTCCATTATTAACTGCTGCTGGCAATTACAGAGGCCTGCTGCTTCCCACCCAGTGTGCTGCAGTATATATGTTTATGTCTGGGCCCTGCATTGGGCTGGTTACCTGAGTCTCTCTCAACATATTTGGATTACAATTCTGATGTGCTGCACTGCCTTCTATGAATACTGACTGTGCCCTGTTTATCTTGGATCCTGTTTGATCACACTCGGGGGTGCATTTTGTGTTTCTTAATTACCTGAAGCAGCTACTGTACTCCAAGCTTCACTGTATAAGACTTTGCCACCCTCTTTGTGCTTATTTACTCTTTTTTTCCTGGAGCGATTATTCCTCCTGCAGTAGTATGGGAAAAACCGTCAATGCTGCTGCCACTGCTGCGCACTTGGAAAGATTTGCTAGAAATCCACGCCGGCCGACACCCCCGTGTACACAGGCTACACCGCCTCCCTCACCGCAGCATGCTTCGGAGGAAACCTCTGTTACTGATGTTATGCAATCCACACAGCAAATTCTGCAAGCCATCAATACGTCTGAGACGAGGGTGATGGACAAGATCGGCCAGGTTCAGGCTGATATCTCAATTATTCGTCATGACATGCAAAGGCTGCGTGAGCGTGTGGGGGGTGTAGAGCAACGTGTCTCTGACATTGAAGATGTGACTGCCCCATTCAAGGATAGTGTCGCTGACCTTTCATCCCAGATGGCTGCGATTAAAACCAAGTTGTCGGATATGGAGGGCCGCTTACGAAGAAATAACGTACGCTTTGTGGGGCTGCCTGAGCGAGCTGAGGGTACACATCCAGAAAAATTCTTGGAGGACTGGCTACTCAGTGTATTTAAAAAAGATGATTTTAGTGCGCAATTCGCAATGGAGCATGCACATCGTTTACCCTTTCAGGCCCCCCCTCCCGGTGCCCCAGCGCGCACCTTTATTGCCCGCATGCTCCACTTCAAGGATCGGGATGCCATTCTCCGCCTGGCCAGGTTGCACGGTCCGTTGCAGTTTGATAACCACTCTGTGTCTGTTTTCCCTGACTTTGCTATGGACGTACAGAAATCCAGGTCCCAATTTCTTCAGGTCAAACGAAAGCTTAGGGACAGGCAGATTCAGTATTCGATGCTGTTCCCTGCCAGACTGCGGGTGATATGAGGGCTCTACCCATTTCTTCAACTCTCCGAGAGAGGCCGAGGCGTGGCTGGAGCAGAGACCCCGTGCACCTCGCTGAATGGAGCTCCTATTGTACCGCCAGTTTATTCTGTGGTTTTTTCGCTCTCTCTCAGGTTGTTCTTTTTTTTAATTTTTATTATGTGAGAGTTCATATGGTTGACTATTGTATGTGAAGGTTTATTTGTATGTCTTTTTACCGGGGGCCACTCTCCTTTACAGGGAGCCCTTGCTGTGATATAGTAGTTGGGGGTGTCTACTCCTAACTGTTCCCTTTTTACGACCTTTACTATTTAGTTTTTTTTTTAGTTTAGGTAACGGGAAGTTTGGTTGGGGATATAGGTATATCTAGGTTCCTGATGGATGTACAGGGTGGGGGGTGGTTGGGTTGTTGCTGTTTTATTGTTTTTTTTGCCTAAATATTGGTATTTTTTGTTATGTTCAAGTACTGCTGGTGATTTAAGGCTGCAATGTATCTTTATAGTCATAGTGGATGTGTTCTGGCGTCCTTGTTTCTCGATTGCTCCGAACTTTTTCTCTTCCTCTCTTTTGCGTATTTGTACGCCTGCTGCTCTGATCTACATGTGCCCTGATGAGGTATTCTCTGTCATTGTGTCATTTCACCTTTTTCTCCTTTTCTCTTCTTTTCTCCTGTTTTCCAGTCTAACGTCTTTCAATGTTGGTAGCATCTGAGGGGCTTCACCTACTCGGCTGGAACGTGAGGGGCCTTAACAATAAAATAAAGAGAGCATTGGTCCTGTCGCAAGCTAAAAAATATAAGGCGGATATTATTTGCTTTTCGGAGACTCATTTGGTTGGTGTTAAGACGATGGCCCTGAAAAAACCGTGGGTGGGATGGCTGTTTCATTCTACCTTTTCACAAAATGCCAGGGGGGTGTCTGTACTTATCAGAAAATCTGTAAATTTTCATTTAGATCATAGTCAGGTGAATCAGTATGGTCGCTTTGTTTTTCTTAGAGCCTTCGTTAACTCCACCCTTCTACATATTCTTGCAGTATATGTTCCCCCCCCTTACAATAATGATGTTTTGCGACAAGCTATGTCGTTTGTTGCATTGTCACCATCTACTCCCACCATCTGTATTGGTGACTACAATAATGTAATGGACTTATCTTTAGATAGGTGGAGAGAGAGCCCCCAATACTGATCTATCATCTCCTTCTCCTACCCCCTTCTCTAATTTAACTACTGAATTGGGATTAATTGATATTTGGAGGGTCCGGTTTCCCCATGAGAGCCAATACTCCTGCTATTCGGCTACTTTTAATACATTTTCCCGTATTGACCTGGCCCTCATATCACCAGATTTGACCCCTAAGGTAACTCAGATTAAATACTTACCCAGAGGGATTTCCGACCATTCACCTGTCTTATTGGTCTTAGATCCTTTGTCTCCCCAGGGGGTCTTGTTTAGGAAACTTAACCCATTCTGGCTGTCCTTAATGGGTGATGGAGCGGATTTGCTTGCTGACTGGCGAGACTTCCAGGATTTTAACGCCTCCTGCCCTACCCCTACTGTTAAGCATGATGCATTTAAAGCCTCTATCCGTGGCTCCCTTATTAAAAGGGTGGCTGCTATTAAAAGGTCTAGTAGGGAAAAGGAATCCCGCCTTGAAAAAATTTGTTGTCAATTAGAAGCCAACTATATTTTGCACAAATCCCCCTCCTTGCATGCTAGCTGGGAGATGGCCAGACGGGAGTGGACGATGTTTCTTTTAGATAAATCCAAGCGTCGGTTATTGTTCTCCAAGCATTCTCTATACTCACAGGCGGAGATTGGGGGTAGTTATCTGGCCTTCCTATCTAGGGAAGAGAGGGGTAATATTTCTGTCCAACAGGTGTGTGATCCCCAGGGTGTTATGAAGTACTCGTGCCCTGATATTACTGAAGTATGTTTTGATTACTACTCTTCGCTGTACGGATCTAAAGTGTCTTATACAATGGATCAACTGAGAGACTATCTCTCCCATATACAATTGCCCCAACTGTCTCCAGAATCTGTTGAATATTTGGATTCCCCATTCACCACTGAGGAATTAGATGCTGCTATAGCATCGTTCCCCAATAATAAGGCTCGCGGGTGTGATGGAATACCCATTGAATTGTACAAATGCTTTAAAGAATTCTATACCCCTTATTTGGTTGATCTATTTAACACTTTGTTTGACTACGGTTCTTTGCCCCCTCGATGTCTGAGGCTATAATAATAGTAATTCTTAAGCCAGGTAAGGACCCCACCTCCCCGGACTCCTATCGCCCTATCTCCCTATTATCTACAGATGTAAAAATTTTGGCTAAAATTTTAGCTGTTCGTTTAAATAAAGTTGTTACATCTATTGTCCACTGTGACCAAACGGGTTTTATGCCGGGGAAGTCTACGGTACAGAACCTCCGAAGACTCTTTTGCCATCTGCAGAGAGGGGACAGGTCCGAGGCGGGGGCAGCGGTGGTGTCCCTGGATGATGCCAAGGACTTTGACTCGGTAGAATTGGGGTACCTGTGGGAAGTGCTTCATAAATTTGCGTTCGGTCCTAAATTTGTTCGGTGGGTCCAGTTGCTCTATTCTTCCCTGGCTGCTCGTGTTTCAGTCAATGGTCATGTGTCACGACCCTTTTCACTGGAGAGGGGTACGAGGCAGGGCTGCCCACTCTCTCTGGCCCTATTTGCCCTTGCCATTGAACCGCTAGCTAATTGCATACGTATATCCCCGGACATTGTAGGCATTAAGGTTGGGAGCCATGTTCATTTTATCGCACTATATGCTGACGAAATGCTTTTATTTCTTAATGATTCTGAGAATTCGTTACTCACTATGTTGCAGTTAGTTAATCATTTTGGAACTTATTCTGGTTTACAGATAAATTGGAACAAGTCTAATATCTACCCCATATCTGGTGTTCTCCCTGATGTGACGGACTCCTCTTGCCCGCTGCAGTGGACCCACCAGTTTAAATATTTGGGGATTTGGATCTCTCCTTGTCCGCAGGACTATGTTGCGTTAAATGTGGAGCCTGTGACACGTAATTTTAAAAAGAAGGCTCACATGTGGAAGAAGCTTCCTCTCACTGTGATGGGCCGTATTAAATTTATTTAAAATGTCTATCCAACCAAGGTATCTGTATGTGCGGCAACATTCTCCTGTGTACATACCTAAAAAAGTTTTTTCCTCTATTGACAGCGTATTGAACTCTTTTGTTTGGGGAGGCGGGGAGCCTAGGGTGGCTATGAAGGCCCTGGTTAAGTCCAAGTTAGATGGAGGTCTTGGCCTCTCTAATTTGAGACTATACTACTTGGCCTCTCAGCTGGTTTACCTTTCTTGTTGGCTCCTGGATGCAGGTGGGGACACATTGTTGGGGTTCTATGCTGAGTGGGTGGAGTCTCCTCTCTCTCTCTCTCTACTTCATTTTTTGCTATCTGGCTCTACTCTCTCTGGTCTTCCCCCTATTCTTAGACAGGCTCTTCTGGTCTGGCGATTGGCGCACACCTTTTTTGACTGGCAAGACATTGATACTGATACACCCCTGTGGTTTAATGCCTCTTATAGAGAGCTACTGCCCCTATCCTCGGATACTTTATGGCGGCGGATGGGAGTTACAACATTTGCTCAGCTTTATGATAATGGTATTCTTAAATCATTTGAGCGGCTACGTGGCAACTATGCTGTTGCTAATACTGCTTTTTTTCACTACCTCCAGCTGCGTCATGCACTGCAGGCGCAGCTGGGTACGGCCCCCTTAACTATATCGGTGTCTCCAGTCAAGAAATTGCTCCTTTCATTGGGGTCCAGGGGACACATATCTCTGATTTATGCTGCATTGAATGTGCAGGTTAATTCTCATCTGTTGGACCCCTTGAAACTGAAATGGGAAGGTAATATTGTCGATCTCTCCAATGAACAATGGATACAGATTTTGGGATCCATTCGTTATACCACCCCGTGTGTTCGGTATCAGCAGGTATATTTTTATACCTTACATAGAACATATCGTACCCCAGTAATGTTGTATAGTGCACATCTTCGCTCTGATACCTGCTGTCCGAAGTGCAATGGGGAGGGTGCTGACTTTTGGCACCTATTATGGTCATGCCCAAGGTTGGCACCATTTTGGGCTGCAGTTTGGAATGATATTGTCCTTACAGAACCATCATTGCCAGTAATGAATTCTAGATTGTGCCTGTTCGGGTTAGACCTTGAAGAGACGCATTCTCTGGTCATATATCGTTATGTACTATGCTTAACCACTCTGGCAAAAGTCTTGATAGCCATGGTTCTCTCCTGAATTACCCAATATATCTCATTGGCGGGCTCTGGTCAACGAGGTTTCTGGCCATGAACGAGCAATGTTTAGGTCTAGTGACATGCTGGTTAAATATTCTAATAAATGGGATAGATGGAATACGTCAGCCCTTGGAGTGGGTGGGACGTGATGGAAAGGGGAAGGTATCCTGTATAATGTATACTGTAGCTAATACGGAATGTGATATTATGCCTGTTTGCTCTGGGGCGATGCGGGAAGCATGGATGCTTTAGAAATGACTCCTTATTGTTGTATTGACTATATATATGCGATATGTTGCCTGCTACATGTCATATCTTGTTTAACAGATATACTGTAAATCCAATGTCATTGATGTTTTTGATATACTATTTTTTGTACTTGACCTGTTTGTTGAGCTAGGTTTAGCTGCTGTATGTTTTTTTTTGTTTGTATATGTAAAACACTATCAATAAAAAATGACTGAATTAAATTTTTTTTTTTTTTTTTTTTAAACGACTACTTTTTACAATTAGCCGGAACGGCGATAGGGTCAAATTTGGCCCCATCATATGCTAACCTCTTTATGACACACTATGAAAACACATATTTGTTGCCGAATTATGGGCACAACATTTCATTTTTCAAAAGATTTATTAGAGGATATCTTCCTGTTGTGGGAGGGCACTGAACTTGAATTTATCGACATGGTGAATCATCTTAACTTACAGGATAGTCCTATCAAATTCACTTATTCTGTGTCAGCCACGACCATTAATTTCTTGGACGTATCATCAAAACCGAGAATCGTCTGGAAACTACCATGTTCCGCAAACAGACGGACCGCAATTTAACTCTACACGCGACCAGCCATCACCCCCCTGCACTCAGAGGGTTTACCAATATCGCAATATCTCAGAGCGATGAGGATCAATTCCATTCCAACACTCAAAAAATAAGATTTTACTCACCGGTAAATCTATTTCTCGTAGTCCGTAGTGGATGCTGGGGACTCCATAAGGACCATGGGGAATAGACGGCTCCGCAGGAGACTGGGCACATCTAAAGAAAGATTTAGGACTATCTGGTGTGCACTGGCTCCTCCCCTTATGACCCTCCTCCAAGCCTCAGTTAGGAACTGTGCCCGGAAGAGCTGACACAATAAGGAAGGATTTTGAATCCCGGGTAAGACTCATACCAGCCGCACCAATCACACCATATAACACGTGATAGGAACCCCGGTTAACAGTATGATAACAATTGGAGCCTCTGAAGAGATGGCTCACAACAAAACCCGATTTTTGTAACAATAACTATGTACAAGTATTGCAGACAATCCGCACTTGGGATGGGCACCCAGCATCCACTACGGACTACGAGAAATAGATTTACCGGTGAGTAAAATCTTATTTTCTCTAACGTCCTAAGTGGACCTCCGTAAGGTCCATGGGGAATAGCGGCTCCGCAGGAGACTGGGCACAAAAGTAAAGCTTTAGAACTACCTGGTGTGCACTGGCTCCTCCCCCCATGACCCTCCTCCAAGCCTCAGATTTTTGTGCCCGAACGAGAAGGGTGCACACTAGGTGGCTCTCCTGAGCTGCTTAGTGAAAAGTTTAGTTTTAGGTTTTTTATTTTCAGTGAGACCTGCTGGCAACAGGCTCACTGCATCGAGGGACAAAGGGGAGAAGAAGCGAACTCACCTGCGTGCAGAGTGGATTGGGCTTCTTAGGCTACTGGACATTAGCTCCAGAGGGACGATCACAGGCCCAGCCATGGATGGGTCCCAGAGCCGCGCCGCCGGCCCCCTTATAGAGCCAGAAGACAGAAGAGGTCCGGAAAATCGGCGGCAGAAGACGTCCTGTCTTCAACAAGGTAGCGCACAGCACTGCAGCTGTGCGCCATTGCTCTCAGCACACTTCACACTCCGGTCACTGAGGGTGCAGGGCGCTGGGGGGGGGGGCGCCCCCGGAAACGCAATAAAAACACCTTGGATGGCAAAAAATGCATCACATATAGCTCCTGGGCTATATGGATGCATTTAACCCCTGCCAGAATACATAGAAAAACGGGAGATAAGGCCGCCGATAAGGGGGCGGAGCCTATCTCCTCAGCACACTGGCGCCATTTTCCCTCACAGCTCCGTTGGAGGGAAGCTCCCTGGCTCTCCCCTGCAGTCACTACACTACAGAAAGGGTTAAAAAAGAGAGGGGGGGCACTAATTACGCGCAGTATTAAAGATACAGCAGCTATAAGGGGAAAAACACTTATATAAGGTTATCCCTGTATATATATAGCGCTCTGGTGTGTGCTGGCAAACTCTCCCTCTGTCTCCCCAAAGGGCTAGTGGGGTCCTGTCCTCTATCAGAGCATTCCCTGTGTGTGTGCTGTATGTCGGTACGTTGTGTCGACATGTATGAGGAGAAAAATGATGTGGAGACGGAGCAGATTGCCTGTAATAGTGATGTCACCCCCCAGGGGGTCGACACCTGAGTGGATGAACTGTTGGAAGGAATTACGTGACAGTGTCAGCTCTGTATAAAAGACAGTGGTTGACATGAGACAGCCGGCTACTCAGCTTGTGCCTGTCCAGACGTCTCATAGGCCGTCAGGGGCTCTAAAGCGCCCGTTACCTCAGATGGCAGATATAGACGCCGACACGGATACTGACTCCAGTGTCGACGGTGAAGAGACGAATGTGACTTCCAGTAGGGCCACACGTTACATGATGGAGGCAATGAAAAATGTTTTACACATTTCTGATAATACGAGTACCACCAAAAAGGGGTATTATGTTCGGTGAGGAAAAACTACCTGTAGTTTTCCTGAATCTGAGAAATTAAATGAGGTGTGTGATGATGCGTGGGTTTCCCCCGATAACTGATAATTTCTAAAATGTTATTGGCATTATATCCTTTCCCGCCAGAGGTTAGGGTGCGTTGGGAAACACCCCCTAGGGTGGATAAAGCGCTCACACGCTTGTAAGGGCTCTACCCTCTCCTGAGATGGCCGCCCTTAAGGATCCTGCTGATAGAAAGCAGGAGGGTATCCTAAAATGTATTTACACACATACTGGTGTTCTACTGCGACCAGCAATCGCCTCAGCCTGGATGTGCAGTGCTGGGTTGGCGTGGTCGGATTCCCTGACTGAAAATATTGATACCCTAGTTAGGGACAGTATATTTTTGCCTATAGAGCATTTAAAAGATGCATTTCTATATATGCGTGATGCACAGCGGAATATTTGCCGACTGGCATCAAGTCTAAGTGCGTTGTCCATTTCTACCAGTAGAGGGTTATGGACACGACAGTGATCAGGTGATGCGGATTTCAAACGGCATTTGGAAGTATTGCCTTATTAAGGGGAGGAGTTATTTGGGGTCGGTCTTTCAGACCTGGTGGCCACGGCAACAGCTGGGAAATCCACGTTTGTACCCCAGGTCGCCTCTCAACATGAGAAGACGCCGTATTATCAGGCGCAGTCTTTTCGTGGACAAGCGGGCAAAAGGTTCCTCATTTCTGCCCCGTGACAGAGGGAGAGGAAAAAGGCTGCAGAAATCAGCCAGTTCCCAGGAACAGAAACCCTCTCCCGCCTCTGCCAAGCCCTCAGTATGACGCTGGGGCTTTACAAGCAGAATCAGGCACGGTGGGGGGCCCGTCTCAATGAATTTCAGCGCGCAGTGGGCTCACTCGCAAGTAGACCCCTGGATCCTTCAGGTGATATCTCAGGGGTACAAATTGGAATTCGAGACGTCTCCCCCTCGCCGTTTCCTAAAGTCGGCTTTACCGATGTCTCCTTCTGACAGGGAGACAGTTTTGAAAGCCATTCACAAGCTGTATTCCCAGCAGGTGATAATCAAGGTACCCCTCCTGCAACAGGGAACGGGGTATTATTCCACACTGTTGTGGTACCGAAGCCGGACGGCTCGGTGAGACCGATTCTAAATCTAAAATCTTTGAACACTTACATACAGAGGTTCAAATTCAAGATTGAGTCACTCAGAGCAGTGATTGCGAACCTGGAAGAAGGGGACTACATGATGTCTCGGGACATCAAGGATGCTTACCTTCATGTCCAAATTTACCCTTCTCACCAAGGGTACCTCAGGTTTATGGTACAGAACTGTCACTATCAGTTCAGACGCTGCCGTATGGATGGTCCACGGCACCCCGGGTCTTTACCAAGGTAATGGCCGAAATGATGATATTCCTTCGAAGGAAGGGAATTTTAGTTATCCCTTACTTGGATGATTCCCTGATAAGGGTAAGATCCAGGGAACAGTTGGAGGTCGGTGTAGCACTATCTCAGGTAGTGTTGCGGCAGCACGATTGGATTCTCAATATTCCAAAATCGCAGCTGGTTCCGACGACTCGTCTTCTGTTCCTAGGGATGATCCTGGACACAGTCCAGAAAAAGGTGTTTCTCCCGGAGGAGAAAGCCAGGGAGTTATCCGAGCTAGTCAGGAACCTCCTAAAACCGAGCCAAGTCTCAGTGCATCAATGCACAAGGGTTCTGGGTAAAATGGTGGCTTCCTACGAAGCAATCCCATTCGGCAGATTCCACGCAAGAACTTTCCAGTGGGACCTGCTGGACAAATGGTCCGGGTCGCATCTTCAGATGCATCAGCGGATAACCCTGTCACCAAGAACAAGGGTGTCCCTCCTGTGTTGGTTGCAGAGTGCTCATCTTCTAGAGGGCCGCAGATTCGGCATTCAGGACTGGGTCCTGGTGACCACGGATGCCAGCCTGCGAGGCTGGGGAGCAGTCACACAGGGAAGGAATTTCCAGGGCTTATGGTCAAGCCTGGAGACATCACTTCACATAAATATCCTGAAGCTAAGGGCCATTTACAATGCTCTAAGCTTAGCAAGACCTCTGCTTCAAGGTCAGCCGGTGTTGATCCAGTCGGACAACATCACGGCAGTCACCCACGTAAACAGACAGGGTGGCACAAGAAGCAGGAGGGCAATGGCAGAAGCTGCAAGGATTCTTCGCTGGGCGCAAAATCATGCGACAGCACTGTCAGCAATTCCGGGAGTGGACAACTGGGAAGCAGACTTCCTCAGCAGACACGACCTCCACCCGGGAGAGTGGGGACTTCACCCAGAAGTCTTCCACATGATTATAAACCGTTGGGAAAAACTCGACAGGTATTGCGCCAGGTCAAGGGACCCTCAGGCAATAGCTGTAGACGCTCTGATAACACCGTGGGTGTACCAGTCAGTGTATGTGTTCCCTCATCTGCCTCTCATACCCAAGGTACTGAGATTGATAAGATGGAGAGGAGTAAGCACTATATTCGTGGCTCCGGATTGGCCAAGAAGGACTTGGTAACCGGAACTTCAAGAGATGCTCACGGAGGATCCGTGGCCTCTACCTCTAAGAAGGGACCTGCTCCAGCAAGGACCCTGTCTGTTCCAAGACTTACCGCGGCTGCGTTTGACGGCATGGCGGTTGAACGCCGGATCCTGAAGGAAAAAAGGCATTCCGGATGAAGTCATCCCTATCCTGATCAAAGCCAGGAAGGATGTAACCGCAAAACATTATCACCGCATTTGGCGAAAATATGTTGCGTGGTGCGAGGCCAGTAAGGCCCGACGGAGGAAATTCAACTGGGTCGATTCCTACATTTCCTGCAAACAGGAGTGTCTATGGGCCTGAAATTGGGGTCCATTAAGGTTCAAATTTCGGCCCTGTCAATTTTCTTCCAAAAAGAACTAGCTTCAGTCCCTGAAGTTCAGACGTTGTAAAAGGGGTACTGCATATACAGCCTCCTTTTGTGCCTCCAGTGGCACCTTGGGATCTCAATGTAGTTTTTGGGTTCCAAAAGTCACATTGGTTTGAACCACTTAAATCTGTGGAGTTAAAATATCTCACATGGAAAGTGGTCATGCTGTTGGCCCTGGCCTGGGCCAGGCGCGTGTCAGAATTGGCGGCTTTATCCTGTAAAAGCCCTTATCTGATTTTCCATTCGGACAGGGCGGAATTGAGGACTCGTCCTCAGTTTCTCCCTAAGGTGGTTTCAGCGTTTCACCTGAACCAACCTATTGTGGTGCCTGCGGCTACTAGGGACTTGGAGGACTCCAAGTTGCTAGACGTGGTCAGGGCCCTGAAAATATGTTTCCAGGACGGCTGGAGTCAGAAAATCTGACTCGCTGTTTATCCTGTATGCACCCAACAAGCTGGGTGCTCCTGCTTCCCCAGCATCCACTTAGGACGTTAGAGAAAATAAGAATTTACTTACCGATAATTCTATTTCTCGTAGTCCGTAGTGGATGCTGGGCGCCCATCCCAAGTGCGGATTGTCTGCAATACTGGTACATAGTTATTGTTACCAAAAAATCGGGTTATTGCTGTAGTGAGCCATCTTTTCTAGAGGCTCCTCTGTTATCATGCTGTTAACTGGGTTTAGATCACGAGTTGTACGGTGTGATTGGTGTGGCTGGTATGAGTCTTACCCGGAATTCAAAATCCTTCCTTATTGTGTACGCTCGTCCGGGCACAGTATCCTAACTGAGGCTTGGAGGAGGGTCATGGGGGGAGGAGCCAGTGCACACCAGGTAGTTCTAAAGCTTTACTTTTGTGCCCAGTCTCCTGCGGAGCCGCTATTCCCCATGGTCCTTACGGAGTCCCCAGCATCCACTACGGACTACGAGAAATAGAATTATCGGTAAGTAAATTCTTATTTTCTCTGGCGTCCTAGTGGATGCTGGGGACTCCGTAAGGACCATGGGGATTACACCAAAGCTCCCAAACGAGCGGGAGAGTGCGGATGACTCTGCAGCACCGAATGAGAGAACTCCAGGTCCTCCTCAGCCAGGGAATCAAATTTGTAGAATTTAGCAAACGTGTTTGCCCCTGACCAAGTAGCTGCTCGGCAAAGTTGTAAAGCCGAGACCCCTCGGGCAGCCGCCCAAGATGAGCCCACCTTCCTTGTGGAATGGGCTTTTATTGATTTAGGCTGCGGTAATCCTACCGCAGAATGCGCCAGCTGAATAGTGCTACAAATCCAGCGCGCAATAGACTGCTTAGAAGCAGGAGCACCCAGCTTGTTGGGTGCGTACAGGATAAACAGCGAGTCAGTTTTTCTGACTCCAGCCGTCCTGGAAACATAAATTTTCAGGGCCCTGACTACGTCCAGCAACTTGGAATCCTCCAAGTCCCTAGTAGCCGCAGGCACCACAATAGGTTGGTTCAAGTGAAAAGCTGAGACCACCTTCGGGAGAAACTGAGGACGAGTCCTCAATTCTGCCCTATCCATCTGGAAAATCAGATAAGGGCTTTTACAAGACAAAGCCGCCAATTCTGAAACCCGCCTGGCCGAAGCCAGGGCCAACAGTATGACCACTTTCCACGTGAGATATTTTAATTCCACAGTCTTAAGTGGTTCGAACCAATGTGATTTCAGGAATGCCAAAACCACATTGAGATCCCAAGGTGCCACTGGGGGCACAAAAGGAGGCTGAATATGCAGAACTCCTTTGACAAAAGTCTGAACTTCAGGCAGTGAAGCCAGTTCTTTCTGGAAGAAAATCGACAGAGCCGAAATCTGGACCTTGATGGACCCCAATTTGAGGCCCAACGTCACCCCTGCTTGCAGGAAGTGTAGGAATCAACCCAGTTGAAATTCCGCCTTCAGGGCCCTCATGGCCTCACACCAAGCAACATATTTCCGCCAAATGCGGTAATAATGTCTTGCGGTGACATCCTTCCTGGCTTTGATCAGGGTAGGGATAACTTCCTCCGGAATACCCTTTTCCTTTAGGATCCGGTGTTCAACCGCCATGCCGTCAAACGCAGCCGCGGTAAGTCTTGGAACAGACAGGGTCCCTGCTGCAGCAGGTCTTGTCTGAGCGGCAGAGGCCAAGGGTCCTCTGCCAGCATCTCTTGAAGTTCCGGGTACCAAGCTCTTCTTGGCCAATCCGGAACCACGAGTATGGTTTTCACTCCTCGCATTCTTATTATTCTCAGTACCTTGGGTATGAGAGGTAGAGGAGGAAACACATAAACCGACTGGTACACCCACGGTGTCACTAGAGCGTCCACAGCGATCGCCTGAGGGTCCCTTGACCTGGCGCAATATCTTTTCAACTTTTTGTTGAGGCGGGACGCCATCATGTCCACCCGTGGTCATTCCCAACGGTTTACCCGCATTTGGAAAACTTTTGGAAGAAGTCCCCATTCTCCCGGGTGTAGGTCGCCCATCGGAGAATCCTTGTGGCTTCTGCCATCGCCATCCTGCTTCTTGTGCCGCCCTGTCTGTTTACATGGGCGACCGCCGTGATGTTGTCTGATTGGATCAGTACCGGCTGGTTCTGAAGCAGGGGCCTTGCTTGGCTTAGGGCATTGTAAATGGCCCTTAGCTCCAGAATATTCATGTGAAGCGAAATCTCCTTGGAAATTTCTTCCCTGTGTGACTGCACCCCAGCCCCGAAGGCTGGCCTCCGTGGTCACCAGGACCCAGTCCTGTATTCCGAATCTGCGGCCCTCTAGTAGATGAGCCCTCTGCAGCCACCACAGCAGCGACACCCTGTTTCTTGCCGACAGGGTTATCCGCTGTTGTATCTGTAGATGGGACCCGGACCATTTGTCCCACAGGTCCCACTTGAACGTCCTTGCGTGGAACCTTCCGAATGGAATTGTGCTTCGTACGAAGCTACCATTTTTTCCAGGACTCGTGTGCTTCCACTGGAAGAAACACTCTTTTCTGGTCTGTGTCCAGAATCATTCCCAGGAACAGAAGACGTGTCGTCGGGACCAGCTGTGACTTTGGAATATTGAGAATCCAGTCGTGCTGTTGTAGCACTTCCCGAGAGAGTGCTACCCCCACTACCAACTGTTCTTTGGACCTCGCCTTTATCAGGAGATCGTCCAAGTACGGGATAATAAAAACTTCCTTCTTGCGAAGGAGTATCATCATTTCGGCCATTACCTTGGTAAAGACCTTCGGTGCCGTGGACAACTCCAACGGCAGCGTCTGGAACTGATAGTGACAGTCCTGTACCACACATCTGAGGTACTCCTGGTGAGGAGGGTAAATGGGGACATGCAGGTACGCATCCTTGATGTCCAGGGAGACCCTGTAATCCCCCTCGTCCTGGCTCGTAATAACCGCCCTGAGCGATTCCATCTTGAACTTGAATCTTCTGATATAAAAGTTCAAGTATTTTAATTTTAAGATGGGTCTCACCGAACCGTTCTGTTTCGGTACCACAACCATTGTGGAATAGTAACCCCTTCCTTGCTGAAGGAGGGGCACCTTGACAATCACTTGTTGTGATTATAGTGTTGAATAGCCACCAACACCGCCTCCCTGGCAGAGGGAGGTGCCGGTAAGGCAGATTTTAGGAAACGGCGGGGGGAAGAACGTCTCGAACTCCAGCCTGTACCCCTGAGATACTACTTGAAGGACCCAGGGATCCATGTGAGAGAGCCCACTGGGCGCTGAAATTTCTGAGACGGGCCCCCACCGTACCCGGGTCTGCCTGAGCAGCCCCAGCGTCATGCTGTGGACTTACCGGACGCAGGGAGGACTTCTGCTCTTGGGAACTAGCTGTGTGCTGCAGCTTTTTCCTCTACCTTTGCCTCTCGGCAGAAAGGATGAGCCTCTAGCCCTCTTGCTTTTCTGGGGCCGAAAGGACTGTACTTGATGATACGGTGCTTTCTTTTGTTGTGGGGTAGCCTGTGGCAAAAAGTCGATTTCCCAGCAGTAGCTGTGGAAACGAGGTCTGAAAGACCATCCCCAAACAGTTTTACCCCCTTATAGGGCAAAACTTCCATGTGCCGATTCGAGTCGGCATCGCCTGACCATTGCCGAGTCCATAACCCCCGTCTGGCGGCAATGGACCTAGCGCTTATTTTTGATGCCAGCCGGCAAATATCCCTCTGTGCATCACGCATGTATAAGACCACGTCTTTTATATGCTCTATTGTCAGCAAAATATTGTCCCTATCCATAGTTATTTTCCGACAGGGAATCTGACCACGCAGCGGGAGCACTGCACATCCATGCCGAAGCAATGGCTGGTCGCAATATAATGCCAGAGTGTGTGACTATATCTTTCAGGGTAACCCCCTGCTTTTTATCAGCAGGTTCCTTCAGGGCGGCCGTATCCGGAGACGGTAGTGCCACCTTTTCTGATAAGCGTGTAAGCGCTGTATCTACCCCTATGGGGTGTTTCCCAACGTGACCTATCCTCTGGCGGGAAAGGGTACGCTGCCAATAACCGTTTAGAAATTATCAATTTCTTACCGGGGGAAGACCACGCTTCCTCACACACCTCATTTAATTCCTCAGATGCAGGAAAAACTACTGGTAGTTTTCTCTCACCAAACATAATACCCTTTTATGTGGTACCTGGGGTATTATCATAAATGTGTAATACATTTTTCATTGCCTCAATCATGTAACGGGTGGACCTATTTGGAGGGTACACTAGTCTCATCGTCGTCGACACTGGAGTCGGTATCCGTGTCGACATCTGTTTCTGCCATCTGAGGTAGCGGGCGTTTTTAGAGCCCCCCCATGACATTTGAGACGCTGGAACAGGTACAAGCTGAGTAGCCGGCTGTTTTGTGTCGTCGACCTTTTTTGTAAGGAGTTGACACTTTCACGTAATCCTTCCATAAGTCCAACCACACCGGTGTCGATCCCGCAGGGGGTGACATCACATTTACAGGCATTCGCTCCGCCTCCACATCATTATCCTCCTCATACATGTCGACACAGCCGTACCGACACACAGCACACACACAGGGAATGCTCTGACAGAGGACAGGACCCCACAAAGCCCTTTGGGGAGACAGAGGGAGAGTATGCCAGCACACACCAGGGCGCTATATATCACAGGGATATCACATATAAAGAGTGGTTTCCCTTATAGCTGCCTATATATATTGTATACTGCGCCTAAATTGTGCCCCCCCTCTCTTTTTAACCCTTTCTGTAGTGTATTGACTGCAGGGGAGAGCCAGGGAGCTTCCCTCCAACGGAGCTGTGAGGGAAAAATGGCGCCAGTGTGCTTAAGGAGATAGCTCCGCCCCTTTTTCGCGGACTTTCTCCCGCATTTTTATGGATTCTGGCAGGGGTTAAAAAGCACCTATATAGCCTCTGGGGCTATATATGGTGCCAGTTTGCCAGCCAAGGTGTCAGTATTGCTGCTCAGGGCGCCCCCCCCCCCCCTGCGCCCTGCACCCATCAGTGACCGCAGTGAGTGGTGTGCATGAGGAGCAATGGCGCACAGCTGCAGTGCTGTGCGCCACCTTGGAGAAGACAGAAGTCTTCAGCCGCCGATTTTCCGGACCACCTTCTTGCTTCTGGCTCTGTAAGGGGGACGGCGGCGCGGCTCCGGGAACGGACGACGAGGTCGGGTCCTGTGTTCGATCCCTCTGGAGCTAATGGTGTCCAGTAGCCTAAGAAGCCCAAGCTACCACCACTTAGGTAGGTTCGCTTCTTCTCCCCTTAGTCCCTCGATGCAGTGAGCCTGTTGCCAGCAGGTCTCACTGAAAATAAAAAACCTAACAAATACTTTCTTCCTAGGAGCTCAGGAGAGCCCCTAGTGTGCATCCAGCTCAGCCGGGCACAGAAATCTAACTGAGGCTTGGAGGAGGATCATAGGGGGAGGAGTCAGTGCACACCAGATAGTCCTAAATCTTTCTTTAGATGTGCCCAGTCTCCTGCGGAGCCGTCTATTCCCCATGGTCCTTACGGAGTCCCCAGCATCCACTAGGACGTCAGAGAAATCAACAACGTGCTGAAATAACTTCCCGTTTTTTGGAACGGGGATACTCCAAATCGGTACTGACACGTGTCTAAGTAAAGCACATAGTATCTTAAATGGACAGCAGGCGAAAAGTACAGTACATGATAAGTGCATCATTTTTTTCTACCTAACTCGATGGCACATCGGGTGTTACCAGAAAAGCTCTTCGGAGACATTGGCCTATAGTAGCATCTGATAACAACTTGCCCTTCGCTAAGGTACCAGCACCCATAGTGGCCTACCGACGAGGTGCCAATTTAAAACAGCTTCTAATGAGGCCTACTACATTCCCAGAACAAAAAAAAGTCTAATATCCAGCTTATGCAGGCCAAACCCGGCAGTTTTTCGTGGGGGGGGGGGTGCACCACATGTAGAGCTATGATTACTGGCCCTTTCCTATACCACCCACACACAGGGAAAAGGATCCCTATCAAGTACCATCTTCACTGTCGATTGGACTATGTTGTTTATCTTCTGAAATGTCCTTGTGGACTTTGTTACGTCGGATTGACGACACGTCCATTTAGCGATCGGATGGCCAACCACCGGTCGTCCATCCACACGGCCCTTCTTTCTGGCCTCTCTGATAAACCAGTGGCACGACATTTCGTGTCTGCAAGACATCAAGTAGCTGCCCTGAAATGTCAGCTTATCGATTGGGTTCCCCCGCCGCAATCTGGTGGAGATCGCACATTACTCCTCAAACATATGGAAAGTTTTTGGATACATAAACTCAACACGGTAGCCCCCAGGGGCCTCAACGAGGCCAATCCACTTAACATCTTTCTTTAAGGGCACCCATCTATGTTAGGGATGGCCTTCACTGTCCCCCCACCATTAGTGACGGCATTCACCAAATGGTACATCCCTAGAAATATGCGATCATTTATGACATGAGTGTATATACTCTCCACTTATGTTGAGATCTAGTGTATCTGATTAATCCATTCCTTAAGCATTTGATGGTTTAATGTTTATTTCCGGTCATGTTTTTGTTCTGTTTTTACATTTTCCCTTTTTTTTCATTTATTTATGTATTATTTTTCTATTATATTTCTTTGTTAAATATATGTTGGTTGATTCCCGGAGCCATCCCAGGTCCTTGACAGATTGAGAGGAGGCCTAAGGGCCCAGTATCCCGCCTGCCTATAGGCCTGAGTTACCATTTCCCTATAAGCATTTGAGTTTCCCTAATTTACGTTTATATCCACTGTCAGGGAGTGTAAACTGTTGCATTTTGGCTTATTATGTTCTTAGGTCAGCGGGATTTCTGGTTTCATGGCTCTCCTAGGCATCGTGTCTTTGTACATCTATTGGTTACATAGTTATGTTTCACAGTCAGGGACTCTTCCCTTGATTGACAGCCTCACTACCCCTTGTCTGATCACCGAGTTGTGACGTCATTTCCGGCAGGGCGGGAGCTAGTGGCATGCATCAGTGTGATCACGATTAGTATTATGACATGCATACATCGTGGGCTTCCCCTCCCTTGACTGCCCACAGGCATAGTACCCCTCATTATACGACGTCACCTGGTCACGTCTGCTATGTGTTAGCGGTGGAGCCGGGGCCGCATCACTTCCGGTCCGTGGAATGCACGGACTTCCTGTCTGTGAAACGCGGAAGTCGCGTACCTGGCGTCCAGCGAATTAACCTGTGTTTAGCTCCTTTTTTACGATTTTGCTTTAAATTTGTTTGTGTTTATACTCTATCGATGTATTACCTTGTGTTACATTCAGGGCTGTATACTTCCCCTGTTAGTTGATCATTTAGTTCTGTTTGCAGCTTGTGAGTATCTCTAATTGGCACTTCCTGTCTAAATGCCTTAAATAGCCTCTGGCTCAGACAGTTTATTATGCAGCTATCATTTGGCTCCTGACCTCAGAGCCGTGAGTATTCCAGCTTTTCTGCAATCCTTTGGTGCTTTTTCCTGGTCAGCTAGTAAGTACACTCTTTGTTCTGCAGTTACAGATGTTATGTTGAACCTGCTGATTAAGCCATAGCTGCCACATGTTACCTGTATGATCTCCAGGTATGACACAATTTGAGGAGTATTGTGAGTTGATATTTCACCATTTTGTGGTTGTTTGTTGAACAGGCTTTATGCCTTATCTTTACTCTAGTGGTCCTCGTCTATAGGAGTTCCTATTTTGACTACGCTTTTTTACCCAGCATTGTGTTCAGGTAATCAAACATATTGCTTATATTAGTATCCTTCCTGGGGTCTGAAGTGAGGTAGAGGTGTTTCTGATTACATGAGTATGTGCACCCCATTTATGACTAGTATTTTAATACTCTGCTTCTTGTATTGTTTTGCCACTTTTATCTGTCACAAGGGCCTGGGAGGCACTGGTGGTGATGGTGTAGGTGATTCAGTATTTTATATTGATTTTAATTGTCTTTAATGTTTATTGTTCATTAACTAGATGTTGTGAAGTGCCGGTCTTGATAAAGGTCCACATATGGACCGAAACGTCGATGGTTAATGGCATCATCCCTGAAACTGATTAAACTAAGTTAACTCAACAAGTGACTCCAGAGACTGATTTTAGCGGGAGTGCACCTTCCACCTTGGTGGTTTTTTTGTGGTATATATATATATATATATATATATATATATATATATATATATATATATTTTTTTTTTTTTATTATTTTTTTCATTATTATTATTATTTTATACAGAGTAATGTTTTTAATTTAAAAATTTAATAAATAGTAAGCCTACATGAAGAAGACATGTGTGAAAAGTAAAACCACCTTTAGCTGCAATAATTTGGAGCAATAATTTTCTTTAGGCGCTAATGAGTATTAAAACATATAAGAGGAAATATGACCCCACAGTCTTTACAAAACTGCATTAATTAATTGACCTTTGGCACATACATACCCACCGCCTACACTCTACCTTGTACATGTGTTTTAAGTATGCTTTGTTTTCCAACCTCGCATTGGGTACTTTTATACAGGCCACAGAAATGCCAAGATGGCGTCCGCTATTCTTATTTAGAGTATATTTTAAATTAGGGGCACATAATTCCTTACAGTACATTAACATTTGTATGAGACGTTTGAAAAAAATAAAATAAATGTAAACACTTTAGTGTTTTAACAACTACTCTCAAGAGAGAATGTAGTGAGACAAACCTTTGCGGTGGCACACCAAGGCTTCCACATTTGCATGTAGTTTTCTAAGTTGCTGATCTAGATTTTCAAATTGCTGCTGCTTTTCTTCAAACCACTGACAGTGGGAAAAAAATAAAATGAAAAAGGACAATTTATCAAGGAACAAAAACTATGTTATATTAGATTTACTAGTGGTTGACAAGCTTACATACAACTTTGTGGGTCAACAGACCAAATAGAATAGAGTCAATAGATAAATTATCTTATTTTCTACTTCTACAAGCTTAAAATGAAATTGTTTAACCTCGTAAGGCCATCATTATACAGTTCAAAAAAAATCAGCTCTTACTGCATCCGATTCATTCATCTTGATTGTCATTTTGTTGACAGCGTCCGCAGCTTTGTTTACCATCCTCAATAATCCTGCTCCACTCAATGCCTGGGTGCTAACCGCTCTCGGCAGCTGCAATTGAATGACAAATAAGGGCAAACAAACCAGTTAAAAGGTTGGAGTCTTAACAGGGTAGCAAAGTGCAAATAAAAAAGGATGTTCCGTTTTCTCCACTATATTACATTTCAATACAGAGTAAACCCATTTTTTCTGATTTACTGCCTTCACAGTTATCCCAGAGGAAAACATAAAAAAATAGAATTTTCATTTGCTGTTTTTACATATAGATGAACAAACGTGGTGTTTGCCAAAGGTCAATGGAGTCCTTCAGCTTAAAGTAAGTAAATAAAGTGGCCAGTGTAGCCGTGCCATCATTTAATCTATAAATAAAACAGTATTATTATTATTGGGGATATACTGTATGTACAACAAATACAAAATCAACATTTTCTCTCACAATACATTGCTTCAACGCCAATAACAAAAACTGTCCATTTAAATGAAAAACACATTTTATGTCTGGAGAGCAATAGCACACAAGACTATACCTCAACCCTTCATATATCTGCTTAGGGTAACTCTGACTTACCCCCTTCCCTTCAAAATGTAACGTATAATAATACCTGGAGATGCAAGAGAACCAATACTATTCATGATGTGTTTGACTCAGTAGAATCCTTATGTCTTTCCAATAACTTAATGGAACATTTTCTTTGCCTCCCAAACACTTTATTATGTTTTTACAAGTTTGTTACCATGTTCAATTCAAACTGCCAACATACAGCACCCACGTGATATTGCATCTAACTCTTTAGTCCTTATTGCATCTTCTCAACATCACCTCTTATCACTTAAGGGACCTTTATCCAGATTTAATCCCTGGTGACCCTATAAAATGATTGTCTAATTTACAGAGCAGACCTTGGTGATTCTCCAAACATGACCTCATTTACAGACAACAACATTTTAAAATCACTGTGCTCCGCTAAACTTGTCACTGCCCAAAATGCAACACGGAACATGCTACTTTCACTAACGCATTTTAGTGGTGCCCATAAGCTGAGACATTTTGGTATAAAGAGTTTAATCGAACCTTTACTATTTGGCCATGTTGCTATATGGAAAGAACAGTGTTCTAGCAGGCACATTACTCCCATTTTCAAACTTACAGTAACTCTGATTACAGCATGCAATGAAAGGAGAAATCAGCGGTATATCCACTGCAAGTCCCGGGATGTGGAAGTCCCCGTCTCAGCCTCTGTTAAGGTGGTATTTACCACACCGCCAAGACTCAGATTACTCTTTTCATTTGCATGTTGTCACAATTGGACACATCATAGAAGATGCAGAAACAATAGGAAAGCCTTTTATGGAGAAAAGATGATACATCTACTAACTCCTGTGAGTGCTGTCAATTCTGTAGGGTCAGATTTAAATTATCAAACAAAACCTTGTGTGTGTGTATATATATATACATATATATATATATATATATATATATATATATATATATCTCCCTGTAAGTCATCGTCTCATCAGTGTTTTTTTTTATCACACTGTTTGGACTGAAGAGTATTGAATGCGGTCACTTTTTGGAGATCTACACTTATCAGTAACATTGTTTTAATATCCCCAAATCCCCCCTCCCCCACACCCCTTCTCCTTATCTTGTATCATTGTACACATGGTAAAAGTTATCAAAACCTATACATTAAGTATCATTTTATATATTATAATGTCCAGTTTCAAGCATTAGCTGACAATTGCGATCTTGAGCTTATAGGCTGCTATAGATGGCGTAGGTTATCTTTTTCAATGTTGTCTTGTGCAGTGAAAAGTGTCACGTGACCCCCTGCTGTGCATTACTGTGATTTGCACAGTCAAGCCCCCAGGTTACCAATCCTCTTGTGAAGTGGGAGGATCAGAGAGGCTAGGCTACTCTGCCAGGAACGCAGAACACCACAAAATTCAAAAGTCTTGGGAGAGTAGGGAAGTACAGTATGTTCAACTCTTATTTACTGTTGCCATCCGTTACTCCTTTGATGGTTTCAATGGCCTCACTGGTGACAGCAGATCGCACCAAAATGTCTGAACATGGGGAACAAGTGCCCTGGCTCTATACCAGCAGAAAACCTGGCACACAACTACTGTAAGAATCATCTTCTTGCAATAACACCATTACAATTCTGTGAAAATGGAAAACTACAAGATGGAGCCAGAGCTTAACAGAGCTTATATGAACAGAGACCCCTTTTTAATTCCAATAGCCGGATGACGACAGATGTACAGTAGGTAGAACCGCTTCCATATCAAGGAAGTTTCAGAAATGCTCACCATTTGTCCTGCCTAACCTCTATTTGGATATAGAAACGGACATCATCAAGCAAAACACTAACCCAAAGATGTTGAACCACCAATGGATGTGGTACTTTGCTTTTGCCAATCCACTACTAAAAAAGCTACTCTTGCTGGTCAGGAATTTCACTTCCTCAGTAACCAATTTTGCCATCAGAGGAAATAAAAGTTGAGCGTTCTATCAGACTGAAACGTTCAACATAATGACCATTTTTATAATATCCAAGTATGAATGGGTGTACTTTAAAGAACTTGGTCTTAATCGTTACATTTAGAATCCACGCCAAAACTTAAAAGTAGGTACACACTATCCAATCTATCCTTCAATATACCATTCCAACCACCTGAGAGGTACAAACCATAGATGGATAGTAGGTGAAAAATACAAAGTACTTCACACAGATTTGTTTAGGAATGTAAATTAAAAAGTGTGATGTCATTAATGAAGTAGTCACCAAGTTATGATCACTGTGTTATTGCTGATTAGTGGGGTGTGGAACTTATCCCCAGAAAAGAGAGAATAACAGAAATAATGACTCCCTTATGAATTAGTCCCACATGGAACAACAGTCATCATTTGGTAATAGGAAACGTAGTGCCCAGGGATGGGGACATCTGATCCACTACTGTGAGAGTTACTTCCGGATTCACTTGACTTGGTCAGATGGGGCCAGCTTGCCTCTGCTAACCGCCCCAGCCACTGCACTCTCTACCACTGTCTCTCACTGCCTTCCGGAGCAGCAAGGTGTCAGTACAAAGACTTTCACTGTTCTAGAAACACCAACCACTGAATCTATTTACCAGCACTATAACAGAACCATAGAGCCCAACCTGGTCATTGGGGGTGATTCAGACTTGATTTTAGCTGTGCTAAATTTAGCACAGCTACGATCATCCACACTGACATGTGGGGGGACACCCAGCACAGGGCTAGTCCGCCCCGCATGTCAGGCCCGGCCGTACCGCACAAGTACAAAAGCATCACACAGCAGCAATGCTTTTGTACTTAAAGAGTAACTCCCAGCCAGCATAGCTCATGCGTGCTGGCCGGTAGTTACTCGTCGTTGTGATGGTCGCAGCAGCTGCGTGTGACGTCACGCAGTCGCTGCGGCCCGCCCCATCGCACGGTCCGGCCACGCCTGCGTTGTCTGGACCAATACCACAAAACGGCGGCGTGCCACCCCACCCCTGCCCAGCGACCGCCTCTGCCTGTCAATCAGGCAGAGGAGATCGCTGGGCTACGACAGCCGTCGGCTGTCTTGCATGCGCCGGCGCTAAATAGCAGCGTGCGATCAGGTCAGAATGTCCCCCATAGAGTATGTTATGTAATTCCAAGTCACGGTCATATACTACCCCACTTATGGTATTGTATATATCTTTTAGCAATACTCTGGTCACTCTACAGCTCTTAAGATTTAACCAACAATGTGGTAGAATTATGCAATATCTTGAATTCTTTAAGCATCCCCGCGTTTACCAAGTATAACTAGATTCCTAATAGACACCAAATATTTGACTTTATTTCACTCAGATGGGCAAGTAGCACTGGGATAAAACGTAAGTTATTTTTCATTGATAAAATGTTACTAAGCCTGACTTGTTGGATAGCCACAAAACCTATTCCAATGTCTTCCTGCGCTCGTATGTGAACTCAGGTCTGGTAATTGTACACTCACTCAATATTCAGAGAATACATTTGAAAAAATGTCAAAGGGCTTCTGCCACCTCCTATGACTGCAACAAGACTAATTAAGCAATCATCTGCTCATCTAGCCACCCTTTCAGCTATAGTCCAAATGTTCTTTAATAGCAAAACAACAACAAAATTTTTTACTTTTGGCTTGTCAGGCTTTTGTAAGCTTGACAGGTCCAGGGTCTGCATCGTTGGATGCAGACTTACTGGACCTCGGTGTCCAGTAAGTCTGAGCAAACATGAGCATACACGGGCTAACCAGTGCCTAAAAACATGGCGAATCGCAACCAACGGACGCAATGGTGATCCAGTGCTGCGTCCTCAGAGATAGCACTCGGATTCTCACAAATGCATGCAGGAGGCATCTACAGTATCTCCTACACACGCCGCCTGCTGCATTTGTATTTTAACAACACGGAATTGGGCTGTGCAGCTCCTTACAAATATGAATTAGGCCCTTAGGTCTGTGGCTTCCTTATCCACATAAGGTCACATCTACAGCATAGTACTTCTTTTATTCTGAATATTGTCAGCTCTTCACATATTCTCCATATGCCTATGCCGCTTTGGAACAACCAATGCTTAGCTCTGGGAACAATAATTTCCAGTGATGAAGGATGAATCTCCCAAGATCAGCCGAATCTTCTAAAATAGGATTTTAAAACCTACCGGTAAATCCTTTTCTCGCAGTCCATAAGGGATATTGGGGGAAACTAGTACGATGAGTATAGACGGGTCCAAAATAGTCAGTGCACTTTAAATTTCTTCAACTGGGTGTGCTGGGTCCTCCCCTCTATGCCCCCTCCCACAGGAAGTTATAGGTAAAAACGTGCCCGAAGGAGAAAGGACATATATGACAGAAGGAACATGATAACAGGAAGGGTGGTGAGAGTTACACACCAGCACACCTTTAACATACAACAACCAGCAACAGCTGGTAACAATAACAGCTGAACAGGTAACTATTGAACAAGAACCTGCAGAAAAGTCCATGCACTGAGGCTGGTGCCAATATCCCTTATGGGACTACGAGAAAGGGATTTACCGGTAGGTATTAAAATCCTATTTTCTCTAGCATCCATAAGGGATATTGGGGCAAACTAGTATGATGGGGACGTCGCAAAGCTTCCAGAACGGGTGGGAACGTGTGGAGACTGCTGCAGCACCTCCTTGGCCAGGGTATCAAATTTGTAGAACTTCACAAAAAAGTGTTCTTCTCCGACCAGGTAGCAGCTCGGCATAGTTGCAAGGCCGAGACTCCACGGGCAGCAGCCCAGGAAGAGCCCACTGATCTAGTAGAGTGGGCCTTTAGAGACTTAGAAACAGGTAAGGCTGCCGACACATAGGCCTGTTGGATGGTAAGCCTAATCCAACGAGCAATGGACTGCTTTGAAGTAGGGCAACCCTTCTTCTGCGCATCATAGAGCACGAACAAGGAATCAGTCTTTCTGACCCAAGCTGTACGCTTGACATATCTTCAAGGCACGCACAGCATCCAATGCCTCCGGAGGAGAAGTGTCAGAACTGGACAGAACCACAATAGGTTGATTCAGATGAAATGCGGAGACGTCTAGTTCGGAGCTCCGCTCTGTCCTCGTAAAAGACCAAGTAGGGACTTTTACACGATAAGGCCCCCAATTCTGAAACACGTCGAGCAGAAGCCAAGGCCAGTAACATCACAGTCTTCCACGTGAGGTACTTGTCTTCTACAGTCATAAGAGGTTCAAACCAGGAGGACTGTAAAAATTTCAACACTACATCCAAATCCCAGGGTACCTTAGGCAGCACAAAGGGAGGTTGTATTTGGAGTACCCCTTGCAAGGTTATCTGATCTTCTGGCAACACTGCCAATTTCTTTTGAAAGAAAATGGAGAGAGCTGAAATCTGGACCTTAATGGAACCCAGACGTAAGCCCTTATCCACACAAGCCTGCAGGAAACGTCCCAAGCGAAACTCTGCAGGTGGATATGTGCGGTCCTCGCACCAAGAGACATATCTCCTCCAGATATGATAGTGTTTTGATGTCACAGGTTTCCTGTCCTGAACCATGGTTGCAATAACCTTCTTGGAAAAGCCCTTGCGAGCTAGGATGTTCCGCTTAACCTTCATGCCGTCAAACGAAGTCGCCGTAAGTCCGGGAAGACAAACGGTCCTTGTTGAAGAAGATCTGTTCTGAGTGGTAGAGGCCAAGGGTCTTGGATGGACATGTCCAGAAGATCCGTGTACCACGCCCTCCGAGGCCAATCCGGGGCAATTAGAATTGCCTGGACACTTTGATTCCTGATTCGCTTTAGCACTCTTGGGAGCAATGGAATCGGAGGAAACAGGTAGACCAGCCGGTACGGCCAAGGCGACGCCAGTGCGTCCACTGCCCTCGTCTGAGGGTCCCTGGTCCGCGAGCAATACCAGGGAAGATTCTTGTTGAGACGAGAAGCCATCATGTCTATTTGTGGGCAACTCCACCGGTCGATGATCTGCTGGAACACCAGATGGTGGAGCCCCCACTCCCCTGGGTGGAGATCGTGATGACTCAGGTAGTCCGCCTCCCAGTTGTCCACACCCGGAATGAAGATTGCGGACATGGCTCTTACATTTCTTTCCACCCAGAGGAGTATCTGACACCTCTCGTATGCAGGCTCTGCTTTTTGTCTCTACTTGTCAATTGATACATGCCACCACCATGGCGTTGTCCGACTGTACCCGGATCGCGTGATCCTTGAGCAGAGGAGAGGCTTGAAGTAGAGTACTGTAGATCGTCCGAAGTTCCAGAATGTTGATTGGAAGGAGGCTTTCGTGAGCTGACCACCTGCCCTGGAACTGCGCCCCTTGGGTGACAGCTCCCCATCCTTTCAGACTCACATCCGTCGTAAGGAGGGTCCAATCCTGAATCCCGGAACTCCTGCCCTCCAGGAGATTGGAGGACTGTAGCCACCACAGGAGGGAAATCCTGGCCTGAGGTGAAGCTGAACCATCCTGTGAATCTGGAGATTCGATCCGGACCACTTGCTCAGGAGATCCAACTGAAACTTTCTGGCATGGAACCTCCCATACTGGATTGCCTTGTATGAGGCAACCATCTTTCCCACCAATCTTATGCAGAGATGTACGGACACTCGAGTAGGTCGAAGCATCATGCGGACCATCTCCTGAAGTGTTTTCGCCTTGTCCTCTGGTAGAAACACATTCTGGGCCACAGTATCCAGCAACATCCCCAGGAACAGCAGCCTCTGAGTTGGATCCAGGTGGGACTTCATTAAGTCGAGGATCCATCCATGGTCGGACAGAAGACGGATGGTGCGGTCGATATGGAGCAACATAAGCTCCCTGCATCTTGCCTTTATCAGAAGATCGTCCAGATAAGGGACCACATTGATACCTTGGACCCAGAGTTGAAGCATCATCTCTCCCCCAGCCCCTTCACTGATTTGTGAAGATTGACTGCATTGTTCACAGGAAACAGAATCATTAGATAATGGAGAGAATCTGGTGTGACATACACTGCGCAGCTTGTGTGTACCCATATTTCACAGTAAGCACAATAACATACACACAGTTATAATGCAAGCCTGCCCTACTGTATATGAGAGGTGACACAGATGAGAGAGGACACCAGCACACCCTGAGCTGCACAGCCTCAATGAGGCTGTCCGCTTTCTAAACACAGTAATCACTAGCAATTTAAGTCCTACAGAGGATTAGGATAGTGGGGGTAATTCCAAGTTGATCGCAGCAGGAATTTTTTTAGCAGTTGGGCAAAACCATGTGCACTGCAGGGGAGGCAGATATATTATGTGCAGAGAGAATTAGATTTGGGTGTGGTGTGTTCAATCTGCAATCTAAATTGCAGTGTAAAAATAAAGCAGCCAGTATTTACCCTGCACAGAAACAAAATAACCCACCCAAATCTAACTCTCTGTGCAAATGTTATATCTGCCCCCCCTCCTGCAGTGCACATGGTTTTGCCCAATTGCTAACAAACTTGGTGCTGCGATCAACTCAGAATTACCCCCAGTGTACACAAGTGGCTCTCCACCTTTGCTACACCCTGTACCAGTTTTCCAGCGTGTCTCGTGAGGCAGGAAGCGCTGTGTGCGCTGCAGATGGCTGCTGTATGCAGAGGTAGGCGCCAAAACGCCTCAGGTCCCGCTCTGAGTTCGCTCCATCCCCTCTAATGGCACCAGAGCTATAATGAATATTTATACTGGCAAAGTCTCCTTCATAGCTTAAAACATCACAACAAGTGCTAGTCAAGCCTTTTGTGCCAGTTCTACACGAGGGATCTTAGCGGGACCCAACCAGGAGGGTCCCGTGTGCCGCCACCGTGGTCACCTGCACTTTGAACTAGGGGACCCCCCCTATCGGGGCTCCCGGTTTGTACTCACCATCGATGTCACCTTCAGGCAGCATTAGGGGTGTGTGGCGTGCTGCGGCTGTGACAACCAAGGGGCAGTGCCCCGCTGAACAACAACCCCTCAGGATGGTGGTCCTGCAGCGGGGAAGCGGCTCTGCACCTTGTACGGCTGGTGACCGCCCCCCTTCCCCTAACTCCCACGGCGCAGGTATGCTGTTGCCCAGACAGCATACCGAAAACAATAAAAGTTTAAAATGAAATTTAAGAAAACTCTCTGGAGCTGCAGAGATGATCATCCTCTCCTGAGAGCACTTTTTTCTAAACTGCCTGTGGGAGGGGGCATAGAGGGGAGGAGCCAGCACACCCAGTTGAAGAAATTTAAAGTGCACTGGCTCCTTTGGAACCCATCGTACTAGTTTCCCCCAATATCCCTTATGGATGCTAGAGAAAGTAGGCATCTCTTCCATATTGGCCATATATTTACATATACAGATCTCCATGAGCAATTTAAGGCTATTTAGAAGCTCTATTTCCATAAACAATGCTTGACTTTGCTGGGACAGATTCAAACCTATAAAACTCCTCCATACCTCTGCAGACATTACTACATAAGACCTGTCCCTACTATCTGTAGACTTGTTTCTGTATAACACATTACCATAGAAAACGCAAAAGTAAACGTTGGCTTTGACAGACAACTCCTCTAATATCTCTCCTAAAGAAAATTGTAATACAGGTTGAGTATCCCATATCCAAATATTCAGAAATAAGGAATATTCCAAAATACGGAATTTTTTGAGTGAGATAGTGAAACCTTTGTTGGCTCAATGTACACAAACTTTGTTTAATACACAAAGTTATTAAAAATATTGTATTAAATGACCTTCAGGCTGTGTGTATAAGGTGTAAATGAAACATAAATTAATTGTGTGACTGCACACACACTTTGTTTAATGCACAGAGTTATTAAAAATATTGGCTAAAATTACCTTCAGGCTGTGGGTATAAAGGTGTATATGAAACAAATGCATTCTGTGCTTAGACTTAGGTCCCATCGCCATGATATCTCATTATGGTATGCAATTATACCAAAATACCGAAAAATCCAATATCTAAAATACTTCTGGTCCCAAGCATTTTGGATAAGGGATACTCAACCTGTAGTTATTAATGGGCTGTCATCTCATTAACATGAATGTCAAATGTTTGGCTCAATCCCACTCTGCTTTCTAGGCACATCTGTGGCCATATAGTGATCATATAGTGATCATTTTCATGTACACTGGAGATTAATGCTAGCACAACTTCCACAAGAGGGAAGCTTCCCTTAAATTTACTGCCATACTGATCTAACTATGGGTTCGATCCTATTACCTGCGTAATAGGATCGAACCCACGGGGCAGCGAGCTCTTTTGTGCAAATTCACACCGCCGTAAAATGTGGCCACTGCCGCGATGATTCACCCCGTGAAACAATCGCGGTTAATAGTATCGACTCCAATGTACATCAGTTCTTAGCAAACCTCAACTCATGCCTAATGTAGATTTCCTTTTATTTTGCCATAGCTATACAGATTTTGTACTGGATGGGTGTCTTTTTCCACATGACTAATGTGACAAAAGTACAATGCAGAAAATAAGAATTTACTTACCGATAATTCTATTTCTCGGAGTCCGTAGTGGATGCTGGGGTTCCTGAAAGGACCATGGGGAATAGCGGCTCCGCAGGAGACAGGGCACAAAAAAGTAAAGCTTTACTAGGTCAGGTGGTGTGCACTGGCTCCTCCCCCTATGACCCTCCTCCAGACTCCAGTTAGGTACTGTGCCCGGACGAGCATACACAATAAGGGAGGCATTTTGAATCCCGGGTAAGACTCATACCAGCCACACCAATCACACCGTACAACTTGTGATCTAAACCCAGTTAACAGTATGACAACAGAAAGGGCCTCTTAAAGATGGCTCCTTAACAATAACCCGAATTAGTTAACAATAACTATGTACAAGTATTGCAGATAATCCGCACTTGGGATGGGCGCCCAGCATCCACTACGGACTCCGAGAAATAGAATTATCGGTAAGTAAATTCTTATTTTCTCTATCGTCCTAAGTGGATGCTGGGGTTCCTGAAAGGACCATGGGGATTATACCAAAGCTCCCAAACGGGCGGGAGAGTGCGGATGACTCTGCAGCACCGAATGAGAGAACTCCAGGTCCTCCTTTGCCAGGGTATCAAATTTGTAAAATTTTACAAACGTGTTCTCCCCCGACCACGTAGCTGCTCGGCAGAGTTGTAATGCCGAGACCCCTCGGGCAGCCGCCCAAGATGAGCCCACCTTCCTTGTGTAGTGGGCTTTTACAGTTTTAGGCTGTGGCAGGCCTGCCACAGAATGTGCAAGTTGAATTGTTACAAATCCAACGAGCAATCGACTGCTTAGAAGCAGGTGCGCCCAACTTGTTGGGTGCATACAATATAAACAGCGAGTCAGATTTTCTGACTCCAGCCGTCCTTGCAATGTATATTTTTAAGGCTCTGACAACGTCCAACAACTTGGAGTCCTCCAAGTCGCTAGTGGCCGCAGGCACCACAATAGGTTGGTTCAGATGAAATGCTGATACCACTTTAGGGAGAAAATGCGGACGAGTCCGCAGTTCTGCCCTATCCGAATGGAAGATTAGATAAGGACTTTTATAAGATAAAGCCGCCAATTCAGATACTCTCCTGGCAGAGGCCAGGGCTAGTAACATAGTCACTTTCAATGTGAGATATTTCAAATCCACCTTTTTCAATGGTTCAAACCAATGGGATTTGAGGAAATCTAAAACTACATTTAGATCCCACGGTGCCACCGGAGGCACCACAGGAGGCTGTATATGCAGTACTCCCTTGACAAAAGTCTGGACCTCAGGGACAGAGGCCAATTCTTTTTGGAAGAATATTGACAGGGCCGAAATTTGAACCTTAATGGATCCCAATTTGAGACCCATAGATAATCCTGATTGCAGGAAATGTAGGAAACGACCCAGTTGGAATTCCTCCGTCGGAACCCTCCGATCCTCGCACCACGCTACATATTTTCGCCAAATGCGGTGATAATGTTTCACGGTGACTTCCTTCCGTGCCTTAATCAAGGTAGGAATGACTTCTTCTGGAATGCCTTTCCCTTTTAGGATCTGGCGTTCAACCGCCATGCCGTCAAACGCAGCCGCGGTAAGTCTTGAAAAAGACAGGGACCCTGCTGTAGCAGGTCCCTTCTCAGAGGTAGAGGCCACGGTTCGTCCGTGAGCATCTCTTGAAGTTCCGGATACCAAGTCCTTCTCGGCCAATCCGGAACCACTAGTATTGTTCTTACTCTTCTTTGCCGTATGATCTTCAATACCTTTGGTATGAGCGGCAGAGGAGGAAACACATACACTGACTGGTACACCCAAGGAGTTACCAGTGCGTCCACAGCTATTGCCTGTGGATCTCTTGACCTGGCGCAATATTTGTCCAGTTTCTTGTTGAGGCGAGACGCCATCGTGTCTACAATTGGTCTTTCCCAACGGTCTATTAACATGTTGAAGACTTCTGGATGTAGACCCCACTCTCCCGGATGAAGATCGTGTCTGCTGAGGAAGTCTGCTTCCCAGTTGTCCACGCCCGGGATGAACACTGCTGACAGTGCTATCACGTGATTCTCCGCCCAGCGAAGAATCTTGGCAGCTTCTGCCATTGCACTCCTGCTTCTTGTGCCGCCCTGCCTGTTTACATGGGCGACCGCCGTGATGTTGTCCGACTGAATCAACACCGGCTTTCCTTGCAGGAGAAGTTCCGCCTGGCTTAGAGCATTGTAGATTGCTCTTAGTTCCAGAATGTTTATGTGAAGAGACTTTTCCAGACTCGTCCATACTCCCTGGAAGTTTCTTCCTTGTGTGACTGCTCCCCAGCCTCTCAGGCTGGCGTCCGTGGTCACCAGGATCCAATCCTGAATGCCGAATCTGCGGCCTTCTAATAGGTGAGCCTTCTGCAACCACCACAGAAGTGACACCCTTGTCTTTGGTGACAGGGTTATTCGCAGGTGCATCTGCAGATGCGACCCTGACCATTTGTCCAACAGATCCCTTTGGAATATTCTTGCATGGAATCTGCCGAATGGAATTGCTTCGTAAGAAGCCACCATTTTTCCCAGGACTCTTGTGCATTGATGTACTGACACTTTTCCTGGTTTTAGGAGGTTCCTGACCAGATCGGATAACTCCTTGGCTTTTTCCTCTGGAAGGAAAACCTTTTTCTGAACCGTGTCCAGAATCATTCCTAGGAACAGCAGACGAGTTGTCGGGATTAAATGGGATTTTGGAATATTCAGAATCCACCCGTGTTGTCTTAGCACCTCTTGAGATAGTGCTAAAGCTGTCTCCAGCTGTTCTCTGGACCTTGCCCTTATTAGGAGATCGTCCAAGTATGGGATAACTAATACGCCTTTTCTTCGAAGAAGAATCATCATCTCGGCCATTACCTTGGTAAAGACCCGAGGCGCCGTGGACAATCCGAACGGCAGCGTCTGAAACTGATAGTGACAGTTTTGAACAATGAACCTGAGGTACCCCTGGTGTGCGGGGTAAATCGGAACGTGTAGATACGCATCCTTGATGTCCAAGGATACCATAAAGTCCCCTTCTTCCAGGTTCGCTATCACTGCTCTGAGTGACTCCATCTTGAACTTGAACTTTTTTATGTAGAGGTTCAAGGACTTCAGATTTAGAATAGGCCTTACCGAGCCATCCGGCTTCGGTACCACAAATAGAGTGGAATAATACCCCTTTCCTTGTTGTAATAGGGGTACTTTGACTATCACCTGCTGAGCGTACAGCTTGTGAATGGCTTCCAACACCCTCTCCCTTTCGGAAGAGACGGTTGGTAAGGCAGACTTCAGGAAACGATGAGGAGGATCCGTCTCTAATTCCAACCTGTACCCCTGAGATATTATCTGCAGGATCCAGGGGTCTACCTGCGAGTGAGCCCACTGCGCGCTGTAATTTTTGAGACGGCCCCCCACTGTCCCCGAGTCCGCTTGAGAGGCCCCAGCGTCATGCTGAGGTTTTTGCAGGAGCCGGGGAGGGCTTCTGTTCCTGGGAAGGAGCTGCCTGTTGGTGTCTCTTCCCTCTTCCTCTGCCTCGTGGCAGGTACGACAAGCCCTTTGCTCTCTTATTTTTGTAGGAGCGAAAAGGCTGTGGTTGAAAGGTCGGTGCCTTTCTCTGTTGGGGAGTGACTTGAGGTAAAAAAGTGGATTTCCCGGCAGTAGCCGTGGCCACCAAGTCTGATAGACCAACTCCAAATAACTCCTCCCCTTTATACGGCAAAACCTCCATGTGACGTTTTGAATCCGCATCGCCTGTCCACTGTCGTGTCCATAAGGCTCTTCTGGCTGAAATGGACATAGCACTCACCCGAGATGCCAGTGTGCAAATATCCCTCTGTGCATCACGCATATAGATAAATGCATCCTTTATTTGTTCTAACGACAGTAAAACATTGTCCCTATCTAGGGTATCAATATTTTCAATCAGGGATTCTGACCAAACTACTCCAGCACTGCACATCCAGGCAGTTGCTATAGCTGGTCGTAGTATAACACCTGCATGTGTGTATATATTCTTTTGAATAACTTCCATCTTTCTATCTGATGGATCCTTAAGTGCGGCCGTCTCAGGAGAGGGTAACGCCACTTGTTTGGATAAGCGTGTGAGCGCCTTGTCCACCTTAGGGGGTGTTTCCCAGCGCGCCCTAACCTCTGGCGGGAAAGGGTATAATGCCAATAACTTTTTTGAAATTATCAACTTTTTATCAGGAGCAACCCACGCTTCATCACACACTTCATTTAATTCTTCTGATTCAGGAAAAACTGTTTGTAGTTTTTTCACACCATACATAATACCCTGTTTTACGGTATCTGTAGTATCAGCTAAATGTAACGTCTCCTTCATTGCCAAAATCATATAACGTGTGGCCCTACTGGAAAATACGTTTGAATTTCTACCGTCGTCACTGGAATCAGTGCCCGTGTCTGGGTCTGTGTCGACCGACTGAGGCAAAGGGCGTTTTACAGCCCCTGACGGTGTTTGAGGCGCCTGGACAGGCATTAATTGATTGTCCGGCCGCCTCATGTCCTCAACTGACTGTTTAAGGGAAGATAAACCATCACGTAATTCCACAAATAAAGGCATCCATTCTGGTGTCGACCCCCTGGGGGGTGACATCTGCATATTTGGCAATTGCTCCGCCTCCACACCAATATCGTCCTCATACATGTCGACACCACGTACCGACACACACCGCAAACTCACAGGGAATGCTCTAATGAAGACAGGACCCACTAGCCCTTTTGGGGAGACAGAGGGAGAGTCTGCCAGCACACACCACAAAGCGCTATATATACAAGGGATATCCTTATATTAAGTGCTCCCTTATAGCTGCTTTAATATATATATATATAGCCATTAATGTGCCCCCCCTCTCTGTTTTACCCTGTTTCTGTAGTGCAGTGCAGGGGAGAGACCTGGGAGCCGTTCTGACCAGCGGAGCTGTGACAGAAAATGGCGCCGTGTGCTGAGGAGATAGGCCCCGCCCCTTTTTCGGCGGGTTCTTCTCCCGCTATTTTTCCAGTCAGGCAGGGGTTAAATATCTCCATATAGCCCCTATGGGCTATATGTGAGGTATTTTTAGCCTTGTATAAGGTTTATATTTGCCTCTCAGAGCGCCCCCCCCCAGCGCTCTGCACCCTCAGTGACTGCCCAGTGAAGTGTGCTGAGAGGAAAATGGCGCACAGCTGCAGTGCTGTGCGCTACCTTATGAAGACTGAGGAGTCTTCAGCCGCCGGTTTCCGGACCTCTTCACGCTTCAGCATCTGCAAGGGGGTCGGCGGCGCGGCTCCGGGACCGGACTCCACGGCTGGGCCTGTGTTCGATCCCTCTGGAGCTAATGGTGTCCAGTAGCCAAGCAGCAAATCCACTCTGCATGCAGGTGAGTTTACTACTTTCCCCCTAAGTCCCACGTTGCAGTGATCCTGTTGCCAGCAGGACTCACTGTAAAGAAAAAAACCTAAACTAAACTTTCTCTAAGCAGCTCTTTAGGAGAGCCACCTAGATTGCACCCTTCTCGTTCGGGCACAAAATCTAACTGGAGTCTGGAGGAGGGTCATAGGGGGAGGAGCCAGTGCACACCACCTGACCTAGTAAAGCTTTACTTTTTTGTGCCCTGTCTCCTGCGGAGCCGCTATTCCCCATGGTCCTTTCAGGAACCCCAGCATCCACTTAGGACGATAGAGAAACTACCCAGGACACTATTGCAGGCATTGCATGAAGCAGCTGTGTGTGACTTGGACAGTAATCTTAGTAGAAAGGCAAAAGATAGAGGGCCGATAAGAGTAAGCCACACTATGCATTACGCCACGTAGCATAGTACTTAATCTGAGACTTTCTTCCAACTCCACTGCAACAAAAATAGTAATTCTAAGTGTCCAGAATACAATAAGTGACTTTGGATATATCTATGGTGTGACACTGAAGTTAAATTCAGAAAGAAATACGGAAGTCTGGGAATCGCTACTAGTTGCGGAGTTGCCTAAATCGTGTCACGTGTCTCCTGCTATATGGTGCAAAAAGGTTAGGTGTATGGGACATCTGGCAGATTGTTAAAAAGTGGAAATGAGGCATCCCTTGTATGCCTGAAACATCCATGAATATTTTATGGAAAATGTGCACGCTTCACTTTCAAACAAGTGAAAACAGTGATCTTGGGATGCTAATTTCTCCCAGTTAGGAAGTCCCTTGGGTCGCAGGTGTTTTTTTCTCTTCTTCCTGGCTTTCCTTTTCCCACATCACATTCTCTTTCCTCTTCAATACACAAACTCAACATGGAAGGTTGTGATTTAGTGTACTGTATTAAACCTTTTTGGTGACGTTTGTATTTTTAATTTTGTTTTGCAACCTTGCATGATTTGCTATCCCAATAAATATAATTGTTTGTCACAAAACATGTAACTTAAACATAAAAAGAAAAAGATTAATCGCTGCTTTTACTGCTTAACAAAACATTTAATATCATGTAAATATTTACATAAGTAAAAGAAAGGGACTGTTCAAATGTTATTGTAATTTGACACAAAAATGCATTCAACCATTTTTGTTTAAAAAAAAAAATCATCCCTGGCCTTTACTAATTAAAAGATCTTTTTCTCAGGAAAAAAAAAATGGTAATCTCTGCTTGGACATATCCCACTATAAATATCACTTGGACATATTTCCACTATAAATATCAATTGCGACATTGGTGGAGGCTGATAAAGCCAAAGCAAGGATGGTCTGGGATATTTTGCTAACGCATCTAGGTGTGCATCATTGCAAGGCGGGGCATCAGCACTCACACAGCCCCCGAATGGCCTAACTGCATGTAAATGGCATTGCAAATGCTTGTATGAGGACTAAACGCTGTTCCACCTATGTATGGTGCATTGTGTGTAGAGGGATATAAGGATTAACCTCTGGGATTAGTTATCTCTCCTCTGAGTTCCTTTTTTCTGCTTAGGTTATATATGAGCTGAAGAGTCAGTCAGTAGTGTGTGCTTAGTTGATGGATGGGGGAGGCCAACAATTTATAGAAGGGGTTGTAAATAATTGCGTTTTGGAAACCCCCTGAAGTTTTTATTAAAGAAAAAAAATTATAATGAAAACTGACCCAACAAATTCCTTATTCTTCTTTGATATCGCAGGACATCTCAGCTAGGTGACAGGAGCTTAGCAGTTGGGCTAAATCTGAAGTCCAGGAAATTAGGAAGATGTAATTGCCGCTTACACTTTTGTATAACATGCAAATGTAGTGATATATATGACGTGCTGCATGGAACTAATGTCATCTGTGTGGCATACTGGTAAAATGACATGTCCTTACTAAGATTATTTTACTAGGAAGGTGTTAACCATTTAATTGGCACAGCTGCATGGCACCAAGCCCTGACCTTCAGTTCCCAATGCACAAGTGCAGAACAGACTACCTGCTTGCTGGCCCGACCCCCAGCAGTGATGTAGCGGTCTCGGATCACCAACATCACTGACGATTTTGAGGCTCAGAATTATTTGTGAATGGCATTCTGTAGAGCATGCATCAGAAATAAAAATTTGGTGCAAATACATGAAGTGAAGTTCCCCTCTGAGCACTATTCCTTGATTTATTGACATTGGGGTCTGCGGTGATTTCTTGATACCGGAGTAGATCACCAATTGGGTGTTGGGGGAGCTTCAATACTACACAATTTTTTATGTTGCTTTTGGTAAAAAACAAAACAAAAGCTGTTAGTTAAGTGGTTACATGCACACAGGTCTACTTGTGGTAACATATAATGTCATGTAAGGCTGAGAAACTTTGTTCATGTCTTGGGAGTCAATAATGAAGTATCCCAGAATGCATAATTCATGTTGTTGTAGACCCAGCTCACCTGGCTAAAATAGTGGCATTTAAGGGTTCAATCACTGTACCTCCGCAACATTTTCAAGCAGACCAATCGGCGCTAGCTACCATTTTCAAATGGATTACCGGTGCCAGGGGCCATGTGTTTAAAAAATACTTTAAAATAGTTTTACCTGCTCACTGCAGCTCTGTCCGAAATATGCCAGCTGTTGTGCTCGGCAAGGGAGAGTAGGTGCCGGCACACTGGCTAACGGTGCAAGGACTATGTGCACCGTAGCCCAAACCAGGGGTCTAATTCAGATCTGATCGCTGCAGCAAATTTGTTAGCTAATGGGCAAAACCATGTTCACTGCAGGTGGGCAGATATAATATGTGCAGAGAGTTAGATTTAGGTGGGGTGTGTTCAAACTGAAATCTAAATTGCAGTGTAAAAATTAAGCAGCCAGTATTTACCCTGCATAGAAAATAGGATTTTGGTACTTACCGGTAAATCCTTTTCTTCTAGTCCGTAGAGGATGCTGGGGACTCCAAAAGGACCATGGGGTATAGACGGGATCCGCAGGAGCTTGGGCACACTGAAAAGACTTAAGACTGGGTGTGAACTGGCTCCTTCCTCTATGCCCCTCCTCCAGACCTCAGTTATAGGAACTGTGCCCAGGAGAGACGGACATTTCGAGGAAAGGATTTGTGTGTAAACTACGGGCTACAAACATACCAGCCCACACCACAACCATACCGTACAACCGGAGTAACAGTAAACCAGAGAACAGTATGAAAAAACAACAGCAACAAGCTAAAACCAGAAATACACAACCCGTGTATAAACTAAGTAAACCGACAAAAGGACACTACAAGAACAGTCCGCACTGGGATGGGCGCCCAGCATCCTCTACGGACTAGGAGAAAAGGATTTACCGGTAAGTACCAAAATCCTATTTTCTCTTTCGTCCTAGAGGATGCTGGGGACTCCAAAAGGACCATGGGGTTTATACCAAAGCTCCAGACCGGGCGGACGACTCTGCAGCACCGACTGAGCCAACGCAAGGTCCTCATCAGCCAGGGTATCAAACCTATAGAACTTGGCAAACGTGTTTGAACCCGACCAAATAGCCGCTCGGCAGAGCTGTAGAGCCGAGACGCCCCGGGCAGCCGCCCAAGACGAGCCCACCTTCCTGGTAGAATGGGCTTTCACCGACTTCAGCACCGGTAATCCGGCCGAAGAATGAGCCTGCTGAATCGTACTACAAATCCAGCGTGCAATAGTCTGTTTGAAGCAGGATGACCAATCTTGTTGGAAGCATACAGGACAAACAGTGCCTCAGTTTTCCTGGCAACCGCCGTACGGGCGACGTAGATCTTCAACGCCCTCACTACATCCAAAGACCTGGGAACTGTCCCAGCATCCCTGGCCACAGGTACCACAATAGGTTGATTAATATGAAACGAGGAGACCACCTTTGGTAAAAATTGTTGCAGAGTCCTCAATTCTGCCCTATCCGAATGAAAGACCAAGTACGGGCTTTTATGAGATAAGGCTGCCAACTCAGACACCCAGAAGCCAGTGCCAACAACATGACTACCTTCCAGGTGAGAAACTTCAACTCAACCTTACGCAAAGGCTCAAACAAGGAAGACATGAGAAACTGTAAGACCACGTCCAGATCCCATGGGGCCACAGGAGGCACAAACGGAGAATTGATGAATTGATATGCAAAACTCCCTTCACGAACGTCTGAACCTCTGGGAGGGCCGCCAGTTCTCTTTGAAAGAAAATAGACAATGCCGAAATCTGCACCTTGATGGAGCCCAACTTCAGGCCTGCATCCACGATTCCACAACAGTCTGCAAAAAGTGGAGAAAACACCCCAAGTTAAATTCTTCCGCAGGAGCCTTCTTAAACTCACACCAGGAAACATACTTATTCCAAATACGGTGATAATGCTTCGCTGTAACCTCCTTCCTAGCCCTGAGGAGAGTAGGTATGACCTCTCCTGGAATACCTTTACGAGCTAAGATCTGGCGCTCAACTTCCATGCCGTCAAACGCAGCCGCGGTAAGTCTGGAAACACGCATGGACCCTGCAACAACAGGTCCTCTCTTAGAGGAAGCGACCAAGGATCTTCCACTAGTAATTCCTGAAGGTCCGGATACCAGGCCCTTCTTGGCCAATCTGGAACTACGAGAATCGCCTGAACCCTTGCTCGCCGAATGATCCCCAGTACCTTTGGAATGAGAGGAAGTGGAGGGAACACGTACACAGACTTGAACACCCACGGAGACACCAGGGCATCCACCGCACTGGCTTGGGGGTCCCTTGACCTGGAACAATACCTCGGAAGAATCTTGTTGAGACGAGACGCCATCATGTCTATCAGAGGGAGTCCCCAACGCTTTGTCACGTCTGCAAACACCTCTTGATGAAGAGCCCACTCTCCCGGATGGAGATCGTGTCTGCTGAGGAAGTCTGCTTCCCAGTTGTCTACTCCCGGAAGGAAGACTGCTGACAGGGCGCTCAGGTGTTATGCCCAGCGAAGGATTCTTGTGGCCTCCGCCATTGCTGCTCTGCTCCTTGTACCGCCTGGACGGTTGATATGTGCCACCGCTGTGACGTTGTCTGACTGCACCAGGACAGGTCGACCCTGAAGAAGGCTTCTTGCCTGTAGCAGGCCGTTGTAAATGGCTTTTAACTCGAGAACATTTATGTGGAGACCCGCTTCCTGGAACGACCATTTCTCCTGGAAGTTCCTGCCTTGGGTGACTGCACCCCAGCCCCGGAGACTCGCATCTGTCGTCAGAAGTACCCAATCCAGGATACCGAACCGGCGTCCCTCTAGAAGGTGAGACTCTTGTAGCCACCACAGGAGGGAAATCCTGGCTCTGGGAGATAGACTTATCTTCCGGTGCATGTGCAGGTGAGACCCGGACCATTTGCTCAGCAAGTCCCACTGAAACACCCGGGCATGAAACCTGCCGAACGGAATGGCTTCGTACGTCGCCACCATCTTCCCCAGAACGCGTGTACATTGATGGATGGACACAGTCTTCGGCTTCAGAAGTTCCCTGACCAACAACTGCAGTTCTAGAGCCTTTTCTTGTGGGGAAAAAAAAAACTCTGTAATTCCGTGTCGAGAACCATGCCCAGAAAGGACAGCCGGGTGGTCGGAATCAACTGAGATTTTGGTAAATTTAGCAGCCAACCGTGCTGTCGAAGCACCGACAGCACCAAGTCCACACTCATTAGCAACCTTTCCTTGGACCTCGCCTTTATCAGGAGATCGTCCAAGTACGGGATAATTGAAACCCCCTGCTTGCGAAGGAGAACCATCATTTCCGCCATGACCTTGGTGAACACTCTCGGAGCCGTGGAAAGGCCAAACGGCAACGTTTGAAATTGGTAATGAGAGTCCTGTATCTCAAACCAGAGGAAGGCCTGATGCGAAGGAAATATCGGGACGTGTAAGTAGGCATCCTTTATGTCGACTGACGCCATACAATCCCCCCCTTCTAGGCTGAAAATCACAGCACGAAGAGATTCCATCTTGTACTTGAAAACTTTCAAGTATGGATTGAGGGATTTTAGATTCAGAAATCTGTCTGACCGAACCGTCCGGTTTCGGCACCACAAATAGGCTCGAGTAGAACCCCTCCCCCCGTTGTGACGGAGAACTGGAACAATGACCTTCTGATGACACAATTTTTGTATCGCTGCCAACACTAGCTCCCTGTCCAGAAGAGACGCTGGTAAGGGCGAAACGAAAAACCGGTGAGGGGGCACCTCCCGAAACTCCAGCTTGTATCCCTGAGATACAATCTCTAGGACCCAAGGATCGAGGCCTGAACGAATCCAGACCTGACTGAAGACTTGGAGACGCCCCCCCCCCCACCGGTCCGGACTCCCCCAGGGAAGCCCCAACGTCATGCGGTGGACTTGGTAGAGGCAGGGGAGGACTTTTGGTCCTGGGCGCCTGACACGGCAGGCGACTTCCTACCCCTTCCTTTACCCTTTGAAGCGAGGAAGGACGAACCCTTTCCACGCCTGTATTTATTAGGACGAAAGGACTGCATCTGCTGATGCGGTGCCTTTTTGTGCTGTGTGGGAACATAGGGAAGAAAAGAGGACTTACCCGCCGTCGCGGTAGAGACCAGGTCCACCAAGCCGTCCCCAAACAAGACATTACCTTTGATGGGTAAAGCTTCCATAGCTCTGTTGGAGTCGGCATCAGCATTCCATTGATGGATCCACAACGCCCTCCTAGCCGATATTGACATGGCATTGACAAGACAAACATCCCTCGCCGCATCCTTCAGGTAATCTGCAGCGTCCTTGATATAACCAAGAGTCAGAAGAACATTATCTTTTTCAAGGGTATCCATGTCAGTGGCCAAATTCTCGGCCCATTTAGCAATCGCACTACTCACCCACACCGACGCCACTGCAGGTCTGAGCAATGCGCCTGTATTAGCGAAAATGGACTTCAGAGACGTCTCCAGCTTGCGATCCGCCGGATCCTTGAGAGCTGCCGTGTCTGGAGACGGAAGCGCCACCTTCTTAGACAAACGAGATAGAGCTTTGTAAATATTTGGAGACGACTCCCATTTTTCCCTATCATCAGAGGGGAAAGGATACGCCATGTAAATCCTCTTGGGAATCTGCCACCTCTTATCCGGCGACTCCCAAGCCTTTTCACAAAGAGTATTCATTTCATGAGGGGGGGGAAATTTCACTTCAGGTTTTTTCCCTTTGAACAAACAAATCCTTGTTTCCTGCACCGCAGGTTCATCAGAAATGTGTAAAACATCCTTTATAGCCACAATCATGTACTGAATACTCTTTACTAAACGCGGATGCAAAGCCGCCTCAGAAAAATCAACCTCAGAGTCAGAGAGTCAGAGTCCGAGTCGGTATTAGTATCTGCCACCTGAGTAAACGGCTGCTTCTGCGAGCCCGATGGGGTCTGTACCTGAGATAAAGCCTCCTCTATGGACTTTTTCCACACCTGCGTCTGTGACTCAGACTTATCTAACCTCTTAGATAACGAAGCTACATTCGTATTGATTGTAGTTAATAACGTGAGTAAATCAGGTATCGGCTGCGCCGACAGACCCAAATCCAGACCCACAACTTCACCCCCTACAACCTCCTCCGGTGAATCACATTCAGCCTCCGACATGTCGACACAATTGATCGACACAGCGACACACACACAAAATGCCTCAGCTAGGAGACAGGCCTATAGTGAAGCCCATAGAGAGACCCAGAGGGAGTATGCCAGCTCACACCCCAGCGCCTATATATCCCTATAGGGGATATATAATACCAGCGCTGCTAGAATAAAGTAATGCACCACACTGCGCCCCCCCCCCCCCCCCCCCCTTGAGAAATCTCCCCGTTACTTGCGGGGAGCGATGGAGGTCCGGCCCAGCGTCTCCTTGCCGCCGCGTGGAGGAGAGGAAGATGGCGCCGTGAGCCGCGCGCTAAGCTCCGCCCCTTCCCGGCGGGCTTCAGCGCGCCTGATTTGAAAATGCCGGCGGGGGGCGATGAACGGTGCCGAGGCACAGACAGTGCTTCTGCCGGCTACCCGGACCCCAGTGACCTGCTGCCCAGGGCGCCACCCCCCAGCGCGTGCCATCCGCGATGTGTGTGGGAGCATGGAGCGCAGCGTCTCCTGGTCATGAACTTGGGAAAGGGGCGACCAGGAGAGCGTCTAACTCCACCCGTTGACTTAAACTCTAAGGATCGCGGCCTCAACCTGGCGCCTATGATCCCTAAAGCATAGCGCTGTTGCACTTAAGAGTGGCGGCGCATCAACCACTGTTTGTAGTCTCCTCCAATACAGTGAAGCTGTGTCTGGAACCCCCTATTAAGAGGAAACCGATGACTTACCTTCTCCCCATGCTCCGGCCACAGCCTGGTAACGTCTGCTGGCCTGCTAGAATCATCCGACCCAGACGCCCGCCGAGACAACACTGTACCGCGAAAGTAAGTGTTGTTGCGACCCGGTGAAGAGTTGTTGGAGTGACTCTTTCTAGCATGCGTTTAAGACGCTGTTAAGAAAAGTCACTCAAAAAAACATAGCAAGACTATAAAAATAAAATAATGAAAGCTTCAGGCTGCTATTAACTGCAGCCCTATGACCATGGTCAGGCGCCTGCCGCACCAAACAAAAAACTGATTTGAATGAGTCAGTGGGCGGGATTATATGGAGAAGCCCCGATGCATCCTGGGAGGCAAGAAAGCTTGTGACTGTTTGGTGCCATTTCCGCTGTCGCTCCGGCATATCCCAATGTTATCCTGTGGATAACCTGTGGACCCAGCCGGAGAAAATCTGCGTTCTCCTAGTGGAGTGGACATCCGGTCACACTTTTCTTAGCCAGTAGTATACAATGTTCTGTTATTAATTACTTTTTATTTGATAAGGAATTCTTACACACTATCTTTGCATGCCATTTTAATTGTTATTGTATCTTCAGTACTGTGGATTCCTTCTCACATATAAATATCATATAAGCTTATGTCTGTTTTTGACAACTTCATGTGCCAGAATAGCTTGGTATTAGAAACATTACATATTTTGGCATATGATAATTGCGGTAAAAAGTTGCGAGAGCTTAGTTGAGATAAGGCAGGGAGAAACCGATGGAACCCTGGATAAAAGTCTCAGCACTTGAAACAAATCTTGATGGTAGCAGAAATGTGGAAATAATAGTGAGACTGTTATATAAAATGCAGCTATTAATAAATTGTTAGACTGAGCAGGTGGGTTTGTTGTGATTAACCCTTTGTCACATCTACATCACATGGGGTCAGGTAAATGCTAATCATAATAGAGGGGATTATTTGTTAATCATTTATAAAGAAAAGGGGTATTTGGTTAATAATAAGAATTTACTTACCGATAATTCTATTTCTCATAGTCCGTAGTGGATGCTGGGAACTCCGAAAGGACCATGGGGAATAGCGGCTCCGCAGGAGACTGGGCACAAAAGTAAAAGCTTTAGGACTAGCTGGTGTGCACTGGCTCCTCCCCCTATGACCCTCCTCCAAGCCTCAGTTAGGATACTGTGCCCGGACGAGCGTACACAATAAGGAAGGATTTTGAATCCCGGGTAAGACTCATACCAGCCACACCAATCACACCGTACAACCTGTGATCTGAACCCAGTTCACAGCATGATAACAGAGGAGCCTCTGAAAGATGGCTCACAACAATAATAACCCGATTTTTGTAACAATAACTATGTACAAGTATTGCAGACAATCCGCACTTGGGATGGGCGCCCAGCATCCACTACGGACTATGAGAAATAGAATTATCGGTAAGTAAATTCTTATTTTCTCTGACGTCCTAGTGGATGCTGGGAACTCCGAAAGGACCATGGGGATTATACCAAAGCTCCCAAACGGGCGGGAGAGTGCGGATGACTCTGCAGCACCAAATGAGAGAACTCCAGGTCCTCCTCAGCCAGGGTATCAATTTTGTAGAATTTTACAAACATATTTGCTCCTGACCAAGTAGCTGCTCGGCAAAGTTGTAAAGCCGAGACCCCTCGGGCAGCCGCCCAAGATGAGCCCATCTTCCTTGTGGAGTGGGCATTTACAGATTTTTGGCTGTGGCAGGCCTGCCACAGAATGTGCAAGCTGAATTGTACTACAAATCCAACTAGCAATAGTCTGCTTAGAAGCAGGAGCACCCAGCTTGTTGGGTGCATACAGGAGAAACAGCGAGTCAGATTTTCTGACTCCAGCCGTCCTGGAAACATATTTTCAGGGCCCTGACAACGTCTAGCAACTTGGAGTCCTCCAAGTCCCTGGTAGCCGCAGGCACCACAATAGGTTGGTTCAGGTGAAACGCTGAAACCACCTTAGGGAGAAACTGAGGACGAGTCCTCAATTCCGCCCTGTCCGAATGGAAAATCAGATAAGGGCTTTTACAGGATAAAGCCGCCAATTCTGACACGCACCTGGCCCAGGCCAGGGCCAACAGCATGACCACTTTCTATGTGAGATATTTTAACTCCACAGATTTAAGTGGTTCAAACCAATGTGACTTTTTGGAACCCAAAAACTACATTGAGATCCCAAGGTGCCACTGGAGGCACAAAAGGAGGCTGTATATGCAGTACCCCTTTTACAACGTCTGAACTTCAGGGACTGAAGCTAGTTCTTTTTGGAAGAAAATTGACAGGGCCGAAATTTGAACCTTAATGGACCCCAATTTCAGGCCCATAGACACTCCTGTTTGCAGGAAATGTAGGAATCGACCCAGTTGAATTTCCTCCGTCGGGCCTTACTGGCCTCGCACCACGCAACATATTTTCGCCAAATGCAGTGATAATGTTTTGCGGTTACATCCTTCCTGGCTTTGATCAGGATAGGGATGACCTCATCCGGAATGCCTTTTTTTCCTTTAGGATCCGGCGTTCAACCGCCATGCCGTCAAACGCAGTCGCGGTAAGTCTTGGAACAGACAGGGTCCTTGCTGAAGAAGGTCCCTTCTTAGAGGCAGAGGCCACGGATCATCCGTGAGCATCTTTTGAAGTTCCGGTTACCAAGTCCTTCTTGGCCAATCCGGAGCCACGAATATAGTGCTTACTCCTCTCCATCTTATCAATCTCAGTACCTTGGGTATGAGAGGCAGATGAGGGAACACATACACTGACTGGTACACCCACGGTGTTACTAGAGCGTCTACAGCTATTGCCTGAGGGTCCCTTGACCTGGCGCAATACCTGTCGAGTTTTTCCCAACGGTTTATAATCATGTGGAAGACTTCTGGGTGAAGTCCCCACTCTCCCGGGTGGAGGTCGTGTCTGCTGAGGAAGTCTGCTTCCCAGTTGTCCACTCCCGGAATTGCTGACAGTGCTATCACATGATTTTGCGCCCAGCGAAGAATCCTTGCAGCTTCTGCCATTGCCCTCCTGCTTCTTGTGCCACCCTGTCTGTTTACGTGGGTGACTGCCGTGATGTTGTCCGACTGGATCAACACCGGCTGACCTTGAAGCAGAGGTCTTGCTAAGCTTAGAGCATTGTAAATGGCCCTTAGCTTCAGGATATTTATGTGAAGTGATGTCTCCAGGCTTGACCATAAGCCCTGGAAATTCCTTCCCTGTGTGACTGCTCCCCAGCCTCGCAGGCTGGCATCCGTGGTCACCAGGACCCAGTCCTGAATGCCGAATCTGCGGCCCTCTAGAAGATGAGCACTCTGCAACCACTACAGGAGGGACACCCTTGTTCTTGGTGACAGGGTTATCCGCTGATGCATCTGAAGATGCGACCCGGACCATTTGTCCAGCAGGTCCCACTGGAAAGTTCTTGCGTGGAATCTGCCAAATGGGATTGCTTCGTAGGAAGCCACCATTTTACCCAGAACCCTTGTGCATGGATGCACTGAGACTTGGCTCGGTTTTAGGAGGTTCCTGACTAGCTCGGATAACTCCCTGGCTTTCTCCTCCGGGAGAAACACCTTTTTCTGGACTGTGTCCAGGATCATCCCTAGGAACAGAAGACGAGTCGTCGGAACCAGCTGCGATTTTGGAATATTGAGAATCCAATCGTGCTGCCGCAACACTACCTGAGATAGTGCTACACCGACCTCCAACTGTTCCCTGGATCTTACCCTTATCAGGGAATCGTCCAAGTAAGGGATAACTAAAATTCCCTTCCTTCGAAGGAATATCATCATTTCGGCCATTACCTTGGTAAAGACCCGGGGTGCCGTGGACCATCCATACGGCAGCGTCTGAACTGATAGTGACAGTTCTGTACCATAAACCTGAGGTACCCTTGGTGAGAAGGGTAAATTTGGACATGAAGGTAAGCATCCTTGATGTCCCGAGACATCATGTAGTCCCCTTCTTCCAGGTTCGCAATCACTGCTCTGAGTGACTCAATCTTGAATTTGAACCTCTGTATGGAAGTGTTCAAAGATTTTAGATTTAGAATCGGTCTCACCGAGCCGTCTGGCCTCGGTACCACAACAGTGTGGAATAATACCCCGTTCCCTGTTGCAGGAGGGGTACCTTGATTATCACCTGCTGGGAATACAGCTTGTGAATGGCTTCCAAAACGGTCTCCCTGTCAGAAGGAGACATCGGTAAAGCCGACTTTAGGAAACGGCGAGGGGGAGACGTCTCGAATTCCAATTTGTACCCCTGAGATATCACCTGAAGGATCCAGGGGTCTACTTGCGAGTGAGCCCACTGCGCGCTGAAATTCATTGAGACGGGCCCCCCACCGTGCCTGATTCTGCTTGTAAAGCCCCAGCGTCATACTGAGGGCTTGGCAGAGGCGGGAGAGGGTTTCTGTTCCTGGGAACTGGCTGTCTCCCTCTGTCACGGGGCAGAAATGAGGAACCTTTTGCCCGCTTGTCCACGAAAAGACTGCGCCTGATAATACGGCGTCTTCTCATGTTGAGAGGCGACCTGGGGTACAAACGTGGATTTCCCAGCTGTTGCCGTGGCCACCAGGTCTGAAAGACCGACCCCAAATAACCCGTTTGAAATCCGCATCACCTGACCACTGTCGTGTCCATAACCCTCTACTGGTAGAAATGGACAACGCACTTAGACTTGATGCCAGTCGGCAAATATTCCGCTGTGCATCACGTGATGCATATATAGAAATGCATCTTTTAAATGCTCTATAGGCAAAAATATACTGTCCCTATCTAGGGTATCAATATTTTCAGTCAGGGAATCCGACCACGCCAACCCAGCACTGCACATCCAGGCTGAGGCGATTGCTGGTCGCAGTATAACACCAGTATGTGTGTAAATACATTTTAGGATACCCTCCTGCTTTCTATCAGCAGGATCCTTAAGGGCGGCCATCTCAGGAGAGGGTAGAGCCCTTACAAGCGTGTGAGCGCTTTATCCACCCTAGGGGGTGTTTCCCAACGCACCCCAACCTCTGGCGGGAAAGGATATAATGCCAATAACATTTTAGAAATTATCAGTTGTTATCGGGGGAAACCCACGCATCATCACACACCTCATTTAATTTCTCAGATTCAGGAAAACTACAGGTAGTTTTTCCTCACCGAACATAATACCCCTTTTTGGTGGTACTCGTATTATCAGAAATGTGTAAAACATTTTTCATTGCCTCAATCATGTAACGTGTGGCCCTACTGGAAGTCACATTTGTCTCTTCACCGTCGACACTGGAGTCAGTATCCGTGTCGGCGTCTATATCTGCCATCTGAGGTAACGGGCGCTTTAGAGCCCCTGACGGCCTATGAGACGTCTGGACAGGCACAAGCTGAGTAGCCGGCTGTCTCATGTCAACCACTGTCTTTTATACAGAGCTGACACTGTCACGTAATTCCTTCCAACAGTTCATCCACTCAGGTGTCGACCCCCTAGGGGGTGACATCACTATTACAGGCAATCTGCTCCGTCTCCACATCATTTTTCTCCTCATACATGTCGACACAAACGTACCGACATACAGCACACACACAGGGAATGCTCTGATAGAGGACAGGACCCCACTAGCCCTTTGGGGAGACAGAGGGAGAGTTTGCCAGCACACACACCAGAGCGCTATATATATACAGGGATAACCTTATATAAGTGTTTTTCCCCTTATAGCTGCTGTATCTTTAATACTGCGCGTAATTAGTGCCCCCCCTCTCTTTTTTAACCCTTTCTGTAGTGTAGTGACTACAGGGGAGAGCCAGGGAGCTTCCCTCCAACGGAGCTGTGAGGGAAAATGGCGCCAGTGTGCTGAGGAGATAGGCTCCGCCCCCTTATCGGCGGCCTTATCTCCCGTTTTTCTATGTATTCTGGCAGGGGTTAAATGCATCCATATAGCCCAGGAGCTATATGTGATGTATTTTTTGCCATCTAAGGTATTTTTATTGCGTCTCAGGGCGCCCCCCCCCCAGCGCCCTGCACCCTCAGTGACCGGAGTGTGAAGTGTGCTGAGAGCAATGGCGCACAGCTGCGGTGCTGTGCGCTACCTTATTGAAGACAGGACGTCTTCTGCCGCCGATTTTCCGGACCTCTTCTGCTCTTCTGGCTCTGTAAGGGGGACGGCGGCGCGGCTCTGGGACCCATCCATGGCTGGGCCTGTGATCGTCCCTCTGGAGCTACTGTCCAGTAGCCTAAGAAGCCCAATCCACTCTGCACGCAGGTGAGTTCGCTTCTTCTCCCCTTAGTCCCTCGATGCAGTGAGCCTGTTGCCAGCAGGACTCACTGAAAATAAAAAAACTAATTTAAACTTTTACTCTAAGCAGCTCAGGAGAGCCACCTAGATTGCACCCTTCTCGTTCGGGCACAAAAATCTAACTGAGGCTTGGAGGAGGGTCATAGGGGGAGGAGCCAGTGCACACCAGCTAGTCCTAAAGCTTTTACTTTTGTGCCCAGTCTCCTGCGGAGCCGCTATTCCCCATGGTCCTTTCGGAGTTCCCAGCATCCACTAGGACGTCAGAGAAATCTAAAAAACATTGCAGTCATAATAAGAATGGTTGAGGAACCCTGACACAGACCAATGTACTGTAGTACTAATGTTATGAAAATAAATAGGTAAAACTTTTCATATTTATGTACAAAAAAAAAAAAAAAAAAAAGTACCTCAGAGCTTTCCAAGAACTGCCTGACATCAGGATCTTGCAACAGTGTGGGATGTTTGACTGTTCGTTGTAGATATCTAGAGATAAACAGATACATTTAATATGAACACGTCACTCTTCAAACTCCAAAGCAACATTGCAACGGTAATAAAACAGTCTGATGCTATTAAGGTTCATAGGCCAGGCTCAGAGAGACACTAAAATACATTATTCAAAATGAAAAAACTATCTCAGTACAAGCAAATAAAATCTGCCCTTCTTTATTTATTTATTTATTTATTAACAGTTTCTTATATAGCGCAGCAAATTCCGTTGCGCTTTACAATTTGAAATAACAATAACAAACTTGGTGATAACAGTCATAGAGGTAGGAAGGCCCTGCTCGCAAGCTTACAATCTATAGGGAAATAGGCATATGTACACAAGGAAAGGTGCTATCTATTGCATAGAATGAGAAGACATGTGAGGATGTGTGTGGACTGTACAGAGTGGATGCAATTTGATAGGAAGGTTTATGAAAGTTATGTGGGCGGTTCTGGAATTTGATACGCTTGCCTAAAGAGGTGAGTTTTCAGGGAACGCTTGAAGGTTTGGAGACTAGAGGAGAATCTTATTGTGCGTGGTAGGGCATTCCACAGAGTGGGTGCAGCCCGATGAAAGTGGGAGCGAGTGATGAGTGTGGATGAGAGACGCAGGTCTTGTAAAGAGCGAAGAGGTCGGGTTGGGAGATATTTTGTGATAAGCAAAGTGATGTACGTTGGTGTAGTTTGGTTAATGGCCTTATGTGTGAGTAAAAGTATTTTTATATTGAATGCGGTAGAGGACAGGTAACCAATGGAGGGACTGACAGAGTGGATCTGCAGACGATGAACGTCTAGCGAGGAAGATAAGCCTCGCCGCTGCATTCAGAATGGATTGTAGTGGTGAGAGTCTCGTTTTGGGAAGACCAGTTAGGAGACTATTGCAATAATCAATGCGGGAGATAATGAGAGCGTGGATTATAGTTTTAGCAGTGTCTTGTGTAAGGTATGGTCGTATTTTGGATATGTTTTTTTAGATGCATGTAACATGATCTTGAGACAGATTGAATGTGGGGAACAAAGGACAGATCAGAGTCAAGGATGACACCTAGGCAGCGAGCTTGTGGGGTAGGGTAGATAGTCGAGTTTTCAACAGTGATAGAGATATCAGGTTGGTACCTACTATTGGCCGGTGGAAATATAATTAACTCTGTCTTTGAAATATTCAGTTTGAGGTGGCGAGATGTCATCCAGGATGAAATGGCAGAAAGGCATTCAGTGACACGGTCCAGTACAGATAGGGACAAGTCAGGGGAGGATAGGTAGATTTAAGTATCATCTGCGTACAGATGATACTGAAAACCAAAAGAGCTGATTAGTTTACCAAGAGATGAGGTACAGATTGAGAAAAGCAGAGGACCCAAGACTGAGCCTTGCGGTACTCCAACTGAAAGAGGTAGCAAAGAGGAGGTAGATTCAGAGAAGCGAACATTGAAGGAGCGATTAGATAGGTACGATAGGAACCAAGAAATGGCTGTGTCTTTAAGACCTAGGGATTGTAGTGTCTGTATGAGAAGAGAGTGGTCTACAGTGTCAAATGCAGCAGATAGATCTAGAAGAATAAGTAGTGAGTAGTGGCCTTCAGACTTCGTAGTGACCAAATCATTAACCACTTTAGTCAGTGCTGTCTCTGTGGAATGTTGGGAATGGAAGCCTGACTGAAGTGGGTCCAACAAAGTGTATGAGTTAAGAAAGTGTGTGAGAGTGTAGGTAAGTCTCTTAAGTAGCTTAGAGAGACAAGGGAGCTGAGAGATAGGGCGGTAGTTTGAGAGAGCATTAGGGTCAGAATTTTTTTTTTTTTTTTTTTAATGGGAGTAATCACTGCATGCTTGAAGAGTGAAGGAAAAATACCAGTGGAGAGAGAGAGATTACAGAGGTTAGTTAAGGTAGGGATGAGCACCAGAGACAGAGCTTTACTTATTTGTGAGGGTAAAGGATCAAGAGGAGAGGTAGTAGAGAAGCAGGATGAGAAGAGTTCTTAGTCCATTCCGCCACTTGACTCTAAGCAGGAGGTTGGAACTGGAGTTATTTTTCTAATTCCATGCACACAATTTACTTTTGTTAGTTTCATCCACCTACTGCAAGTTTTACATACTGGGACAGAATATGCGACTAAAATAAATGTAGTCAGGGATTAGTGGATTTTGGTACTTACCAGTTAAATCCTTTTCTTTGAATCCATAGGGGACACTGGAGTACTCTTGGGATATGGATTGGGCGTTAGCAGGGACAGGCACATTTAAATTAGTAACCCTCCTCCCCCTCCATACTCCCAAGATGCCTCAGTGGTTTTTTACTGAGCCGAACAGGAGCGAAATAAGATAAACAATGGAGAATTACATATAACATAACGGACAACTGGAAAAGTTGCCATGACAACAGATAACCACCGTAACATTCAAACAAGCCGGTGATAATGTGTTACCATTAGATATACTGAACTTAGCACAAGCCAGGTGAAACTGCTCTGGGCGGGCGTCCAGTGACCCCTATGGATTGAAAGAAAAGGATCTAACTGGTAAGTACCAAAATCCGTCGTGGAAGCCCCACGTCCTGCTGCCCATGAAAATAAGCCTGACGAATGGTCAGCTTAATCCATCTAGCCAAGGTCTGTTTGGAAGATGGCCAACCCACCTTGACTGCATCATAGAGAACAAACAATGCATCTGTTTTACGTACTGTTGATGTTTGGGCTACATAAATGCGAAGCGCGCAAACCACATCCAAAGAAGCTGGAGTTCCTGAACCTTCTGAAAAAACAGTTGGTTGATTTATATGAAGAGAGGATACTACCTTTGGGAGAAATGTGGGATTCGTCCAAAATTCCTCTCTCTAACATCATGCAACACCAGATAAACGGTGGTTTGCATGACAATGCACCCAATTTAGAGACAAGCCTTGCAGAAGTGAATGCTAAAGGTGCATATACACGCCCAGAGTGTATGCACAGCGATGATCACTGATATCGCTGGGCTGAAAATCGCTCAGTGCATACACACTGAGCTATTTTCCCCCCTACCCAGCGATGTCAGCAGGGGTGAACGGCTTTCCATAGCAGGACGCTATGGAAAGCCATGCACCCTGCGGGTCATCTGCTGGTAATACCAGCAGATGAACGGCAGCTGCCAGCAATGAAGCGGGGGCACGCATCAGCACTCATCGTTTGGGCATACACACTGGGCGGTTTTGAGCTGAAAGCAGCTCAACACCAAAAGGGAGCTGCTTTCAGCTCAAAATTGCCCAGTGTGTATGGGCCTTAAGAGAAAAACTGTTTTCCAAGTTAGAAACTTAATATCCACTTGTTGTAAGGGTTCAAAAGTTGAGGACTGCAAAAAGTCTAAAACTAGATTCAAGTCCCATGGAGCTGTAGGTGGTATAAACGGAGGTTGAACTCTAAGGACACCTTGCAGGAACGTATGCACTGTTGGCGCTGAAAGAAAAATTGACAAAGCAGAAACCTGCCCCTTTAGTGTCGCTAAACGAAGTCCTCCATCCAACCCCGCCGGCTAAAATAGCAAAAGACGGGAAAACTTGAAAGAAGATGTCAGAAACTTCCGAGCTTCACACCAACCTAAATAAGCTTGCCAAATCCTATGATAATGAGCTGCTGTAACTGGCTTCCTAGCACGTAACATGGTTGGTATAACAGACTCTGGAATGCCCTCTTGTCTTGAGAGTGGTTTCAACAGCCACCCCATCAAATGCAGCAGCGCCAAATCGGGGTAAAGAAATGGACCCTGATGCAGAAGGTCTGGACGAAGCAGAAGCGGCCACGGATAGTCTGCGAGTAGACCGCGGAGATCCAAGAACCAAGCTTTCCGAGGCCAATGAAGCGCCACTAGTAGGACTGTTGTGGAATCTCGTTTGATCAGCTTTAGCAACCGAGGAAGCAGCGGAAATGGTGGAAATAGATACGTGTGTCTGTACGGCCACACTATTATATTAATTACTAACCCAATCTCTGTCCCCTAACTGATTACACATTATGTTTTCTTGAGTATATTCATTCTCAGATACACTATAGTACACACGTTTCACCCCAGCCCCTAAATAAATTACAACCACAGTTAAGAAACATTGACCCAAACGTTGTGCCTAAATGCGGTCACTTTGATAGTAACACAGGAACCAACATATCTTCCAGACATCTGTGTGTGTGTCTCTCTCTCAATATAATATTATGAGATGCCCATATTGCATCTCCTACCCCTTAATAAGTGTGAAATGAACATCTCTAAGATGACAATCACAACATGTTTCTGGTGTTCAGAGTTTCCTTAAAGAATTCTAGTTATAATCTTACCAGTGTTGGCTCCAGAGATGGGGCTCCCCTATTTGAATCATAGACTGCACTGCAGCCCCACCTCTGGAGCCGCAATGGACTCTAACTCTATTAGAACGGCCCACTTGCCCAGCATCGATTGCCCTGGCCACGGAAACCAGCATCTAATACACCTCTGCTCTATCCTAACTGGCTGGTGCTGAACTTGTGTTTTCTTCAACCCGAATGAAAACTCACTCATTTCATACAAAAAGTTGACTAGTCTTCTGTTTGACTTGTCTGAATGCAGCCCCAACCCTAGACTTGTCAGCAGAAGTGAGAAAAGCATTTACTTTAGACCCGTGATAAGTGTGTATATGTATATATATATATATATATATATATATATAGCGCCAGTGTCAGGTGACTAGTTTACCTTTAAAAGCCATGGAGTATTTGGCAGATACACAGTAAACCAAGTGGGTATATTTGCAGTTATATTATGTGTGATACAGTTGCTAGGTTTTAATTTTTGAGACTCTGATAGTGTAGGACCTGCATGAAGGTGGAGTGCCTTGGCGAGCGGTTTGCAGGCTTCCGTGCATTGGCCAATTCACTAACTAAACCCCCATCATTTATTTATTGATGTTGTGAAAATAAGTGAGCTTGCTTTGGTGAGTGCTGAACTATCTATTTGTATATTTTTAAGTAGGTGGCCATGGGCTACATGCACCCCACCCTATGAGTGGTGAGTGTAGACACTGCACCCCGCTTCTGGGGTGGTGAGTGCTGTGGCTTTATATTTGTTGGTGTATATATATATATATATATATATATATATATATACACACACATACACACATCATAATGCATTTATGTTTATATATTATATATATATATATATATATATATATATATATATATATATATATGTAATTTTATACAATATTTTTAATAATTTTGTGCATTAAACAAAATGTGTGTACACTGTACCACCGGAAAGCGATGGTGTCACTATGGGTATCCGGATAATAAGTCGACAGTTATAAGGTTGACAAGCAAATATTCAATACCAAATTGTCAACATGCATATGGTTGACATGGTCCAAAGGTCGACATGAGTTTTTTTTGGAATTTTTCTTCATTTTTAGGACTACTTCATACTTTACTATCCACGTGGACTACAATTGAGAACAGCTTAGCGAAGCGGAGTGAGGCACCTTGCCTGAAGCTTCACTCGCCATAAGAGGGAAAGCGGTGCACTAATTGGGGGTCTATGTGGTGGAAGGAAAATTTTGATACCAAAAAACCAACAAAAATTCATGTAGACCTTTTAAATGAGATGACCATTTGGTGTCGACCTTTTGACCCATAACCGTTACTATCTCAGTTGCGCTCAAAAATGCCCATATTTTGGAATATTCCGTATTTTAGAATTTTGGATATGGGAGACAACACATACATAAACTTTCAATCAGATACTTTAAAAATAAAGTGAGTAGTCATGAAACGCCCGCTATTTTTAAAGCAAACATACATCCCTCTCCCTCCAAGTTTAAGACCTATGCTATGAGTTCCAAATAAATGTATCTATCACACTTTCAAATTACTGCTCTAAAGCTGCATTAAGACTAAGTAAAAGGTGGTAGAGTAGTGCATGCAGGACCCTTGCCAAGTGAGACATAATTAGAGATCCACATACATCAAACCATCTAAGGCTGGTATACTTCATTATACATATATGTGTTGTGCCTCAAAGAAACGACTGTTCTGCATGTTACAAACAGTACCCCCCCCCCCCCCCCCCCCCCCGAAAAAATATATATGTGGATAAATACCAGAGAACTGCAAACGACTGACAGAGCACAAATAATGCTGATGACAGATGTTTGAATTACAGTCAGACAAAAAATCACCCAGCCCAAGTATCAGACAGCCGGGGCTGGTTCTGACTATAAGAGTATAATGCGCCCCTGCTATAGTAAAAAACCAGCCCCACGCTGTTCTGCACCAGGATGGGACTTTTCTAAAGGGGAATAGTATGACTCACTGTCCACTATAAAATTTGCAGCACTTAAAAAAAAAAAAAAAAAAAAAATGCAGCACTTGCAATATGTACCCTAGTGTTAAATAAGTTATAACGTATACAATGCGGTTGCAAGCAACATACACTACTGATCATCTAAGCTGGTGGAGATGGGATAACCCAGGTTTAAAAAACAAACATACCAAAAAAAATGACAGAAATGAGATTGCAGACCTAAAAAAACATAACTGCATTGGATACACAATGGCAGCAGATCTCTCCAGCACAAAGGCAATCTGATCTGCACAACATCTTTATTACAAGGACAAACATTTATGTTTCTCTGAAGAATCAATGAAGAAAAACCTTTTACCTTTCTAACGCAGCTCTTCTCTTTTCAACAAATTCATTGGATGAAGAGTCCTCTTTTCCTACCTTTACTTTAGTCATACCTTTAAATAAAATATTACAATTAACCATTTTAGCCAATACTTAAGAGTATTCACCACTAACGACATCTAGATTTGGTAATAAATAACTAGAAAATGATCGCTTTTTTTGTCGTTTTTTTGTACTAGTTACAGAGGTGTAATTCAACACTTTGCACAACCCATCAGCTGCAAGGGACAAGCCTATGTTCTTAAAATGCATTTTTATTACAGGCATATAGCCGTATACTGGAGCAACTACTTTCTGGGAAGAGTCACAAAATATTATTTGTAATATATTACATTATTTCACATTAGTAATAAATCAGATGTTCCATAAGAACTTTTAGTAATAGTATCAAACAATAAAACTTTTTTTTCTTCATCTGAAACTGGCAGCCTTCCACCGGTCTCTGATACACTGGAAACAAAATACCGTCCCCCACCATCAGTGTGTCTGAGTAACACTCTTATGTGCACCAGTATTATTCTGTAAATACAGCAAGCACTCAATTTCCTGCAGCGTCTTCCTTTTCCTTTCAAGTGACTTTTTTGTGTAATACAGACCTGTTCACTCTTTTTTTTTTTTTTATCCCCTACATTGTTTGAGTGGCTTATCTACTTCCCATGACAATCCAACAGTTTCCTGCCTGAGGAAAAACACTGTATTCTTGCAGAAAAATCTACCCATGAACTATGAATTTATAAAGTGAATTTCTGCAGGGTTACTGTTCACGAGAAACTTGGAGGAATGTTCTGGGATTTCACAAAGGTCAAATCTTACCTACAATACTTTTCTCTGGAGCTGGAGGAACAATATATCCAATGTGCATGTATTTTGCTGCTAGTTTACTATGAAGGCCAAGGAAGTCACTAAACCTTCTCTTCACAGAGAATTCGTTGTTGGTGAACATAGACAGGGAGGTCTACAGGAGATAAAAAAATACATATATAGACTTATGTATGTTGGGTCATCAAATGCTGCATATAATAAAAGCAGTGCCTTTCAGACCACTGGTATTTAAACATTAAATAAGTCACGATAACAATGTGCAAATAGCAGAAATCATGTTAATCATCTGTACATCTAGAACAATCATCAATATATCAATGAACAGCCAAAACGACAAATTAATAAAATTCCACAGACTTGCTGATTAGAGTTCTGAATACTAAATTGGCAATGAGATCACCGTGCTGTTCAGACAAACCGAGGTAAAGAGTGAAGAGCATTCGGAGCGTCTCTACCACAGTTATCTGAACACAAGTCATTCTAAATGCCAGCAAGAAATGAAGAGCTATTTTCTCATGTCCTGTTCAGTATTGAAATGTCACTAAGTGCTTATATGACTGAGCCCTTCATTATAATACTGTGCAATTAGATGCACATGGGGAAGCATTATAAGAACAATATCTGAAACATGTGTTTTTTTTTTTTTTTATATAAAGTTAACATCTTACCAATAGAAAAAAAAAAAGCCAGAATATGCCAGTTTTGGTGTTATTAGCAGTTACAATCCACTAAAAACAGGGCTGCCTAACACTATCTGGATGCTGAGGGGGCGTGGCCACAGGAAGGGGCGCTGCTATGCCCTCATTCCTTACTTATCCATCTCGGCACATGCACCAGGAATGGCACTTCAGGGGGGTTAGAATCATGCCTACTCTTCCCCTACAGCATCCCAGGTAACCCATATGTGCGACCACTGGCCCTCATTCCGAGTCGTTCGCTCGGTATTTTTCTTCGCATCGCAGCGTTTTTCTGCGACTGCGCCAAGTAATTTTGCTATGAAGATAGTATTTTTACTCACGGCTTTTTCTTCGCTCCGGCGATCGTAGTGTGATTGACAGGAAATGGGTGTTACTGGGCGGAAACACGGCGTTTTATGGGCGTGTGGATAAAAACGCTACCGTTTCCGGAAAAAACGCGGGAGTGGCTGGAGAAACGGAGGAGTGTCTGGGCGAACGCTGGGTGTGTTTATGACGTCAAACCAGGAACGACAAGCACTGAACTGATCGCAGATGCCGAGTAAGTCTGAAGCTACTCTGAAACTGCTAAGTAGTTTGTAATCGCAATATTGCGAATACATCGGTCGCAATTTTAAGAAGCTAAGATACACTCCCAGTAGGCGTAGGCTTAGCGTGAGCAACTCTGCTAAATTCGCCTTGCGAGCGATCAACTCGGAATGAGGGCCACAGCTAGAAAAAATAAGATTTTACTTACCGGTAAATCTATTTCTCGTAGTCCGTAGTGGATGCTGGGGACTCCGTAAGGACCATGGGGAATAGCAGGCTCCGCAGGAGACTGGGCACTCTAAAGAAAGATTTAGTACTATCTGGTGTGCACTGGCTCCTCCCTCTATGCCCCTCCTCCAGACCTCAGTTAAGGAAACTGTGCCCGGAAGAGCAGACATAAGGAAAGGATTTTGGAATCTCGGGTAAGACTCATACCAGCCACACCAATCACACCGTATAACTTGTGATACACTTATCCAGTCAACAGTATGAACAACAGGGCATCAACAATGGATGCCAACATAACATAACCCATTATTAAGCAATAACTATGTACACGTATTGCAGAAAGTCCGCACTTGGGACGGGCGCCCAGCATTCACTACGGACTATGATAAATAGATTTACCGGTAAGTAAAATCTTATTTTCTCTGACGTCCTAGTGGATGCTGGGGACTCCGTAAGGACCATGGGGATTATACCAAAGCTCCCAAACGGGCGGGAGAGTGCGGATGACTCTGCAGCACCGAATGGGCAAACTCAAGGTCCTCCTCAGCCAGGGTATCAAACTTGTAGAATTTTGCAAATGTGTTTGAATCCGACCAAGTAGCAGCTCGGCAAAGCTGTAATGCCGAGACCCCTCGGGCAGCCGCCCAAGAAGAGCCCACCTTTCCTTGTGGAATGGGCTTTCACTGATTTTGGATGCGGCAATCCAGCCGCAGAATGAGCCTGCTGAATCGTGTTACAGATCCAGCGGGCAACGGTTTGCTTTGAAGCAGGAGCACCCAACTTGTTGGGGGCATATAGGATAAACAGCGAGTCAGTTTTCCGGACTCCAGCCGTTCGGGCTACATAAATCTTCAAAGCCCTGACTACATCTAGTAACCTGGAATCCTCCAAGTCACAAGTAGCCGCAGGCACTACAATAGGTTGGTTCAAATGAAAAGATGACACCGCCTTTGGCAGAAATTGGGGACGAGTCCGCAATTCTGCCCTGTCCATATGAAAAACCAGATAGGGGCTTTTACATGACAAAGCCGCCAATTCTGACACACGCCTAGCCGAAGCTAATGCCAATAGCATGACCACCTTCCACGTGAGATACTTCAGCTCCACGGTCTTAAGTGGTTCAAACCAGTGGGATTTTAGGAAACCCAACACCACGTTGAGATCCCAAGGTGCCACTGGTGGCACAAAAGGGGGCTGAATATGCAGCACTCCCTTAACAAACGTCTGAACTTCAGGAAGAGACGCCAGTTCCTTTTGAAAGAAAATGGATAGGGCCGAAATCTGGACCTTTATGGATCCCAACTTCAAGCCCATAGTCACTCCAGACTGTAGAAAGTGCAGAAATCTGCCCAGTTGGAATTCCTCTGTAAGGGCCTTCCTGGCCTCACACCAAGCATCATATTTTCGCCATATGCGGTGATAATACTTTGCTGTCACGTCCTTCCTAGCCTTTATCAGCGTAGGAATAACTTCCTCCGGAATGCCTTTTTCCGCTAGGATCCGGCATTCAACCGCCATGCCGTCAAACGCAGCCGCGGTAAGTCTTGGAACAGGCAGGGCCCCTGTTGCAACAGGTCCTGTCTGAGAGGCAGAGGCCATGGGTCCTCTGTGAGCATTTCTTGCAATTCCGGGTACCAAGGTCTTCTTGGCCAATCCGGAACAATGAGTATTGTTCTCACTCCTCTTCTTCTTACGATTCTCAGTACCCTGGGTATGAGACGAATAGGAGGGAACACATAGACCGACTGGAACACCCACGGTGTTACCAGGGCGTCCACAGCTATCGCCTGAGGCTCTCTTGACCTGGCGCAATACCGTTGCAGCTTTTTGTTGAGACGGGACGCCATCATGTCTACCTGTGGCAGTTCCCATCGACTTGTAATCTGAATGAAGACTTCTTGATGAAGTCCCCACTCTCCCGGGTGGAGGTCGTGCCTGCTGAGGAAGTCTGCTTCCCAGTTGTCCACTCCCGGAATGAACACTGCTGACAGTGCTTGTACGTGATTCTCCGCCCACCGAAGAATCCTGGTGGCTTCCGCCATCGAGACTCTGCTTCTTGTGCCGCCCTGGCGGTTTACATGAGCCACCGCGGTGATGTTGTCTGACAATCAGCACCGGTTGGTTGCGAAGCAGGGGCTCCGCTTGACTCAGGGCGTTGAATATGGCCCTTGGTTCCAGGATATTTATGTGCAGACAAGTTTCCTGACTTGACCACAACCCTTGGAAGTTTCTTCCCTGAGTGACTGCCCCCCCACCCTCACATCCGTGGTCACCAGGACCCAGTCCTGTATGCCGAAACTGCGGCCCTCGAGAAGGTGAGCACTCTGTAGCCACCACAGAAGAGACACCCTGTCCCTGGGGGACAGGGTGATCAGCCGATGCATCTGAAGATGCGATCCGGACCATTTGTCCAACAGATCCCATTGAAAGATCCTCGCATGGAACCTGCCGAAGGGAATGGGTTCGTACGATGCCACCATCTTTCCCAGGACTCGCGTGCAGTGATGCACCGACACCTGTTTCAGTTTTAAGAGGTCTCTGACTAGAGTCACAAGCTCTTGAGCCTTCTCCGTCGGGAGAAACACCTTCTTCTGGTCTGTGTCCAGAATCATGCCCAGAAAGGGCAGACGCGTCATAGGAATCAGCTGCGACTTTGGGATATTCAGAATCCAGCCATGCTGTTGCAACACTTCCTGTGAGTGCGCTACGCTGATCTGCAACTGCTCCCTCGACCTCGCCTTTATGAGGAGATCGTCCAAGTATGGGATAACTGTGAATCCTTGCTTTCTCAGGATCACCATCATTTCTGCCATTACCTTGGTAAATATTCTTGGTGCCGTGGACAGACCAAACGGCAACGTCTGGAATTGGTAATGACAGTCATGTACCACAAATCTGAGGTACTCCTGATGAGGCGGATAAATGGGGACATGCAAGTAAGCATCCTTGATGTCCAGAGACACCATAAAATCCCCCTTTTCCAGGCTTGCAATGACCGCTCTGAGCGATTCCATTTTGAACTTGAATCTTTTCAGATAAATGTTCAGGGACTTTAAATTTAATATAGGTCTGACCGAACCGTCCGGTTTTGGTACCACAAACATTGTGGAATAGTATCCCTTCCCCTGTTGATGAAGGGGAACCTTTACCACCACCTGCTGGAGAAATAGCTTGCGAATTGCCGCTATCACTACTTCCCTTTCTATGGGGGAAGCTGGCAGGGCCGATTTTAGGTAACGTTGAGGGGGCATCACCTCGAATTCCAGCTTGTATCCCTGAGACACAATCTGAATAGCCCAGGGATCCACCTGTGAGCGAACCCACTGGTGGCTGAAATGTCGGAGACGCGCCCCCACCACTCCTGGCTCCACCCGTGGAGCCCCAGCGTCATGCGGTGGATTTAGTGGAAGCCGGGGAGGACTTCCGTTCCTGGGAACTAGCTGTAAGGTGCAGCTTTTTTCCTCTGCCCCTGCCTCTAGCAAGAAAGGAAGCACCTCTGACCTTCTTGCTTCTTTGTGCGCGAAAGGACTGCATTTGGTAATACGGTGCTTTCTTCGGTTGTGAGGGAATATATAGCAAAAAGTTTGACTTCCCAGCAGTAGCTGTGGAAACCAGGTCCGAGAGACCGTCCCCAAACAATTCCTCACCCTTGTAAGGTAACACCTCCATGTGTTTTTTGGAGTCGGCATCACCTGTCCACTGCAGAGTCTACAGGACCCTCCTGGCAGAAATTGACATTGCATTAATTCTAGACCCCAGTAGGCAAATGTCCCTCTGGGCATCCCTCATATAAAGGACAGTGTCTTTTATATGCCCCAGGGTCACCATAATGGTATCCCTGTCTAAGGTATCCATTTCCTCAGACAGATTATCTGTCCACGCTGCTACAGCACTACACATCCACGCCGACGCAATTGCCGGCCTCAGTAGAGTCCCTGAATGTGTATAAACAGATTTCAGGATACTTTCCCGCTTTCTATCTGCAGGATCCTTTAGGGTGGCCGTATCCTGCGACGGCAGAGCCACCTTCTTAGATAAGCGTGTCAGAGCTTTATCTACCCTAGGGGAGGATTCCCAGCGCACCCTGTCCTCTGGCGGGAAAGGGTACGCCATAAGTAACCTTTTGGAAATCAGGACTTTCTTATCTGGGGAATCCCACGCTCTTTCACATAACTCATTTAACTCATGTGAAGGGGGAAAAGTCACCTCTTGCTTTTTCTCCCCATACATATAAACCCTCTGGTCAGGGACAGGGTTTACCTCTGATATGTGTAAAATATCCTTCATCGCTATAATCATGTAACGTATAGCTTTTGTCATTTTTGGTTGCAATTTTGCATCATCGTCGTCAACACTGGAGTCAGAATCCGTGTCGACATCTGTGTCAACCATTTTGGATAGTGGGCGCTTTCGAGACCCTGAGGGCTTCTGCACTGTAGGATCAGGCATGGGTTGAGACCCTGACTGGCCCGAGGTATCAGCTTTATTCAACCTTTTATGTAAGGAGTTTACATTATCATTTAACACCTTCCACATATCCATCCAATCAGGTGTCGGCACCGTCGGCGGCGACACGTCAGTCAACTGCACTTGCTCTGCCTCCACATAGCCCTCTTCGTCAAACATGTCGACACACGCGTACCGACACACCACACACACAGGGGAAGATCTAAATGAGGACAGGACCCCCACAAGGCCTTTTGGAGAGACAGAGAGAAAGTTTGCCAGCACACACCCCAGCGCTATATAACCCAGGGATTACACAGTAACTTAGTGTTTACCCAGTAGCTGCTGTATTATGATTATTTGCGCCTAAATTTATGTGCCCCCCCTCTCTTTTTTTACCCTTCTACCGTGATTCTGCAGGGGAGAGCCTGGGGAGCTTCCTCTCAGCGGAGCTGTGGAAGGAAAATGGCGCTGGTGAGTGCTGAGGAAGAAGGCCCCGCCCCCTCAGCGGCGGGCTTCTGTCCCGCGATTTCTTGCAAAATAAATGGCGGGGGCTCATACATATAACAGTGTGCCACTGTTTATATGCAGCATTCGCCAGGAGGTAACAATTGCTGCCCAGGGCGCCCCCCCCTGCGCCCTACAGTGACCGGAGTGTGTGGGTTAGTGTGGGCGCAATGGCGCACAGCTGCAGTGCTGTGCGCTACCTCATGTGAAGACAGGAGTCTTCTGCAGCCGATTTCGATGTCTTCTCCGCTTCTGCCGGCTTCTGTCTTCTGGCTCTGCGAGGGGGACGGCGGCGCGGCTCCAGGAACGGACGACAAGGTCAGGTCCTGTGTTCGATCCCTCTGGAGCTAATGGTGTCCAGTAGCCTAAGAAGCGCAACCTAGCCGCAGTTAGTAGGTTTGCTTCTCTCCCCTCAGTCCCTCGTAGCAGAGAGTCTGTTGCCAGCAGAAGCTCTCTGAAAATAAAAAAACCTAACTAAAATACTTTCTTATTAGCAAGTTCAGGAGAGCTCACTAAAAGCACCCAGCTCTGTCCGGGCACAGATTCTAACTGAGGTCTGAAGGAGGGGCATAGAGGGAGGAGCCAGTGCACACCAGTAGTACTAAATCTTTCTTTAGAGTGCCCAGTCTCCTGCGGAGCCCGCTATTCCCCATGGTCCTTACGGAGTCCCCAGCATCCACTAGGACGTCAGAGAAACAACGTTTAACAGTTTATAGCATCAGCGTGTCAGTCTTCGTTTACAATGGAGAAACAGTGACTGCATATAACAAACTTACCCAGGTTTTAGAATCTTATACAAGGTAATAAATCCATACATTTATAATTTAATAACATTGGAACGAACCTTGGTGGTTACTCTGTATGCCATATAAGCATTCATTCCATCCCCTAAAATAGAAAATGGAACACATTTAAAACAAAAAGCACCCACTTCTATTCTTAAATATGTAGGATGCTTTATCAAAAGCAGTACACCTAAAAATACATAAAAATGGTAGAGCAATCACTGTAGCACTGCATGATGGTACAGACATCTTACCCATGCAAAAGAAAATGAATGGAAATGATGGATCTGTCTAACATACAAGGAGAGTCACATCTGTTTTCTGGAGAAACATTTACTAATGGCAGAATATTCAAATACATTCATTAAGTACCTACCAACTTTTTCTGGGTCTGAAACACCAATTTCAACATCAAAGAAATCTCCATTTGCTTCCTCTTCAATCTGTGTAAATAAATTGGGTTACCCTCAGAGGCACTTATGAAATGATTAAAAAAATAAGAATTTACTTACCGATAATTCTATTTCTCGTAGTCCGTAGTGGATGCTGGGGACTCCGCCAGGACCATGGGGAATAGCGGCACCGCAGGAGACAGGGCACAAAAGTAAAAGCTTTAGGATCAGGTGGTGTGCACTGGCTCCTCCCCCTATGACCCTCCTCCAAGCCTCAGTTAGGATACTGTGCCCGGACGAGCGTACACAATAAGGAAGGATTTTGAATCCCGGGTAAGACTCATACCAGCCACACCAATCACACTGTACAACCTGTGATCTGAACCCAGTTAACAGCATGATAACAGCGGAGCCTCTGAAAAGATGGCTCACAACAATAACCCGATTTTTGTAACAATAACTATGTACAAGTATTGCAGACAATCCGCACTTGGGATGGGCGCCCAGCATCCACTACGGACTACGAGAAATAGAATTATCGGTAAGTAAATTCTTATTTTCTCTGACGTCCTAAGTGGATGCTGGGGACTCCGTCAGGACCATGGGGATTATACCAAAGCTCCCAAACGGGCGGGAGAGTGCGGATGACTCTGCAGCACCGAATGAGAGAACTCCAGGTCCTCCTCAGCCAGGGTATCAAATTTGTAGAATTTTTCAAACGTGTTTGCCCCTGACCAAGTAGCAGCTCGGCAAAGTTGTAAAGCCGAGACCCCTCGGGCAGCCGCCCAAGATGAGCCCACCTTCCTTGTGGAATGGGCATTTACATATCTTGGCTGTGGCAGGCTTGCCACAGAATGTGCAAGCTGAATTGTACTACACATCCAACTAGCAATCGTCTGCTTAGAAACAAGAGCACCCAGTTTGTTGGGTGCATACAGGATAACAGCAAGTCAGTTTTCCTGACTCCAGCCGTCCTGGAAACCTATATTTTCAGGGCCCTGACAACATCTAGCAACTTGGAGTCCTCCAAGTCCCTAGTAGCCGCAGGTACCACAATAAGCTGGTTCAGGTGAAACGCTGACACCACCTTAGGGAGAAACTGGGGACGAGTCCGCAGCTCTGCCCTGTCCGAATGGACAATCAGATATGGGCTTTTGTGAGACAAAGCCGCCAATTCTGACACTCGCCTGGCCGAGGCCAGGGCCAACAGCATGGTCACTTTCCATGTGAGATATTTCAAATCCACAGATTTGAGCGGTTTAAACCAATGTGATTTGAGGAATCCCAGAACTACGTTGAGATCCCACAGTGCCACAAAAGGGGGTTGTATATGCAGTACTCCCTTGACAAACTTCTGGACTTCAGGAACTGAAGCCAATTCTTTCTGGAAGAAAATCGACAGGGCCGAAATTTGAACCTTAATGGACCCCAATTTGAGGCCCATAGACACTCCTGTTTGTAGGAAATGCAGGAATCGACCGAGTTGAAATTCCTCCGTGGGGGCCTTCCTGGCCTCACACCATGCAACATATTTTCGCCAAATGCGGTGATAATGTTGTGCGGTCACCTCCTTCCTGGCTCTGACCAGGGTAGGGATGACCTCTTCCGGAATGCCTTTTTCCCTTAGGATCCGGCGTTCAACCGCCATGCCGTCAAACGCAGCCGCGGTAAGTCTTGGAACAGACATGATCCTTGCTGAAGCAAGTCCCTTCTTAGTATCTCTTGAAGTTCCGGGTACCAAGTCCTTCTTGGCCAATCCGGAGCCACGAGTATAGTTCTTACTCCTCTCCGTCTTATAATTCTCAGTACCTTGGGTATGAGAGGCAGAGGAGGGAACACATACACCGACTGGTACACCCACGGTGTTACCAGAGCGTCCCAGCTATTGCCTGAGGGTCTCTTGACCTGGCGCAATACCTGTCCAGTTTTTTGTTCAGGCGGGACGCCATCATGTCCACCTTTGGTCTTTCCCAACGGTTCACAATCATGTGGAAGACTTCCAGATGAAGTCCCCACTCTCCCGGGTGGAGGTCGTTCCTGCTGAGGAAGTCTGCTTCCCAGTTGTCCACTCCCGGAATGAACACCGCTGACAGTGTTATCACATGATTTTTCGCCCAGCGAAGAATCCTTGCTGCCATTGCCCTCCTGCTTCTTGTGCCGCCCTGTCTGTTTACGTGGGCGACTGCCGTGATGTTGTCCGACTGGATCAGCACCGGTTGACTTTGAAGCAGAGGTCTTCCTAGGCTCAGAGCATTGTAAATTGCCCTTAGCTCCAGTATATTTATGTGGAGAGAAGTCTCCAGACTTGACCACACTCCTTGGAAATTTCTTCCCTGTGTGACTGCTCCCCAGCCTCTCAGGCTGGCATCCGTGGTCACCAGAACCCAGTCCTGAATGCCGAATGTGCTGCCCTCTAGTAGATGAGCACTCTGCAGCCACCACAGAAGAGACACCCTTGTCCTTGGAGACAGGATTATCCGCTGATGCATCTGAAGATGCGATCCGGACCATTCGTCCAGCAGATCCCACTGAAAAATTCTTGCGTGAAATCTGCCGAATGGAATCGCTTCGTAAGAAGCCACCATTTTTCCCAGGACTCTTGTGCATTGATGCACTGACACTTGGCCTGGTTTTAGGAGGTTTCTGACTAGCTCGGATAACTCCCTGGCTTTCTCCTCCGGGAGAAACACCTTTTTCTGGACTGTGTCCAGAATCATCCCTAGGAACAGCAGACGTGTCGTCGGAAACAGCTGCGATTTTGGAATATTTAGAATCCACCCGTGCTGTCGTAGAACTACTTGAGATAGTGCTACTCCGACCTCCAACTGTTCTCTGGACCTTGCCCTTATCAGGAGATCGTCCAAGTAAGGGATAATTAAGACGCCTTTTCTTTGAAGAAGGATCATCATTTCGGCCATTACCTTGGTAAAGACCCGGGGTGCCGTGGACAATCCAAACGGCAGCGTCTGAAACTGATAGTGACAGTTCTGTACCACGAACCTGAGGTACCCTTGGTGAGAAGGGCAAATTGGGACATGGAGGTAAGCATCCTTGATGTCCAGGGACACCATATAGTCCCCTTCTTCCTGGTTCGCTATCACTGCTCTGAGTGACTCCATCTTGATTTGAACCTTTGTATGTAAGTGTTCAAAGATTTCAGATTTAGAATAGGTCTCACCGAGCCGTCTGGCTTCAGTACCACAATATAGTGTGGAATAATACCCCTTTCCTTGTTGTAGGAGGGGTACTTTGATTATCACCTGCTGGGAATACAGCTTGTGAATTGTTTCCAATACTGCCTCCCTGTCGGAGGGAGACGTTGGTAAAGCAGACTTCAGGAACCTGCGAGGGGGAGACGTCTCGAATTTCCAATCTGTACCCCTGGGATACTACTTGTAGGATCCAGGGGTCCACTTGCGAGTGAGCCCACTGCGCGCTGAAACTCTTGAGACGACCCCCCACCGCACCTGAGTCCGCTTGTACGGCCCCAGCGTCATGCTGAGGACTTGGCAGAAGCGGTGGAGGGCTTCTGTTCCTGGGAAGGGGCTGCCTGCTGCAGTCTTCTTCCCTTTCCTCTATCCCTGGGCAGATATGACTGGCCTTTTGCCCGCTTGCCCTTATGGGGACGAAAGGACTGAGGCTGAAAAGACGGTGTCTTTTTCTGCTGAGATGTGACTTGGGGTAAAAAAGGTGGATTTTCCAGCTGTTGCCGTGGCCACCAGGTCCGATGGACCGACCCCAAATAACTCCTCACCTTTATACGGCAATACTTCCATGTGCCATTTGGAATCTGCATCACCTGACCACTGTCGTGTCCATAAACATCTTCTGGCAGATATGGACATCGCACTTACTCTTGATGCCAGAGTGCAAATATCCCTCTGTGCATCTCGCATATATAGAAATGCATCCTTTAAATGCTCTATAGTCAATAAAATACTGTCCCTGTCAAGGGTATCAATATTTTCAGTCAGGGAATCCGACCAAGCCACCCCAGCGCTGCACATCCAGGCTGAGGCGATCGCTGGTCGCAGTATAACACCAGTATGTGTGTATATACTTTTTAGGATATTTTCCAGCCTCCTATCAGCTGGCTCCTTGAGGGCGGCCGTATCTGGAGACGGTAACGCCACTTGTTTTGATTTATCTGATTCAGGAAAAACTACAGGTAGTTTTTTCACACCCCACATAATACCCTTTTTTGTGGTACTTGTAGTATCAGAAATATGTAACACCTCCTTCATTGCCCTTAACATGTAACGTGTGGCCCCTAATGGAAAATACGTTTGTTTCTTCACCGTCGACACTGGAGTCAGTGTCCGTGTCTGTGTCGACCGACTGAGGTAAATGGGCGTTTTAAAGCCCCTGACGGTGTTTGAGACGCCTGGACAGGTACTAATTGGTTTGCCGGCCGTCTCATGTCGTCAACCGACCTTGCAGTGTGTTGACATTATCACGTAATTCCCTAAATAAGCCATCCATTCCGGTGTCGACTCCCTAGAGAGTGACATCACCATTACAGGCAATTGCTCCGCCTCCTCACCAACATCGTCCTCATACATGTCGACACACACGTACCGACACACAGCACACACACAGGGAATGCTCTGATAGAGGACAGGACCCCACTAGCCCTTTGGGGAGACAGAGGGAGAGTTTGCCAGCACACACCAAAACGCTATAATTATACAGGGACAACCTTATATAAGTGTTTTCCCTTATAGCATCTTAATATATAATAATATCGCCAAATAAGTGCCCCCCCTCTCTGTTTTAACCCTGTTTCTGTAGTGCAGGGGAGAGCCTGGGAGCCTTCCTAGCAGCGGAGCTGTGTAGGAAAATGGCGCTGTGTGCTGAGGAGAATAGGCCCCGCCCCCTTTTCGTCGGGCTTCTTCTCCCGTTTTTCTGACAACCTGGCAGGGGTTAAATACATCCATATAGCCCCAGAGGCTATATGTGATGTATTTTTAGCCAGCATAGGTACTTTCATTGCTGCCCAGGGCGCCCCCCCCCAGCGCCCTGCACCCTCAGTGACCGTTGGTGTGAAGTGTGCTGAGAGCAATGGCGCACAGCTGCAGTGCTGTGCGCTACCTCATGAAGACTGAGAAGTCTTCAGCCGCCGATTTCTGGACCTCTTCTCTCTTCAGCATCTGCAAGGGGGTCGGCGGCGCGGCTCCGGTGACCCATCCAGGCTGTACCTGTGATCGTCCCTCTGGAGCTAGTGTCCAGTAGCCTAAGAAGCCAATCCATCCTGCACGCAGGTGAGTTCACTTCTTCTCCCCTAAGTCCCTCATTGCAGTGAGCCTGTTGCCAGCAGGACTCACTGAAAATAAAAAACCTAACAAAACTTTTACTCTAAGCAGCTCTTTAGGAGAGCCACCTAGATTGCACCCTTCTCGGCCGGGCACAAAAACCTAACTGAGGCTTGGAGGAGGGTCATAGGGGGAGGAGCCAGTGCACACCACCTGATCCTAAAGCTTTTACTTTTGTGCCCTGTCTCCTGCGGAGCCGCTATTCCCCATGGTCCTGACGGAGTCCCCAGCATCCACTTAGGACGTCAGAGAAAATAAATAAATAAAACACACACACACACCACAAAAGTTAATGCTGGCCACATGTATTATTTCAGTCACAAACTGATAAGCCTACCATTACAGCATATGTGGCCATACATTGACTAATCCGATTATTGCGCTCTGCAGTAAGACTATTGCCTTCATGGGCAGACACCGTTGTAAAGGCCCATGCACACAGGGCGATTTTGAGCTCAAAGTAGCTCACTTTTGGCATTTTGAGCTCGAACTCGTCTTGTGTGTATGGCCTAGCGATGAGCGCTAATGCACGCTCCCGCATCATCGCTAGCCGCCGCCGTCCAACTGTGTAAAGTGCTTCACCCCCCCTTGAACATCGCTGGCACAGAGAAAAATCGCTCAGTGTGTATGCACTGAGCTATTTTCCTGCCAGCTATGTCCACAATCATCGCTGTGCATACTCACTGGGCAAAAACGCCCTCTGTGTATGCACCTTAAGACTATGCGCTAATGCGCAGTCATTTCTCAACCGCATTAACAGGCTGGAAGTAATTCCGCGGCACTGTCCCATTCTATAGGCAAAGGCAATACGAGTATGGATCCTGCTGCCTGGGAATAGAACATAACGCCCTTCCACGTTATGCAAGGATTAGACTAAAAATACCATAGTTTAATGAGTAATAGTATTTTGTTATTTAACCAATGTTTAGTTATTGAGTTATTTGAACCCATTCTATAGTCTAGAATAATAGCAGATATACTAAGGTCATACTACTGGCTTTACTATTAAGATTAAGAGTTGGACATTAGTTTGACTGCACTATTGATGGGGATTTGACATTAGATATAATATAGTTTAACATAATATCCGTCTATATATATATATATATATATATGCTTTTATTATGTAGTTGTACAAGAATTTTTCATGTATTTTAAACAACTGCACAAAGTTTGTTTCAGCAAGTTTTACTTGCATAACACATCCATGTGTAAAAAAAAACAACCAGTATATATATATATACACACACATTATATATATATATATTGTGCAATTGTAATGTTCTCTGATTTTTTACAGATTTTGGAGACAATACTTTCACCACAAGCACACCAAAATGTATAACCAATATTAACTGCGAGCACTGGACATACCTCATCTCTTGAGCGATCATAAATAACAGGTGCAGAAATATTAATAGCTTCCATCCGTGGAGTAATGAGTGATGTGGGTGTTACAGGAGTGATAGCAGGGCTGGGTTCTGAGGAAAGTATAAGCTCCCTCTCAGGACTATCCAGGGAGACTTCATCTGTAGCTTCTAAAACACAAACCAATTAGATATACAGAAAAAAGTACTTTTCCAATTATGTAGTGACCAGATTTGTCATGTACATTTTAACTTATCCTAGCAAAACCTGACAGCAGTTTAAATGAAAAAATAAACAAATATGAAAAATAAAAAACAAACAATTTTCAAAACTGTACCCCCTCTGTTTTGCCCAACCTTGAATTTATCTTTTGCTAAAATGCTAATTAGCTGCAGGTTAATGTCATGTGACCATTCAGGACCTACCAGAAAACATTTCTCTTAACGTGCAGACGTTCTACAGTTCACATACTGATTCTATGGGGCATATCCAATTGCCCGTGAACTTTTGCCCACAAAACCTCGCAAACAATTTTGGATTAACGGGGGTAAGTGTGTTCCCTATACATGAAAAATATTGGTTGTGGGGTATTTTGCAGTCAAAATCCCACGAGAGGGCAATTTTTTGTAAAACACAGTCTGTAGATGGCGGTCGATGCTATTTTCGTGGGGATGGGGCAGGTGAAAGTATAGTGTGAGCAGGGTGACCAGGTGCAGGGTGAGTTGTAGTATAGTGTGTGCAGGGCTATGGGCAGTACCTGTTCTGGGCCTAGACGGGGCATGGAAGCAGTCTGTGATACTGGAGAAAAGACGGAGCAGGACATTGTGGCAGAAGGTAATTAAGGACTAATTAAGCTAATTGGAAACTTCCAGTTGCTAAATCAGTCATTAGGGGGGCTGTCAGAAGGATTCCAGAGCAAGTTCTGACAATTTTTCCTTAAAATAAGGACCTAAGGAAAAATTAGACATGCTCTGGTTGCGCTCAAAAATATAAATACCCTACTGCCAACTGAACACCAAAAATCTTGCAACTGCAAGAAATACCCGTCAGGCGTGAGATATTTTGTAAACTCGCACCTAATTGAATATGCCCCTAAGAAGCAAAGTGCGTATACTCCCGAGTCCTCGCTCACCCTAATAGGGCCCATACACTTATACGATATGGCATACAATCATGTGTTTTGATCGCATCTGTGTGATCAATCGCATGATTGTATGCACATATTGTGCACCATGCGACGCGCGAGCACGCCAGTCGGCCATCGCGTTGCATGGTCTTATGTGCTGCCCTTAATATTTATCGCAGTGCAGTGCGATTGCATGTGTTTTTGTTAACACATGTGACATACCGCACTGCGACGGGCACCAGCCGGGGGCAGCCAGAAGCCGCTCCCACACGGCGGTGACGTGCCCATCACGAGATTACCATGTGATCTATCGCATGGTAATCACTTTGGCAGTTCAGTGCGATTTCATCGCACCAGTGCGATTTAATTGCGGGGCATCGCACAAGTGTATGGAGGGTATTACATGAGATGAGAACTGGGAATTTCAGAATACAGACAAAAACAGGGACAGTCTATGGGGTTGACTCAATTAGCCATGAACCAGATCCCAATTGACTTGCCCCAAAGGGCCGTGTACAAACATTTGCTGGTTCCAGGGCAAGATGAGGCCCCATTGTCAGCATTTCCACACCAATACAACAGCAACTTTCCCCCCTCACAACTAATTGAATCGATCCCTGTGGGTAAACATGTATGTTAAATTAAGGAGGCTTGCTGTAATATATACTTATTAAATTTTACAATGATTGCTGGTGACAAAGGCACAGCAACGTCCTGCACCAAAACCGAAGATTAGCAACAATATAAAGCTGAGGATAAGCAGACCAGTACAGACACAAAGAAGAAGATATACAGATGTATCCACATTTATCTTGACGGTTAATAGGATTAACTGTGACTGGCCAGTCAGACTTAGTGGTCTATTCATGAAGCAGTGAAAAGTGTGGAGAAGTGAGCCAGTGGAGAAGTTACCCATGGCAACCAATCAGCATTGAAGTAACATTTGTAATTTGCATACTATACAATTGTACGGAGCAGCTGATTGGTTGCCATGGGCAACTTCTCCACAGGCTCACTTCTCCACGCTTTTCACTGCTTCATGAATAGACCCCTATATCCCCTGCTGTAATGACTTAATCCCCTGCTGTATTGTTCACTGTATTGTACTGCAGTTGAGAACAATAGATGAAGGGTTTATGCTAATAAATCATGTTGTGATTAGGCACAGAAAACTACTCAATATAACGGTGGACCCATCTGTACCAGTTACAAAGGACTGGTGCGTCTCTACATTCTAAAAGCAGTGGTTCTAACTTCTAGTCCTCAAGTACCACCAACAGGTCATGCTTTTAAGGATCTCTTAAATCATTTACAGATGTAGTAATTTATATTGCTGGGTCAGTAATTATCCCACGGACAGAACTTCTCAAAACATGAACTGTTGGGAAAGGGTGATGGTTCAGAACCACTGTTCTAAAGTATATTTCTCCAAACATGCCAGCTGTTTATCTATGGGGGGGATTAAACTGTACGCGATGTGTGGCGGACATCGCTGCTCACATACTGGCCAATTACAGTAGTTCCGACTTTGCAGGTTTTCCCTAGCACCTCTGCGTGATGTGTGGGAAAACTTGTGATGCCGGCAGGAGTGATGCGCTATTCCGGACAGCAGATTACAAATTCGACACTATGCTTGTGGCTGGCTTCTTGGAATGCCAACACCGGCATCCCAACTGGGGTCACAAGCCCAGCACCGGAATCTCAACAGCCGGAACCCTGAAGAAGCGTGTGCTGGCCCATCTGATTGGCAAGCCGCCGGGGTGGGGGTGGGGGGTGGGGGCGGGGGGGGGGGGAGAGTTAGGGTTAGGCTGCTGGGAGGGAGGGTTAGGGGGCCACTGGGGGAAGGTAAGTATACTCACCTTCCCCGTCGGGATCCTCGACATCAGAATGCCGCCGTCAGTATTCTGACCACCAGCATCCCAACCACCGTCATATCAATCCCAACCCAATTTACTCTCTGTGCAATTTCCCCATAATACTTCTTCAGATTTAAATCCCAGTGACATACTGTAGTAAACAACTTGAAAAGAAAGACGACACTGGGACAACACTAGGACAAGACTTTATAGTTACTAATTATTGAGGAAACTATTAGTATTAAATCCACTATTAGCATTAAATCCAGGACGGTAGTCACAAGAAATCACCCCATTAGTTGAAAGCCATTCTGCTAGAATACTGTGACAGACAATGGCACTAAAAATACACAAACACAGAAATGTAGGCTGTGCAGGTGTGTATTTAAAGCCTCAAACACAAATTATAAGCCGTACTTATTTTGTTATTTTTTATGTCCATTTCATTTGACTAATTGGAATCATCTTAAACCAAATAGTAGTGTGCTGGCAGACAGCAGGGAAATGGTGGCTAAAAGGATTAGGAGACGCAGTACGCAAAAATAAATTCTAAAAATAGCAAAGTGGGCAGGTCACGTAAAACACATTTACTGCTAGGATACAGTTTACATAAAAAGCATAGAAAAAAAAATAAGAATTTACTTACCGATAATTCTATTTCTCATAGTCCATAGTGGATGCTGGGGACTCCGAAAGGACCATGGGGAATAGCGGCTCCGCAGGAGACTGGGCACAAAAGTAAAAAGCTTTAGGACTACCTGGTGTGCACTGGCTCCTCCCCCTATGACCCTCCTCCAAGCCTCAGTTAGGATACTGTGCCCGGACGAGCGTACACAATAAGGAAGGATTTTGAATCCTGGGTAAGACTCATACCAGCCACACCAATCACACCGTACAACTTGTGATCTGAACCCAGTTAACAGCATGATAACAGAAGGAGCCTCTGAAAAGATGGCTCACAACAACAATAACCCGATTTTTGTAACAATAACTATGTACAAGTAATGCAGACAATCCGCACTTGGGATGGGCGCCCAGCATCCACTACGGACTATGAGAAATAGAATTATCGGTAAGTAAATTCTTATTTTCTCTAACGTCCTAGTGGATGCTGGGGACTCCGAAAGGACCATGGGGATTATACCAAAGCTCCCAAACGGGCGGGAGAGTGCGGATGACTCTGCAGCACCGAATGAGAGAACTCCAGGTCCTCCTCAGCCAGGGTATCAAATTTGTAGAATTTAGCAAACGTGTTTGCCCCTGACCAAGTAGCTGCTCGGCAAAGTTGTAAAGCCGAGACCCCTCGGGCAGCCGCCCAAGATGAGCCCACTTTCCGTGTGGAATGGGCTTTTACAGATTTTGGCTGTGGCAGGCCTGCCACAGAATGTGCAAGCTGAATTGTGCTACAAATCCAACGAGCAATCGTCTGCTTAGAAGCAGGAGCACCCAGCTTGTTGGGTGCATACAGGATAAACAGCGAATCAGATTTTCTGACTCCAGCCGTCCTGGAAACATATATTTTCAGGGCCCTGACTACGTCCAGCAACTTGGAATCCTCCAAGTCCCTAGTAGCCGCAGGCACCACAATAGGCTGGTTTAAGTGAAAAGCTGAAACCACCTTAGGGAGAAATTGAGGACGAGTCCTCAATTCTGCCCTGTCCGTATGAAAAATTAGGTAAGGGCTTTTATAGGATAAAGCCGCCAATTCTGAGACACGCCTGGCTGAAGCCAGGGCTAACAGCATTACCACTTTCCATGTGAGATATTTTAAGTCCACAGTGGTGAGTGGTTCAAACCAATGTGATTTTAGGAATCCCAAAACTACATTGAGATCCCAAGGTGCCACTGGAGGCACAAAAGGAGGCTGTATATGCAGTACTCCCTTGACAAACGTCTGAACTTCAGGAACAGAAGCCGGTTCTTTTTGGAAGAAAATTGACAGGGCCGAAATTTGAACCTTAATGGACCCCAATTTGAGGCCCATAGACAGTCCTGTTTGCAGGAAATGCAGGAAACGACCCAGTTGAAATTCCTCTGTAGGGGCCTTCCTGGCCTCGCACCACGCAACATATTTACGCCAAATACGGTGATAATGTTGTACGGTTACATCCTTCCTGGCTTTGATCAGGGTAGGGATGACTTCATCCGGAATGCCTTTTTCCTTCAGGATCCGGCGTTCAACCGCCATGCCGTCAAACGCAGCCGCGGTAAGTCTTGGAACAGACATGGTCCCTGCTGGAGCAGGTCCTTTCTTAGAGGTAGAGGCCACTGGTCTTCCGTGAGCATCTCTTGAATTTCCGGGTACCAAGTCCTTCTTGGCCAATCCGGAGCCACGAGTATAGTCTTTACTCCTCTCCTTCTTATGATTCTCAGTACTTTTGGAATGAGAGGAAGAGGAGGGAACACATACACTGACTGGTACACCCACGGTGTTACCAGAGCGTCCACAGCTATTGCCTGAGGGTCCCTTGACCTGGCGCAATATCTGTCCAGTTTTTTGTTGAGGCGGGACGCCATCATGTCCACCTTTGGTTTTTCCCAACGGTTCACAATCATGTGGAAGACTTCTGGGTGAAGTCCCCACTCCCCCGGGTGAAGATCGTGTCTGCTGAGGAAGTCTGCTTCCCAGTTGTCCACTCCCGGAATGAACACTGCTGACAGTGCTATCACATGATTCTCCGCCCAGCGAAGAATCCTTGCCACTTCCATCATTGCCCTCCTGCTTCTTGTGCCGCCCTGTCTGTTTACGTGGGCGACTGCCGTGATGTTGTCCGACTGGATCAACACCGGCTGACCCTGAAGCAGAGGTCTTGCCTGACTTAGGGCATTGTAAATGGCCCTTAGTTCCAGGATATTTATGTGAAGTGACGTTTCCATGCTTGACCACAAGCCCTGGAAATTTCTTCCCTGTGTGACTGCTCCCCAGCCTCTCAGGCTGGCATCCGTGGTCACTAGGACCCAATCCTGAATGCCGAATCTGCGGCCCTCTAGGAGATGAGCACTCTGTAACCACCACAGGAGAGACACCCTTGTCCTTGGAGACAGGGTTATCCGCTGATGCATTTGAAGATGCGATCCGGACCATTTGTCCAGCAGATCCCACTGGAAAGTTCTTGCGTGGAATCTGCCGAATGGAATCGCTTCGTAAGAAGCCACCATCTTTCCCAGGACCCTTGTGCATTGATGTACTGACACTTGGCCTGGTCTTAGGAGGTTCCTGACTAGGTCGGATAACTCCTTGGCCTTCTCCTCCGGGAGAAACACCATTTTCTGTACTGTGTCCAGAATCATCCCTAGGAACAGCAGACGTGTCGTCGGAATCAGCTGCGATTTTGGAATATTTAGAATCCATCCGTGCTGTCGTAGTACTACTTGAGATAGTGCTACTCCGACCTCTAACTGTTCTCTGGACCTTGCCCTTATCAGGAGATCGTCCAAGTAAGGGATAATTAAGACGCCTTTTCTTCGAAGAAGAATCATCATTTCGGCCATTACCTTGGTAAAGACCCGGGGTGCCGTGGACAATCCAAACGGCAGCGTCTGAAACTGATAGTGACAGTTCTGTACCACAAACCTGAGGTACCCTTGGTGAGAAGGGCAAATTGGGACATGGAGGTAAGCATCCTTGATGTCCAGAGACACCATATAGTCCCCTTCTTCCAGGTTCGCTATCACTGCTCTGAGTGACTCCATCTTGAACTTGAACCTTTTTATGTAAGTGTTCAAGGATTTCAGATTTAAAATAGGTCTCACCGAGCCGTCCGGCTTCGGTACCACAAACAGCGTGGAATAATACCCCTTTCCCTGTTGTAGGAGGGGTACCTTGATTATCACCTGCTGGGAATACAGCTTGTGAATGGCTTCCAATACCGCCTCCCTGTCGGGGGGAGACGTTGGTAAAGCAGACTTCAGGAACCGGCGAGGGGGAGACGTCTCGAATTCCAATTTGTACCCCTGAGATACTACCTGCAGGATCCAGGGGTCCACTTGCGAGTGAGCCCACTGCGCGCTGAAATTCTTGAGACGGGCCCCCACCGTGCCTGAGTCCGCTTGTAAGGCCCCAGCGTCATGCTGAGGACTTGGCAGAAGCGGGGGAGGGCTTCTGTTCGTGGGAAGAAGCTGTCTGCTGCAGTCTTTTTCCCCTTCCTCTGCCCCGGGGCAGATATGAGTGGCCTTTTGCCTGCTTGGCCTTATGGGGACGAAAGGACTGAGCCTGAAAAGACGGTATCTTTTTCTGCTGCGAGGTCACTTGGGGTAAAAAGGTGGATTTTCCAGCCGTTGCCGTGGCCACCAGGTCCGATAGACCGACCCCAAATAACTCCTCCCCTTTATACGGCAATACTTCCATATGCCGTTTGGAATCCGCATCCCCTGACCACTGTCGCGTCCATAATCCTCTTCTGGCAGAAATGGACATCGCACTTACTCTTGATGCCAGAGTGCAAATATCCCTCTGTGCATCTCGCATATATAGAAATGCATCCTTTAAATGCTCTATAGTCAATAATATATTGTCCCTGTCCAGGGTATCAATATTTTCAGTCAGGGAATCCGACCAAGCCACCCCAGCACTGCACATCCAGGCTGAGGCGATTGCTGGTCGCAGTATAATACCAGTATGTGTGTATATACTTTTAAGGATATTTTCCAGCTTCCTATCAGCTGGTTCCTTGAGGGCGGCCGTATCAGGGGACGGTAACGCCACTTGTTTTGATAAGCGTGTGAGCGCCTTATCTACGCTAGGGGGTGTTTCCCAACGCGCCCTAACCTCTGGCGGGAAAGGGTATAATGCCAATAACTTTTTAGAAATTAGCAGTTTTTTATCGGGGGAAACCCACGCTTCATCACACACCTCATTTAATTCATCTGATTCGGGAAAAACTACGGGTAGTTTTTTCACACCCCACATAATACCTTTTTTGTGGTACTTGTAGTATCAGAAATGTTCAAAACCTCCTTCATTGCCGTGATCATGTAACGTGTGGCCCTACTGGAAAATACGTTTGTTTCCTCACCGTCGACACTGGAGTCAGTGTCCGTGTCTGTGTCGACCTGAGGTAACGGGCGCTTTAGAGCCCCTGACGGTGTTTGAGATGCCTGTACAGGTATTAACTGATTTGCCGGCTGTCTCATGTCGTCAGTCTTTTGTAAAGTGCTGACACTATCACGTAATTCTTTCCATAAGACCATCCAGTCAGGTGTCGACTCCCTAGGGGGTGACATCACTAACACCGGCAATTGCTCCGCCTCCACACCATTTTCCTCCTCATACATGTCGACACAACGTACCGACACACAGCACACACACAGGGAATGCTCTGATAGAGGACAGGACCCCACTAGCCCTTTGGGGAGACAGAGGGAGAGTTTGCCAGCACACACCAGAGCGCTATATATATATATACAGGGATAACCTTATATAAGTGTTTTTCCCTAATATAGCTGCTGTATATATTTATATGCCAATTTTGTGCCCCCCCCCCTCTCTTGTTTTACCCTGTTTCTGTAGTGCAGGACTGCAGGGGAGAGTCAGGGAGCCTTCCTCCAACGGAGCTGTGAGGAAAAAATGGTGCCAGTGTGCTGAGGAGATAGGCTCCGCCCCTTTTTCGGCGGCCTTTCTCCCGCTTTTTTATGTAAAAATAGGCAGGGGTTAAATACATCCATATAGCCCAGGAGCTATATGTGATGTATTTTTTTGCCAAAAAAGGTGTTTTTATTGCGTCTCAGGGCGCCCCCCCCCCAGCGCCCTGCACCCTCAGTGACCGGAGTGTGAAGTGTGCTGAGAGCAATGGCGCACAGCTGCGGTGCTGTGCGCTACCTTAGTGAAGACAGGACGTCTTCTGCCGCCGATTTTCCGGACCTCTTCAGTCTTCTGGCTCTGTAAGGGGGACGGCGGCGCGGCTCCGGGACCCATCCATGGCTGGGCCTGTGATCGTCCCTCTGGAGCTAATGTCCAGTAGCCTAAGAAGCCCAATCCACTCTGCACGCAGGTGAGTTCGCTTCTTCTCCCCTTAGTCCCTCGATGCAGTGAGCCTGTTGCCAGCAGGTCTCACTGAAAATAAAAATAAAAACCTATTTAAACTTTTACTCTAAGCAGCTCAGGAGAGCCACCTAGATTGCACCCTTCTCGTTCGGGCACAAAATCTTAACTGAGGCTTGGAGGAGGGTCATAGGGGGAGGAGCCAGTGCACACCAGGTAGTCCTAAAGCTTTTTACTTTTGTGCCCAGTCTCCTGCGGAGCCGCTATTCCCCATGGTCCTTTCGGAGTCCCCAGCATCCACTAGGACGTTAGAGAAACAACATTTGGTATAATTAGATTCAGTGTACAGGTATCCGGACTCCAGGTCGACAACAAAAAGGTCGACACCTTAGGTCAACATGGACAAAAGATCGACATGGACAAAAGGTCGACAGGAACAAGGTCAACATGGAAAAAGGTCCACATGAGTTTTCACAATTTTTTTCTTTTTTGGAACCTTTTCATACTTAACGATCCACGTGGACTACGATTGGAACGGTAATCTGTGCCGAGCGAAGCGAAGGCACCATGCCCGAAGCATGGAGAGCGAAGCGAGCCATGCGAGGGGACGCGGTGCACTAATTGGGGTTCCCGGTCACTCTACGAAGAAAACGACACCAAAAAAACAAACTCATGTCGACCCTTTTCCATGTCGACCTTGTTCCCGTCGACCATTTGTCCATGTCGACATTTTGTCCATGTCGACCAATTGGCGTCGACCTGGAGTCCCAGACCCAGTGTACATAACCAACATTTCAATAAAGGTAAGAGTGACCTGTACAGCCATGGTTACAGTAGCTCTATCTTGTGTTCGTGTATTAAGTATAGTAAACCTCAAAAAATGAAACCAACAACAAATACAGAACCACTACATAGTATTAGTGACAAATCAAGGATTTTTGGATCCTCGTGTGTAAAGTCGGGCATACAATATACAATTATCTGGCAGATCAGCTGGCCAATCTGGCTGGTTGGAATGAAAATCAAAGGACAATTGACCATTTGGTACAGCCACTCACCGATAACATAAATAAGCAGCAGCTATGCCAGTCCCACACAGGCTGCATTGACAGGGGGGGGGGGAATGGTTCAGCACTGACTGAGGAACTGCTCTTGTTCCCGTCTGATGAAGAGAAGGCCCTGGGCTCCCCTGCCCGCCACCCGCTCCCTCCTCCCTGCCTGCGGACATGTAGAAGTGTGCGACGATGGAGCAGGGGCTGGAGAATTTGCGGCAAGTTTGGGAGACACAGGCAGCACTGCAAACGGAGCCTGGAGTAAGCAGGGGTAACGGGGCATGGCTGTGGGGAGGGGGAGTGGTATGACAGACTGGTGGGGGGAGGGGTTACAGAAATAGACTGGTGGGAGAAGAGTGCTGCCAGAGCAGTATGACATTTGGGTGGGAGGGGGGGGTATGTGGGGGGGGGGGGGGTGGAGTAGGGTGGTGGTGCTGTTACAGCAGCATGACAGGCTTGTGGGTAGGGGCCAACAGGTACAATGCAGTGTTCTCCCCAGGCTGTATTTTTCTGTCAGTCCGCACATCAAAAATTCCCTGCTGTCTAGCACCAGCACTCACCGCTACTGGCACAGTGACTCTCCCGTCACAGTGACGCGCCCAAAAGCTGTGCAGCAGACTTCAACATGGCGTGACTTTCAGGATGTCATGTGTTTGTTACTTCAGGACATTATGTATAGCCAGCAAGTGGGGACAGTATCTGGGAGCTACTAAAAAAAAAATATTTGCGTCCACAAATCAACTGGGCATTTTTGGGAGCTCTTTAAAAAACACATGGGTCTCCACAGAGCAATTGTTTAAAATAAATGTGCGAAGGCCCTCGCCTGGCTGGAAAAATGCTCTGGGGAGAACAGCAGCTCATTAACTCCCACATTCAGGAGTGGTAACTTATGATGCATCAAAAAAAGGTCACGATGACAAAATATTCACTACACAACTACATAAACTGAAAAGCAAAATGCTCAGAGCCCCACATGACAGGAACATGACTGAGGTCCAAACTTCACAGACTGCACTTTGGTATGCAAGTGAAAATTTAAACACCTCTTACCAATAATCACTGAGAATTACTATGTAAACCAGAGATAGACAGCACCACAACTTGCTCTGCTTTTATTAAAGGGAAATTGCAGCTAAGACACCGTAGAAACGTCGCTGTATATCGCATGAAGAGCTATGAGCAACGGATCCAAGATACAAATCCAATGTCTCTAGATGAAACATTTTCATCTAGACAAAAACCCAATTCCCAGGTTATTATAATAAACAATGTAATAAAGAGCAACAAATACTGCAATTAAAATATTTTCCCACAGATCTGGGCAGGTGTACACAAATGTGTCTATTTTTATATTGAAGTATAAACATCCCCCCCCCATGTCACCTGACCTTCAAATAGGTCATTATACACAAAACTCCAAAAGGTGAACAATTTCCTGTCTATTGTTAACTAGGTTTGTTAAAAATAAATAAATATGTGAACATTTCAATTAAAAGTAATGACATTTCTTTACGCAGTAATAACTACAGGCAAACATTTATTTTACCCAAAGATCCTTCCTCACAATGGCTTTTTAGTATCTTTGGGACAATCCTTTATATAGAACATCTTCAATTTAATGGTGTGTTTGAGCGGTTTACACGAATGGCTTAGTTTAGATCACAGGTTCTCAAACTCAGTCCTCAGGACCCCACACAGTGCACGTTTTGCAGGTAAGGATTCACAAGAGACTTGGAAAACATGAATTGCTTGGGGTCCAGAGGACCAAGTTTGAGAATCACTGCACTAGACAATGCAAAAGATGTCTGTACATTATTAAATACCTAGGAGTTCTTTGATACCGCCCAGAGTAACGGCAAGCCAATAAGGAGTGTTATACATGATCACATCTGTAAACAAAAATAGGATTTTAAATACCAACCGGTAAATCCCTTTCTCATAGTCCATAAGGGATATTGGGGACAGAATTAGTACGATGGGGTATAGACGGGTCCAAAGGAGCCAGTGCACTTTAAATTTCTTCAACTGGGTGTGCTGGCTCCTCCCCTCTATGACTTCTCCTACAGGTCAGTTATAGGTAAACAGTGCCGGAAGGAGAATGACATACTTGAGAGAAGGAACATAACAACAATAATGGTGGTGAGAATTATACACCAGCACACCAAAACATAACCAGGCCAGCAACGTCTGGTAACAGCAACTGCTGAACAGGTAACACCGAACAGAGAAACCTGCAGAAAGTAACCGCACAGAGGCGGGCGCCCAATATCGCTTATTGGGGACAGAATTATTACGATGGGGATGTCCCAAAACTTCCAGAATGGGCGGGAACGTGCAGAGACTGCTGCAGCACCACCTGCACAAACTGGGTATCAAATTTGTAGAATTTTACAAAAGTGTGCTTCCCCAACCAGGTAGCAGCTCGGCAGAAGCCAGGGCCAACAACATCACTGTCTTCCATGTGAGGTACTTGTCTTCTACTGTCATCAGTGGCTCGAACCAGGAGGACTGCAGAAATTACAACACTACATCCAAAGCCCAGGATGCCATAGCCGGCACAAAGGGAGGTTGTATGTGGAGCACCACTTGTAAAAAGGTCTGAACTTCTGGCAACACAGCCAATTTCTTCTGAAAGAAAATTGAGAGAGCTGAAATCTGCACCTTAACGGAACCCAGATGTAAGCCTTTATCCACACCAGCCTGCAGGAAACGTCCCAAGTGAAACTCCGCAGGCAGATACGTGCGTTCCTCGCACCAAGAGACGTATCTCCTCCAGATATGATAATGTTTTGACGTCACAGGTTTTCTGGCTTGCACCATAGTGCAATTACCTTTTTGGAAAGCCCTTTGTGAGCTAGGATGTTCCGCTCAATTTCCATGCCGTCAAACGAAGCTGCCGTAAGTCCAGGTAGACGAATGATCCTTGCTGGAGAAGATCCTTTCTTAGCGGCAGAGGCCAAGGGTCTTCTACGGACATGTCCAGAAGAGTTGCGTACCATGCCCTTTGGGGCCAATCCGGCGCAATCAGGATTGCTTGGACTCTGTGAAGTCAGATCCGTAGGAGCACCCTTGGGATCAACGGTAAGGCCAAGGTGACGTCAATGCACTCACCTGAGGGTCCCTGGTTCGCGAGCAGCAGCAGCGAAGCTTCTTGTTGAGGTGAGACGCCATCATGTCGATCTGCGGGTATCCCCACCTGCCGACAATTTGTTGAAACACCTGAGGATGTAATCCCCACTCCCCCCGGGTGGAGGTCGTGGCGACTCAGGAAGTCCGCTTCCCAGTTGTCCACTCCCGGAATGAAAATTGCGGACAGCGCTCTTGCATTTCTTTCCACCCAGAGAAGTATTTTGACACTTCTCGCATGCAGGCCTTGCTTTTTGTCCCTCCTTGTCGACTGAAATACGTTGTCAGACTGAACCTGGATCGCCCGATCCCTGAGCAGAGGGGAGGCTTGAAGCAGAGCATTGTATATCGCCTGAAGTTCCAGAATGTTGATCGGGAGTAGGGCCTCTTGGGCAGACCACCTGCCCTGGAACTGCACCCCTTGGGTGACAGCTCCCCATCCTCATAGACTCTCATCCGTCGTGAGGAGGGTCCAAATCCTGAATCCTGAAAAGTCGACCTTCCAGCAGGTTGGAAGACTGCAACCACAACAGGAGCAAAATCCTAGCCTGGGGTGACAGCTGAATCATTCGGTGCATCTGGAGATGTGAACCGGACCACTTGTACAGGATGTCTAATTGGAAAGGTCTGGCATGGAACCTGCTGAACTGTATCGCCTCGTACAGGGCCACCATTTTTCCCCAATAACTTTATGCAAAGATGAATGGAAACTGGAGCAGGACAGAGAACCATGCGAACCATCTCTTGAAGTGTTCTCACCTTGTCCTCAGGGAGAAACACTCTGTGAGCTACAATATCCAGCATCATACCCAGAAACAGGAGCCGTTGAGATGGTTCCAGTTGAGACTTCTGTAGATTGAGGATCCACCCGTGGTGAGACAGAATGGCACCGGAGCTACTGTGTAACCTTTATACTGGCCAGGTCTCCTAAGTGTTTGTAGCCTCACATAAATGTTTAGTACAATTGTATTAAGCCAGTCTCGCGCAGGGGTCAAAAGCGGGTCCTCCCCAGGAGGGACCCATACACCTCACCAGCACTTCTGCAGCACAGTGTACCGGGGGAGCCCCCTAGCGGGGTCCCTGGTATGTACTCCCCACCGATGATCACCTTCAGGCAGCGTTAGGGGTGTGCGGCATGCTGCGGCTGCGACAGCCAAGGCGCCATGCCCCGCTGAACAAACAGCCCCTCAGAACGGTGGTCCTGCAGCGGGAAAGCGGCTCTGCACCTTACGAGGCTGGTGACCGCCCCCCCCCCCTAACTCCCACGGTTCAGGTATGCTGTTGCCCAAACAGCATACCGAAAGAAATGAAAAAGTTTAAAAGAAATTGAAGAAAAACTCTGGAGCTTGCAGAATGTGCATCCTTTACTAAGGACACTTTTCTAAACTGTAGGAGGAGGCATAGAGGGGAGGAGCCAGCACACCCAGTTGAAGAAATTTAAAGTGCACTGGCTCCTTTGGACCCATCTATACCCCATCGTACTAGTTCTGTTCCCAATATCCCATGGATGCTAGAGAAATCATTTTTCTGAATTTTCTTTATTTATAAATGGTTTTCCGTGAGTTCAGGGTACGAGGAAAAATGTGTGACGCCAGCGGGCGTGATGTGCCGATCCGGAACAGCACATCACATCCATCCTTTTACATTGAAATACAACCAGGAAGTTCAGGCTGAGAGGGAGTCACAAACCCACCAGATTGTTATTCAATGGACCCAGATTCACCTAAGTGAAAATATCCCTTGCATATAACCGATTATATTATTCAAGAGGTTCACTTACTTTATTTCCCTGCATGTGAAAGTGCATGTTGGCTAAAGGTGTTACAGGTACACACAGGACACTGGTTTACTTTTCAGTTCTTACATCAGAATCTCATATCAACTATATATGCAAATTTGTCGCCCTCAAACTTTCACTCTGTGAACACTATGCAACCCATTTGCAGAAAGAAACATATTTTCCATCCATAATCAGGATCACAAAGATCTTCTTTGGGACAATTGTGAGTTCATCTTCTCATCTACAAACACTTAAAAAATCTAACAGAATTACCATTGCTTCTTAACCCTCTCACAATACTTTCATTTCTTACAGGCCAAATCCATTTCTGCACCCACTTTATCTACGCTTTTGACTCATTTCATACTAAATCTACACCCATTGAGTCTACACTGCTTTACTCACCTGTATTTCTGCAATTCTTCTGCTCCGATTCCCTTACAGTCTCCTCTCCTACTTCCACTTTCCCTCAACCTATTTACCTACTTAACACTAGTCAAGGCTTTCTTATACTCCCCACATCACTCAGTGTCTACCTAATCATGCATCTTTATCCTTCCACCCTAGTCTCCTACACCTCCTCCTCTGTCTCCCCTCCATCCCTCTGTTTCCTTCCCCCTCCTTTCCTGTTACCCCACTTTCATTCACCTCTGCCCCATGGTCCTGCTACCCCACAACTCAGCCCTGCTCCCGCTCTCCCTTCCCTGTCACCTCCCCACACCCCCATCCACATCACACTGACCTCCCTCCCTGCCCACCTCCTGCAGTTTCCCCTCCTAGCTCAGGCACCCGTACCATCACTACTCTCTCATCATCCCTGCCCTCAAAGTTAATCTCACCTCATCGCTACAGCAACCCTGATAATCTCATTCACATCTCTCCCACAAACTCATACCCCCTATCCTGTGCCCTCTGGAATGCCAGATCTGTTTGTAACAAACTGGTCCCCACTCATGACCTTTTCATTTCCAACTCCCTACACCTACTAGCCATTACTGAAACTTGGATTACGCCCTCTGACACTACTTCTCCTGCTGCTCTCTCTGCTGGGGGCCTCACATTCACACACCCCCCCCCCGACCTGGGGGTCGCCATGGGGGTGGTGTTGGGGTCCTTTTACCTTCTAGTTACTCCTACCAACTCATACCACCAGAACCGTCCCTTACATTCTCTACATTTGAGGTCCATGCCATACGCCTCTTCCAACCAGTCCATCTTAGAGTAGCTGTCATTTACCGCCCCCCTGGCACTGCTTCCAAATTCATCGACAACTTTGCTTCCTAACTTCCTCTCTTCTGACATTCCCTCCATTATCCTAGGCGATTTCAACATCCCTATTGACATCCCCACACAATCCCCTGCCTCTAAACTCCTTAACCTCACCTCTTCACTTGGTCTCTCCCAGTGGACCTCCTCACCCTCCCATGTGAATGGGAGCTCACTGGATCTGGTCTTCACTCACCGCTGTGATATTTCTGATTTTTCCAACTCCCCATTTCCCCTCTCTGACCACCACCTGCTCTCCTTTAACCTATCTCTCAACTTCCCCATCTCTACCTCCTAAGGCTACCATCACTAAGCGTAACATTGAAGCTATTGACACCACATTCCTTTCCTCCCTGTTTGACTCACTTCTCTCTCCTATTCTCTCTCTCTCTCTCTCTCTCTCTCTCTCATGACCTGAACAAGCCACTTCCACATACAATGTATCCCTTACTTCTGCTCTTGACTCTGTTGCTCCACCAACCACTATTCACCCTCGCAAATTAACACCTCAACCCTGGCACACCAAATGCACCAGATATCTGCAAAAATGCTCACGTACTGCTGAGCGACACTGGAGGAAATCACGCTCTAAGGCAGACTTCCTCCATTTCAAACTTATGCTCTCATCCTTCAGTGCTGCCCTTTCTCTTGCTAAACAGTCATACTTCAAGAACCTCATCTCCTCCCAGTCTTCCAACCCCCGGCGCCTCTTTGCCACTCTCAACTCACTCCTCTGCCCACCTCCACCTCGTCTCCCTTCTCTTGACTTTGCCACTTACTTCACATCCAAAATTGACTCCATAAGTCAGGACATCACATCACACCAGTCCATCAGTAATCAGCCTTCTCCCATCCCTTACCAACCCTGCCCATTCCTCGCACCTACTCTGACATCTTTCTCCCATGCATCTGGAGAGAAAGTCATGGCCCTCATTCGTTCCTGTCCCCTCACCACCTCCCCACTTGACCCTATCCCCTCCCGCCTCCTCCTCTACCTCTCTCCTTCTGCTTGTTCCCATCTTTCCCACCCATCAGGCACTGTCCCCTCTGCCTTCAAGCATGCACTCATCTCTCCTATTCTTAAAAAACCTACACTTGATCCAAACACTCTCTTCATCTACCGACCCATCTCTCTCCTCCCTTTTGCCTCCAAACTCCTTGAGCGTATTGTCTACAACCGCCTTACTTCCTTTCTTTCCTCACACTCACTGCTTGACCCATTCCAGTCTGGCTTCCGTCCTCTCCACTCCACTGAAACTGCCCTTACAAAAGTATGCAATGACCTCCATGCTGCTAAATCTAAGGGACACTACTCTCTACTTATTCTACTTGATCTCTATGCTGCTTTTGACACCGTGGACCATCCTCTCCTACTGCAAATCCTTCACTCCATTGGTCTGCGTGACACTGCCCTCTCTTGGCTGTCATCCTACCTTTCTGACCGTTCATTCTCTGTCTCCTCTCATGACTCTACCTCCCCCTCACTTCCACTAACTGTAGGGGTACCCCAAGGTTCTGTCCTTGGTCCTCTTCTCTCTCTATACATCCTCACTAGGTAAGCTCATTAGTTCTTTTGGTTTCCAATATCATCTCTATGCTGATGACACCCAAATCTATCTTTCCTCTCCAGACCTCTCCCCTGCTCTCCTCACTCGTATCTCCAATTGTCTCTCTGCTACCTCTTCCTGGATGTCCCAGCGCTTTCTTAAACTTGACATGTCTAAGACCGAGCTGATCATCTTCCCTCCCTCCCGCATAACCTCACCTCCTACAATCTCATTATTTACTGATGGCACTACTATCTCCTCTAGCCCCCAAGTGCGCTGTCTTGGAGTAATCCTCGACTCCTCCCTCTCCTTCAAACCAAACATTCAGCACCTCTCACAAACCTGCCGTTTTCATCTAAAAAATATTTCCAGGATCAGACCCTTTCTGACCCAGGATGCTACTAAGACTCTTATCCACTCACTGGTCATCTCCAGACTGGACTACTGACATCTCCTCCTGACTGGCATTCCTGACAAATACCTCTCTCCACTCCAGTCTATCCTCAATGCTGCTGCCCGGCTCATCTTCCTCACCAAACGCACTACGTCCACCTCTCCTCTCTTACTAGACCTTCACTGTCTCCCCTTCCCTTTCAGAATCCATTTCAAGCTTCTCACACTAGCTTACAAAGCCCTCACCCACTCCTCGCCCATCTACATCTCTGACCTTATCTCCCTTTACACTCCCACCCGTCCTCTTCGCTCTGCTAATGCACGCCGACTTTCCTGCCTACGGATTACTTCCTCCCACTCCTACCTCCAAGATTTTTCACGTGCTGCACCACTTCTCTGGAATTCCCTACCTCTCCCCCTCAGACTCTCCACCTCTCTACAAAACTTCAAACGGGCTCTCAAGACCCACTTCTTCACCAAACCCAGCCAAATCTCATCCTAACCCTCTGTTTTACACTCTCTATGTACCCCATCTGTGTCACCCCTGTCTGTCTACCCCTCCCCTTTAGAATGTAAGCTCTAACGAGCAGGGCCCTCTTCCCTCATGTGCTAATCCTTTCTTACTTTAATAATCTTCAACTGCCCCAAATCCAGCAGTCTACTGCCACCTGATACTTATTCCAGTGTCATATGCTGATGTAACTATGTTCATTTACCCTTTACTTGTCCTATACTGTCATCAACTGTAAGTTGCTGTTTTCCTGTTTGATTGTTTATGTACTCTGTAATTGGGCGCTGCGGACCCTTGTGGCGCCAAATAAAGGATAATAATAATAATAATAATAATAATAATAAATTACAGTTTAGTTGGAGAACACATTTTAGGTCAAACAAATGCCAAAGCCAGACAATTATTACCAGCAAAAAGATCTTCTCTGTCATCACTAAGAATCACTTCTGTGGGTTTTAGGCCATTAGAATTTGTACTGATATCTTCTGTGGGAAGACTGGCTGGCTCAGGAGAAGACGGGCTGGACTGAAAAACAAGAAAACGGATTTTAGCATACCTAATTCCGTAGTATAAGTTACAATTTCTGACAGTGAAAACAAAAAGGAAACAGCATTACGTGTCAGCACTTTCCATTTCCTAATCATGACAGCATAACAATAAACAAGGAAAAGATTCCATCAGCAACTTAACAGGTCACATGTGTTGGATTCACGGCCACATTAAAGTTGGAAAACAGGTCTGTCATCATTTATTTTGATTTCAGTTATCACAAAACCCTGCAATGTCAGTAGGGAGTATAGACTTGTTCCACTATACCAGGAACAGGGCAAAGTAGAGGAGACATGCTGCTCACAGGCCGCATGTGGCCCAAACATTTTTTGCGGCTCCACAACTAGTGACAGATTTTCTGCAAGTCAGCTTAGATAGCCTGCAGACGGAGCCCACAAACTTCGGCCCTGGCCCTCACAAAGTACTACCTGTGAGGCGGATGTCATGTGCGTCATGACGTCATGTGACAGAAGAGCCCACACTACCAGAGTCTGCACACACTGAGCGGGGAGGGTGACAGGGTCTGCCAGCGCCTCCCAGACCCAAGCAGGATAGACCAATCATGGCAGCTTGCAGACGGTCAGATCTAGCACCACTACTACTGCAACACCCTGCACAGACAGAAGCCTGCCAGACCCAGTGCTACTGTAGTACCACCCAGCAGACAGTGAGGAGCCAGCGGCCTGCCTTAAGTCATCCACAGGTGAGGAGTAGTATACTACTCATAATACTACTGTTATTAAACATGTGGTACTGTCTCACTGAGGGGACAGGGAGCCGGGTAATTGCTTTGAGGCCATGCCTGTTTATGTGAGAAGGTGCAGCTTGACGGGCTGCGATCGGGGGCAGGAGGGGGGGGGGATTCTCCAGGTCCACCAATGTGCCCACATCGTCGCATATATTATTCCAATGGGGATGCTATGAGTGATGCTGACAGGGGACCCAGAGAATATCAGGGAGATAGAGACTACATTTCCCAGAAGTCCCTGCACCAATATAATACTTTCTTGTGGCCCTCTAGACCTTGATTATTCGGCCTGGTTGGGATTTTGAGACTAACATGCCTGAAGTAGGTAAATGTTACAGAGAAACAATGATGCAGCAAGATTTCTTAAGAATAGAGTTTAGAAGATTATAGTTAGCAAGTGAAATAAACCAATAATGTAGGTTATATATTCTTTTTATCAAAGTTTATAGAGAGATAAAGTAACAACCATCAGCTCCTGACTGCCTTCTCTCAAACAAAGCCTATAAAATGCAAGGCAGAAGCTGATTGGCTGGTACTTCTCTCTCACAATTTTCTCTCTCTTCGAACTTTGATAAATACCCCCCATAGAGTTGTTTCAGGAGAGTGACAATAATAAATTACGGTTCCATTTTAACACTGCTACCCTTTCCATATTCTAGATCAGGCATTCCCAACCTCTGTCCTCAAAGTACACTAAAAGGTGTGTACACACGGTGAGATCCTTGCTATGTTCGATTTTTACTTGCGATTTCCCTTGAACTCCCCGGAGCCCAGATAGGACAGATTTTGACTAACTTTTCTTGAGATATGGACTATGTGTGCTTACGATTTTGGCTTATGTGAGATTTTGGCTTATGTGAGATGTCATTGACATGTGAGATGAACTAGATAGTACACCGATCTAGCAAGGATTGACTTGCCTGCACAGTCTATCTTTTCTTGCGATGCCGACCTGGCGGGGCCGCGCATCGGGATCGCAAGGTGACTTTCACCTTGCGATTTGCACTAACTTTTCTTGCGATTTTGACTATATAGTCAAAATCTCAAGAAAAAATCTCACCGTGTGTAACAGTACAGGTTTTAATGATATCCATTGTTCAGCACAGATTGTTAAATCAAAATAACTGAGGTACTAATTAAATCACCTGTGCTCAAGCACCAACATCACTAAAACCTGGACTGTTAGTGTGCACTGAGGGCCGTGGTTGGGAATGCCTGTTTTAGAAGATGGTCTTTAACAAAATGATCCAATTTCATACCTCCCAACATGACCCTCTCCAGGAGGGACACAATGCTCTGCTACTGGACTTCCCTCTTAATTTATGATTGCCGGCACCTGTTTTGAACAGGTAAATGGATAAGAAAGGTGTTTCAGCACAGGTGATGGCAATCATAACTTAAGAGGGAAGTCCAGGAGCAGAGCATTCTGTCCCTCCTGGAGAGGGTCATGTTGGGAGGTATGCAATTTTGGAAACAGCAGGCTGGGTTTGGTTGCAGCAGAATTACAATCTTGAAAAAATAATGTTATTTTCAGGAAATTTATAACAAGTCATTTTATACAACTTGACTTTCTCCTCTGTACCAACTTCATTGCCTCTTGCTGAGAAGTCATCACATGAAAACAGTTTTGATATATAAACCAAAGCAAGTCTGGGTGTGGATCTCTAGAGAACATTCGTTATACATCCACCACACTTGCATGCTATTTTTGAATAGGAAGACAGACAGTGTGGAGCAGTGACGTGAGGTGGGGTGAGGCAGATGAGGAAGAAACTTTCCTGTCAAACTAACGTTTTTGCCAGAGTTTTGACTATATGAAGTATATGAAAAATACAAAGAATATGTTAGAAATATCTCCTTTGCATTATTCTAATCATTTTTATATCCAAAACTCTGGAGTAAAAACTCTATGGCAGGTGAGTCAGTGCCTCACCTACCTATCTTTTCTGTTCATCTCTGATCAAAACTCCACAAATTTGCAAGAGTTTATACTGCTGCAACTGTAAATAAAGCCCGGATGTACCCTTTGGCTCATATATTGCATGTAAATCTGGCTCTGGTGCTAGCCAGTACCTCCTGAGCCGTTTACCTCACTGCACTGCACGTCCCTGGTGTGGAGCGCAATCACAAAACAACAAGGCTTCATGGATCTAGTTCTGCTGCATTAGGATGACGGGCATAAGCTAAACAAGCGTGTTGTTCCCACTGCACACAGGAGAGGCACCCCCACCAAAGTGCCATTATTATGAAGGGAGAGAATTTAGTGTATGGGGGTTTATAAAGTGTCAAACCACTTTAAAATAGACTGATAGACTAAAGTATTGCTTATTTCATACCACTAGTATATACAACCAATCAATGGAAGTCACTGACAACGTATACCATAATAAAACTGGAATGACTTGTGAAAGCTACTGTGAGTTTATGTAATACCCATTATAAAAAGCGTGACCATCCTTTACTATACAGTCTCAAGAAATGGGCAGCGACCAGTTAACTATCATTCATTCGTAAAAATGTGTTCAGACCAATACTCCATCTGCAGTCAATATGAAATGAAAAAAAAAAACAACAACATTGAAAAAAAAAAACAACAACATTGAAAAAAAAAAAACTTATCTGGTTCCACTTAGTTGTTTCCAAAACACCTTAAACCGGATTCCCATAAACTGACCACAATTTTGGTCAAAATATACATATGCATGGAAAATGAGCAAAAATAAGATTTTACACTTACCGGTAAATCTATTTCTCGTAGTCCGTAGAGGATGCTGGGACTCCGTAAGGACCATGGGGAATAGACGGGCTCCGCAGGAGACATGAGCACTTTAAGAAAGACTTTAGACTCTGGGTGTGCACTGGCTCCTCCCTCTATGCCCCTCCTCTAGACCTCAGTTAGAGAAACTGTGCCCAGAGGAGATGGACAGTACGAGGAAAGGATTTTTGTTAATCCAAGGGCAAGATTCATACCAGCCACACCGTATAACTTGTGATAAACTACCCAGTTAACAGTGTGAACAAACCACATAGTCTCGGTCCAAACGATGAACTATAATATAACCCTTATGTAAGCAATAACTATATACAAGTCTTGCAGAAGACGTCCGCACTTGGGACGGGCGCCCAGCATCCTCTACGGACTACGAGAAATAGATTTACCGGTAAGTGTAAAATCTTATTTTCTCCAACGTCCTAGAGGATGCTGGGACTCCGTAAGGACCATGGGGATTATACCAAAGCTCCCAAACGGGCGGATGACTCTGCAGCACCGATTGAGCAAACAGGAGGTCCTCCTCAGCCAGGGTATCAAACTTATAGAACTTTGCAAAAGTTTTTGACCCCGACCAAGTAGCAGCTCGGCACAGCTGTAGTGCAGAGCCCACCTTCCTAGTGGAATGGGCCTTAACCGATTTCGGTAACGACAATCCTGCCGTAGAATGCGCCTGCTGAATCGTGTCACAGATCCAGCGAGCAATAGTCTGCTTTGAAGCAGGGCCGCCAACCTTGTTGGCTGCATACAGGACAAACAGTGCTTCTGTTTTTCTGATCCTAGCCGTTCTGGCCACGTAAATTTTCAAAGCCCTGACCACATCAAGGGACTCGGAATCCTCCAAGTCACGTGTAGCCACAGGCACGACAATAGGTTGGTTCATATGAAAGGATGAGACCACCTTAGGTAGGAATTGAGGACGGGTCCGCAACTCCGCTCTATCCATATGGAAAACCAGATAGGGGCTTTTATGTGATAAAGCCGCCAATTCCGAAACTCGCCTAGCCGAAGCCAAGGCTAACAGCATGACCACCTTCCAAGTGAGATATTTCAACTCCACTGTTTTAAGTGGTTCAAACCAATGTGACTTAAGGAAACTTAACACCACGTTAAGGTCCCAAGGCGCCACCGGAGGTACAAAAGGAGGCTGAATATGCAGTACTCCCTTCACAAAAGTCTGTACTTCAGGTAAAGTGGCTAATTCCTTTTGAAAGAAAATGGATAAGGCCGAAATCTGAACTTTAATGGAGCCTAATTTTAGGCCCAAATCCACTCCAGTTTGTAGGAAGTGAAGAAAACGGCCTAGATGGAATTCTTCCGTAGGAGCATTCCTGGCCTCACACCAAGAAACATATTTTCGCCATATTCGGTGATAATGTTTAGACGTCACGTCCTTCCTAGCCTTTATTAGCGTAGGAATGACCTCATCCGGAATACCTTTTTCCGCTAGGATCCGGCGTTCAACCGCCATGCCGTCAAACGCAGCCGCGGTAAGTCTTGGAACAGACAGGGACCTTGTTGTAACAGGTCCTGCCGTAGAGGAAGAGGCCACGGATCTTCTGTGAGCATTTCTTGCAGATCCGGATACCAGGTCCTTCGTGGCCAATCTGGAACAATGAGAATTGTTCTCACTCCTCTTCTTCTTATTATCCTCAACACCTTGGGTATGAGAGGAAGAGGAGGAAACACATATACCGACTGGAACACCCACGGTGTCACTAGGGCGTCCACAGCTACCGCCTGAGGGTCTCTTGACCTGGCGCAATACCTTTGTAGCTTTTTGTTGAGACGGGATGCCATCATGTCTATTTGGGGTAGTCCCCACCGACTTGCAATGTGCGCAAAGACTTCCTGATGAAGTCCCCACTCTCCCGGATGCAGATCGTGTCTGCTGAGGAAGTCTGCTTCCCAGTTGTCCACTCCCAGAATGAACACTGCTGACAGAGCGCTTACATGATTCTCCGCCCAGCGAAGAATTCTGGTGGCTTCCGCCATTGCCACTCTGCTCCTTGTGCCGCCTTGGCGGTTTACATGAGCTACTGCGGTGATGTTGTCTGACTGGATCAGAACTGGTCGATTGCGAAGTAAGATCTCCGCTTGACGTAGGGCGTTGTATACGGCCCTTAATTCCAGGATGTTGATGTGAAGACAAGTCTCTTGACTTGACCAGAGGAGAGATATCCTGGCTCTGGGAGACAGGGTGATCCTTTGATGCATTTGTAAATGAGACCCGGACCATTTGTCCAGTAGGTCCCATTGAAAAGTCCTCGCATGGAACCTGCCGAAGGGGATGGCCTCGTACGATGCCAACATCTTCCCCAGGACACGGGTTCAGAGAAGCACTGAAACCTTTTTTGGCTTTAATAGGTTCCCGACCAGAGCTATGAGCTCCTGAGCCTTTTCCATCGGAAGAAAAACCTTTTTTTGTTCTGTGCCCAGAATCAGGCCCAAAAAGGTCAGACGCGTTGTAGGAACCAGCTGGGACTTTGGAATATTGAGAATCCAGCCGTGCTGTTGCAACGTCCTCACGGACAGTGACACGCTGTCCAGTAACTTCTCTCGAGATCTCGCCTTTATGGAGGAGATCGTCCAAGTATGGGATAATTGTGACACCCTGCTTGCGCCTGGTGAGGAAGAAAAATCGGAACATGAAGGTAAGCATCCTTTATGTCCAGGGAAACCATCCAATCCCCCCCCCCCCGCCCCTCCAGGCTGGCGATGACCGCTCTGAGCGATTCCATCTTGAAATTGAACTTTTTCAAGTACAGGTTCAGGGATTTCAAATTCAAAATGGGTCTGACCGAAAAGTCCAATTTCGGAACCACAAACAGGGTTGAGTAATACTCCTTTCCTTGCTGGAGAAGAGGAACCTTGACTATCACCTGTTGCAGGTACAATTTTTGAATTGCAGTTAACACTAACTCCCTTTCTGAGCTGGCAGAGCGGATTTGAAAAACCGGCGAGGAGGCATCTATTCGAATTCCAGCCTGTATCCCTGAGAAAATCTCTATTGCCCAGGGATCCACCTGTGAGTGAACCCAGACGTGGCTGAAAAATCGAAGACGTGCCCCCACTTGATCTGGCCCCCCCCAGGGAAGCCCCAGCGTCATGCGGTGGATTTTGCAGACGTAGGGGGGGGGGGGGGGGACTTCTGCTCCTGGGAACTAGCTGTGTGCAGCTTTTTTCCCTTGCCTTTACCTCTGGCAAGAAAGAACGATCCCCGTACCTTTTTGCTTTTATTTGAACGAAAGGACTGCATTTGGTAATGAGGTGCCTTCTTAGTATGTTGTGGGGGAACATAAGGTAAAAAATTCGATTTACCAGCCGTAGCAGTAGAGACAAGGTCCGAGAGGCCTTCTCCAAACAACTCCTTCCCCTTGTAAGGCAACGACTCCATATGCCGCTTTGAGTCGGCATCCCCCGTCCACTGTCGGGTCCACAAGAGTCGCCTAGCAGAAATAGACATAGCATTTATTCTGGAGCTTAGTAAACAAATGTCTCTTTGAGCATCCCTCATATATAACGCAGCATCCTTGATATGCTCTAGGGTCATTAGAATGGTATCCTTATCTAGGGTCTCAATCTCCGTAGACAAGGAATCTGTCCATGCTGCGACAGCACTACAAACCCAGGCCGATGCCATAGCCGGCCTAACAATAGTACCAGAATGTGTGTAAATGTACTTCATGGTAACTTCCTGCTTACGATCCGCAGGATCCTTGAGGGTAGCAGTATCCTGGGAAGGCAGTGCCACCTTCTTGGATAAGCGTGTCAACGCCTTGTCTACTTTAGGCGAAGATTCCCATTGTATCCTGTCCTTTTGTGGGAAGGGATACGCCAAAAGAATCCTTTTGGGAACTTGTAGTTTCCTGTCTGGAGATTCCCAAGCCTTTTTAATAGCAATGATCATGTAACGAATACCTTCAGCCACTTTTGGCTTTAATTTTGCATCCTCATAGTCGACACTGGAATCTGAATCCGTGTCGGTATCTGTGTCAGTGATCTGGGATAATGTGCGTTTCTGAGACCCAGAAGGTCCCGCTGCCACTGGGACAGGCATGGTCTGACTACCTGACTGATCCCTAGCCTCAGTCTTGTCTAATCTCTTATGCAATAAATTTACATTAGCATTCAAGACATTCCACATATCCATCCAGTCCGGTGTCGGCGTTGCCGACAGCGACCTGACAATCATGCACTCCCCCTCCTCCTTAAATGAGCCTTCCTCGTCAAACATGTCGACACACGCGTACCGACACACTCCACACACACAGGGAAACTCTTTTCTGAAGACCGGTTCCCCTTTAGGCCCTTTGGAGAGACAGAGAGAAAGTATGCCAGCACACACTCCAGCGCTATATGACCCCGGAGAAAAACACAGAATGTTTACCCAGTAGTGCTGCTGTAATGTATAATCGCCAATTATGTGCCCCCCCCCCCCCCCCCCTCTGCTTTAAAACCCTCTTTTCACCGTGTGTCAAGCAGGGGACAGTCCGGGGAGCTTCCTCTCAGCGGTGCTGTGGAGAGAAAATGGCGCTGGTGAGTGCCGAGGGAGAAGCCCCGCCCCCTCGGTGGAGGGCTTCTGTCCCGCTCAAACTTAATAAAATATGGCAGGGGCACTTTTATATACATGTACAGTGCCCACCTGTACATGTATATAGTCATTTGCCATAGGAGAGGTATTCTATTGCTGCCCAGGGCGCCCTGCACCCTTACAGTGACCGGAGTGTGTGAGGTGTATGGGAGCAATGACGCACAGCTGCAGTGCTGTGCGTTACCTCAGTGAAGCACCCGAGGGCTTCTGCTGCCTCAGTAGTCTTCTTTCTTTGTTTCTTCCGGCTCTGTGAGGAGAACGGCGGCGCAGCTCTGGGATGAACGCCCAGGACTAACCTGTGTTCCACTCCCTCTGGAGCTAATGGTATCCAGTAGCCGAGAAGCAGAGCCTATCATTTAAGTAGGTCTGCTCCTCTCTCCTCAGTCCCTCGATGCAGGGAGTCTGTTGCCAGCAGAGCTCCCTGAAAATCAGAAAAAAACCTAACAAAATGCTTTCTTAGCAGGAAACTCAGGAGAGCTATCTGCAGTGCACCCATCTTCCTCTGGGCACAGTCTAAAACTGAGGTCTGGAGGAGGGGCAGAGGGAGGAGCCAGTGCACACCCAGAGTCTAAAGTCTTTCTTAAAGTGCCCATGTCTCCTGCGGAGCCCGTCTATTCCCCATGGTCCTTACGGAGTCCCAGCATCCTCTAGGACGTTAGAGAAATTCAAATATGCATCCTTTTCAGTCAATGGCCTCAAATGTTTCTCAAGAGGCATACATTTCCCTTCCAACCATTCTCAGGAAAAGTGAGTAATCAAGTTAGGACTGCTTAATACATTATTCAGAAATCTAACAACCTTCCAATGTTATACAGCACTTCGGGATAACTCCCATTACATAACACTGTAAACCACAGAGAAACAAACTCCTCAGCAGAAGTACATACAGACACCCATACCAAATGACACGTTTAGGATACATACATTTAACCAACATTTTGGTTATTTAACAATAGAGGCCTCCTTCACAGAGTAAAGATATAGAACTTTATGAAATGATGACCATTTCATATACACATTTATATGTGCAAGGTATCATATCAGCCAATTGCCATAGTGTGGACATCACAAGTTTTCCCTCACACCTCTTTAGGACACTATGGGGGTTATACAGAGATATACGCAGCAAGATCTGCGACAAACTCCTGACATGCTAGGGGCTGCCCAGCACAGGGCAAGGCGCCCAGCATGGCGCATCGAACTAAAGTTAACCTTTGCCAGCGGAGCCCGGCTGCGCCATCACAAAGTTTGCCACCATTTTTTAAATTGGAGCGGCTGCATGTGAGATCAGGCGCAATGCAGCAGTTGTGCATGCGCAGTTTGCCGATGCACAGCAAACTGCAATGCGGACACATTAGCGGCCAAGTCTGAAATGTACTGTTCTTGAATAGTATATCACAAGGATTTCAGGAACTGCATTTCCAATAGTAGAGTTGATCTAATGGTTTTTACTTTTACACATAGATTCAATGAAAAACATTTGTTTTATGGAAATACCGGCATACAGGGCCTGTTTTCCAGCTGCTTCTTTCTCCCAAACTTTTTTTTCTTTTATTTCAAAAACCTAGTAGGCCATGATTGATAATCGTTCTCAAGCTGAAAATAGCTGAAAGTCTGGATCTTTTGGTTTGATTATCAAACCTGACAAATGCCCCCTAAACATCATTCAGGCGATTCCACACTGTGAAGGAAGAGATCGCCTCCAGACATCTTGCATTGCAGAGGAGAACTCTGAATATCTGGCACCGCTCCTCCCCTCAGTTCTTCTGCACTAAATGTGCAGTCTACAGCTGTCAGAAGGGCAAATAGTAATAGCCTTTGGTTTGCTGAAAGCGACAATGGGGGTCATTCCGAGTTGATCGCTCACTAGCAACTTTTTGCTGTGCTGCGATCAGATAGTCGTTGCCCACTGAGGAGTGTATTTTCACTTTGCAAGTGTGCGAACGCTTTTGCAGGCGAGCGGTACAAAAAAGTTTATTGCAGTTTCTGAGTAGCTCTGGACTTACTCAGCCGCTGCTATCACTTCAGACTTTTTGGTCCCGGAAGGAATTGACGTCAGACATGCACCCTGCAAAAACTTGGACACGCCTGCATTTTTCCAAACACTCCCAGAAAACAGTCAGTTGACACCCATAAACGCCCTCTTTCTGTCAATCTCCTTGCGAACAGCTGTGCAAATGGATTCTTCGTTAAATCCATCGCCCAGCACTGATTCTCTTTGTACCTATACGAAGCACCTACGCATTGCGGTGCATACGCATGAGCAGTTTTGAAGAGTTTTAACCTGATCGCAGCGCTGCAAAAAGTTGCTAGCGAGCAATACACACGGAATGACCCCCAAAGTTGTCAATTTTTCCTCTATTAAAGCGAGAGAAAAAAACCCACTTCAAATCCAGCAGCATACTCACCCAAAAATTGCCACTATTAGCATATCGGCAGCTATCATCATCTGGCTCCAAGTCTATTTTTGGATGTAAACTTTCCTTTATCTATCAAAAACTTTTTTCCTCTGGTAGAAAGAGTTACCATTTATAACTAATGGCTTCAAACATTGTAAAACTTGGGTTGGGTAGGAGTTACCGGTGGTCAGGAAACTAACCTAAAACTAACCTCCACCGGTGGTGCCTAACCCCCCCTCCCCGCAGCCTAACCCTAACTTCCTGGGGTGATGCCTAACCGCCCCCAAACTCATGGTTGGGATGTCAACATCAGTGTCCTGACCTTTTCAGGATTCCGGCGTCAGTATTCTGACAGGTGTCAGGATTCCGGCTGCCGGCATCTTGACCAGATCCTGTTTGAAACCACCATGGTCTTTTTACAAGATCAAACAATAATAAAAGAATAGCCTAACTTGGTTAAATGAAAGCACCTCATCATTGACTAGAGATTCATATGTATTATGATAGACATTTTACAGACCACAGCTAGAGGAAATGACCTCTCTGACAAAGACTGGGGTAAATACCGAAATACATTTGTTAGGAAATACAGAGACAGGTAATGGAAGTGTAAGAGAAATATGAGTTAGGGGCAACAGTGAATAAAAGAGTCTGCAATTGTGTTTACAACAGTATTTCCCAGACCAGTAAAATACCAACTGATGGCGCTTCTCAAGAAAGACTAGGGAGCTTATGTAATAGCCTGCAAGATGCAGGTTGTGCGGGAATTCCAGCGAGTATGTCCATATTTTTAAAGCGGCAATCATCTACTAGGTAAAACCAGGTTGGTTTTGCCTTGTAAATTATTGCCGCTTTAAAAAAAAACGCTGTGCAGGCACACTTGCTAAAATTCCCGCACAGCCTGCACCTTGCAGGCTATTACATAAGCCCCATGGTCTCACATCCTTCTAATACAATTTGACCAGACCTGGATTATAAAAATTTGGGATATGCTTTACATATAGTAAAAGTTCTACCAAAGTGCAAGCCTTGACAAACCCATATCCATCAGGCACTTCTAAAAGTACATTTCATCATGAATAGTGGCCTGAGGGAAACCCCATTGCTCTAAGCATGAGCACAGTCACCTATTTTATGAAGCTTATACAGAAGTTTGGGTTCTATACCAGGTGTTCATTGCTGGTGTCTGACCAGGTAAGAAACAAACTTCAAGTCATAGGGGTCAATTCAGTTTGCCAACAGTTGAATAGCACCGGGAATTAGCTCCCGGCGCTATTCAATAAAGTGCCATAATTGTCGGGATTTCTTCTCTCACCCCTGAGAGGTGTGAGCAGAAATTCGACAAAAGTGCTGGCGCGCGGCAAGAGCGAGGCTGATGCTGTTGGGATTCAGCATCGCGCCGGGCAGTTAAGTCGGAGAATTCCCGTTCTCCCGACAAATCAACCTGTTAAGTCCGGGAGAACGGGCATTTGTCGATTTAACTTGAGCAGAACTGAATAGCGGCGGGAGCTAATTCCCAGCACTATTCAACTGTCAGTAAATTGAATTGATCCCTTAGATAGGACACAGAAGAATAAAGCCTAGATGCTGGTATACTGTACCAAACAAATTATGCTTTTAGTAAAATAGAGCATTTCTAAAACAGTTTGCCCTGGGTTATAGCCTACATACTTAATGACAACTTCTATATTTTTAATCTAAAAAGTGTAGAAACAAATAGGACATTAAATAATCACACACTGAAACAATAACATTCTGATACATACTGCATGGCCTGGTATCAATGTAACAAATACTTTTCTGTACAAACATTCATATCTACTCTCACATTTTATAGATTGTATTCCAATGACAACAAGGGCCAGTCACTATTTCACAGCCGGTGACAGAAAACTATCATAGTAGAAAGATACATAATACTAAGAAGCACACAAAACTAAACCCGGAGACATAAGCAGAAGTGGAAACTGCTGGTAAGGGAAAATACACAAACACCTCCTACTGTACCTACCTGCACAGCCCCTATTTCCAGAAGACAATTGTTTTATATCCATTATTCCCTTTAGCTTACAGAAAAGTAACAATAGACCATTATAACTGCAGCATTAAGTGTACATAACACAAGTTTTTTTATAGCGACAAAACAGAAGTAAACAGTATAAATGATGAAACATTTTAAGGACTAAAAAAAAAAAAATATATAAACATGTATTATACTGAAATGGTTCCATACTAAGGGGAATACACACTATAAAGGTCCATACACACTGGGCGTTTTTGCCCAGCATGTATGCACAGCGATGATCGCTGGGCTGAAATCGCTCAGTGCATACTTACTGAGCGCTTTTCCCCGCTGCCCAGCGATGTCAGCGGAGGTGAGTGGCTTTTCATAGCAGGACGCTATGGAAAGCCGCTCACCCTGCCGTTCATCTACTGATAATACCAGTAGATGAACGGCGGCCGCCAGCGATGAAGCGGGAGCGCGCACCTGCGATCACTGCTCATCGTTTGGGCATACACACTGGGCGGCTTTGAGCTGAAAGCAGCTCAAAACATCAAAAGTGAGCTGCTTTCAGCTCAAAATCGCCCAGTGTGTATGGGCCTTAGGATTATCTGTCCAATATTTCTGGTTGTAGCGAAAATCTGGTAATGTACTGTATGGGAGTAAATGACACTCAACCATTTGCTCCCAAAAACAGGAAAACTGAGAAAATTGGTAGTTTGGATAAATTGATTAAATCAAATAGATTTAACCAATTTGTCTGAATGTCCATTTTTATCTGTTTTCCGGTGTTTGGGAGCAATTGGCCAATTGTAATTTGCTCCTATACATTACCAGTCTGTATCCAGTGTGTTCCTCGTTACCATTTTAGTTATAGCAGAGCAGAGACTGTACCGCTTTCACATCGCAAACCCTGCTTTTAAAACGGTTCTTAAAACGGGTCTGAGCAGTTAAACCCCCTTCACATCGCATGTTGTAACCGGTATATTACGGTTTCATTACCGTTTTGGTACCTTTCACACTGAACCCATTTCACCCATAGAAAACAGTGGTTGTCATTGTAAATGGACTTTTCTGGCCCACACATTATTAATAATTATTAATTAATTATTAATAATTTGGCTAGTCGTACGATGGAACCCAGCAGCTTCAAGCATCTTTACCATGTTTTTGTAGATTACTGCAGCCTTCACTGTCCCAGTGATTTGTCTACATATTTCTTCATCCCCTCTCATCCTAAGCAGCTCCCTAACCTCCTCATCACTCCAATTTGCCATTTTAAACTGTATTCTGTATAATAAAACGCTTCTTCACTCTCATGCGTTTCCTCCAGTTTATTTCCTGCTTCTGCCTGGTGACATCACGCATGGAGACAGCCTATCACCTTCTGTGGTTTGGAAATACCGTTTCTGAGCCTTTCCCATTGCACAATGAAACGGGTCTGAACCATGTAGGACCCTGCTTTTTACCAGTTTTAAAATACCGGTATTCTGTAACCGGTAAATTCAATGTGGCACTTTCACACCACAGCTAGACCCGTTTCAGAAGGCTTAAAAACCGGCAATTTACCGGATTAAAGATGACGGTTATCTGCTGACCAGACAATTGGTTAAATATTCCAAAGTGATACCTTATGTTCTAGTCTGTAATATGAATGCACTGTATTCTCAGTCAGTGCCAGTCCTTGGGTGCACACAGTAAGGACTATGGCATGGGATTGGCAGCCTGGGTTAGCGCCAGTCCCTGCTGATTGCTGACAGTGAAAGCTATGGCATGCGATGAGCAGGCTGGATCAATCCCTGGGTTGAGACAATGAGGACTATGGCATGTGATGGGCAGGCTGGTCTGTTGTCAGTCCCTTGGTGGACACAGCTAGAACTATGGCATGTGATGGGCAGGCTGGGCTGTTGTCAGTCCCTTGGTGGACACAGCTAGGACTATGGCATGTGATGGGCAGTCTGAGTCAGGGTCAGTCCTTGGGTGCAGACAGTGAGGACAAGATGTGATGAGATGCTGAGTGTCAGTCTCTTAGTGCAGACTGAGGTCTATGGCATGTGATGTGTAAACTGGGTCAGCATCATGCCCTGCAGGATGCAGACAGTTAGGACTATGGCATGTGATGGGCAGGCTAATTCAGTGCCAGTCCCTGCTAGATGTATATTATGGCATGTGATAGGTGGGTTGCGTGAGTCCCTGGATGCATATAGTGAGGACTATGGCATGTAATGGGGAGGCAGTGTCAGTCCCTGAGTACAGGAAATTAGGAATATAGCGTGTGATGGAAAGACTGGGTCAAACATCTGTCCCTAGGTGCAGATAGTGCGGACTATGGGGGGTAATTCAGAGTTCATTGCAGCAGCAAATTTGTTAGCAGTTGGGCAAAACCATGTGCACCGTGGGGGGGGTGTGTGCAGATATAACATGTGCAGAGAGAGTTAGATTTGGGTGGGGTGTGTTCAAACTAAAATCTAATTTCCAGTGTAAAAATAAAGCAGCCAGTATTTACCCTGCACAGAAACAGGTGTAGTATGGTATGCCGGCGGCCGGGCTCCCAGCGACCAGCATACCAGCGCCGGGAGCCCGACCGCCGGCATACCGACAGTGTGGTGAGCGCAAAGGAGCCCCTTGCAGGCACGGTGGCGTGCTACGCGCGCCACGCTATTTATTCTCTCTCCAGGGGGGTCGTGGACCCCCACGAGGGAGAATAGCTGTCGGTATGCCGGGTGTCGGGATCCCGGCGCCGGTATACTGTGCGCCGGGATCCCGACATTCGGCATACTGAAGACCACCCACAGAAACAATAAAACCCACCCAAATATAACTCTCTCTGCAAATGTTATATCTGCCCCCCTTTTTGTTCCTTACATGCACATGAGGAAAAACTGCAGTTTGCAGTTGTGGAAAAGGATAAAACGGTGAATTATCCATTTATATTTATGCACTTCCCTAAAGCGCCTTAACCTGTATATGTCATTTGTTGTGTACGTACTAGTTGGTGGTGGAGGCTGAGAGTACCCTCCCAGACACAATACTGTTGACTGGCTGCTAATGAGTGCACCTATTCACTTCCTCTCACTTGTTTTCTTCTGTTATATCTGCCCCCACTGCAGTGCACATCGTTTTGCCCAACTGCTAACAAATTTGCTGCTGCGATCAACTCTAAATTAGGCCCCATGTCATGTCATGGACAGGATGGGTTAGCATCAGTCCCTGCTGGATGCTAGCAATGATGACTATAGCATGTGATGGACAGGCTGGGTCAGTGTCAGTCTCTAGTGCAGATAGTACGCAATGTGGCATGTGATGGGTAGCCTAGTTCAGTCCCTGCTGGGTGCAGACAGTGAGAATTATGGCATGTGATGGGTAGGCTAGATCAGTGGCTCCTGAGGAAGCCGGTAGTGATCAGACCAGCAAAACGCGTTGAGCCACATCTTGCAGGACCACTGGCATAGGATTCATTTCAACAGATTCCCTGGTAATTTATGGACTCTTTGCATCCACTGGACTAAAAATTCCAACACAAGCTCATCACAGACCCGGATTTTTCCCTGCTGCCATCTGGATCTTATTTGCACAAGATACCTAGGGGGTCTTTTCATCCGGAAGCAAGTCTGGTAACTAATTGTGTCATCTAATGACTTGTGAGCAATGTGGAAATAGAGCCCTAGCCAGAAGCCGTGGACACTATATTTAACAAACAAAAATAATAGTGGTACCCTGCATTTTCAGATATATGAATTTTAGCAGTTGCTATATCTATACCATTTTCCTTTGAGGAATGGGAGTATTTAACTTTTTTTTATTAATGTTCAAATAAATCAAGTGTTACATTTTATACATTGTTATTTATTATTTGACCAACAGCCGGCGCCAGTATAACCTTTTCATATTCTATAGATCAGTGGCAGTCCCTAGGTGCAGACAGTGAGGACTATAGCATGTGATGGGCAGCCTAGGTTAGTCCCTGCTGGGCTCAGACAGTGAGGACTATGGCATGTGATGGGCAGCCTAGGTTAGTCCCTGCTGGGCGCATACAGTGAGTACTATGGCATGTGATGGGCAGCTTAGGTTAGTCCCTGCTGGGCACAAACAGCGAGGACTATGGCATGTGATGGGCAGACTAGGTTAGTCCCTGCTGGGCGCAGACAGCGAGGCCTATGGCATGTGATGGGGAGCCTAAGTTAGTCCCTGCTGGGCGCAGACAGTGAGGCCTATGGCATGTGATGGGCAGCCTAGATTAGTCCCTGCTGGGCGCAGATACCGAGGCCAATGGCATGTGATGGGCAGCCTAGGTTAGTCCCTGCTGAGCACAGACAGTGAGGACTATGGCATGTGATGGGCAGCCTAGGATAGTCCCCGCTGGGCGCACAGTGAGGACTATGGCATGTGATGGGCAGCCTAGGATAGTCCCCGCTGGGCGCAGACAGTGAGGACTATGGCATGTGATGGTCAGCCTAGGTTAGTCCCTGCTGGGCGCAGACAGTGAGGACTATAGCATGTGATGGGCAGCCTAGGTTAGTCCCTGCTGGGCGCACAGTGAGGACTATGGCATGTGATGGGCAGCCTAGGTTAGTCCCTGCTGCACGCACAGTGATGACTATGGCATGTGATGGGCAGCCTAGGTTAGTCCCTGCTGGACCCAGACAAGGAGGACTATGGCATGTGATGGGCAGCCTATGTTAGTCCCTGCTGGACCCAGACAAGGAGGACTATGGCATGTGATGGGCAGCCTAGGTTAGTCCCTGCTGGACCCAGACAAGGATGACTATGGCATGTGATGGGCAGCCTAGGTTAGTCCCTGCTGGACCCAGACAAGGATGACTATGGCATGTGATGGGCAGCCTAGGTTAGTCTTTGCTGGGCGCAGACAGTGAGGACTATGGCATGTGATGGGCAGCCTAGGTTAGTCCCTGTTGGGCTCAGACAGCGAGGCCTATGGCATGTGATGGGCAGCCTAGGTTAGTTCATGCTGGGCGCAGACAGTGAGGACTATGGCATGTGATGGGCAGCCTAGGTTAGTCCCTGCTGGGCGCACAGTGAGGACTATGGCATGTGATGGGCAGTCTAGGTTAGTCCCTGTTGCGCGCACAGCGAGGACTATGGCATGTGATGGGCAGCCTAGGTTAGTCCCTGCTGGACCCAGACAAGGAGGACTATGGCATGTGATGGGCAGCCTAGGTTAGTCCCTGCTGGACCCAGACAAGGAGGACTATGGCATGTGATGGGCAGCCTAGGTTAGTCCCTGCTGGACCCAGACAAGGAGGACTATGGCATGTGATGGGCAGCCTAGGTTAGTCCCTGCTGGACCCAGACAAGGAGGACTATGGCATGTGATGGGCAGCCTAGGTTAGTCCCTGCTGGTCACAGACAGGGAGGACTATGGCATGTGATGGGCAGCCTAGGTTAGTCCCTGCTGGTCACAGACAGGGAGGACTATGGCATATCACATGGCAGCCTAGGTTAGTCCCTGCTGGGCGCAGACAGTGAGGACTATGGCATGTGATGGGCAGCTTAGGTTAGTCCCTGCTGGGCGAAGACAGTGAGGACTATGGCATGTGATGGGCAGCTTAGGTTAGTCCCTGCTGGGCGAAGACAGTGAGGACTATGGCATGTGATGGGCTGCCTAGGTTAGTCCCTGCTGGACCCAGACATTGAGGACTATGGCATGTGATGGGCAGCCTAGATTAGTCCCTTCTGGGCGCAGACAGTGAGGACTATGGCATGTGATGGGCAGTCTAGGTTAGTCCCTTCTGGGCGCAGACAGTGAGGACTATGGCATGTCATGGGCAGCCTAGTTTAGTCCCTTCTGGGTGCAGACAGTGAGGACTATGGCATGTGATGGGCAGCCTAGTTTAGTCCCTGCTGGACCCAGACAGTGAGGACTATGGCATGTGATGGGCAGCCTAGGTTAGTCCCTGATGGGCGCAGACAGTGAGGACTATGGCATGTGATGGGCAGGCTGGGGAGGTCAGGAAGTGGGGGACGGAGCTGGCCTGGGAGTGGGGCTTACAGGGGCGAATGATGCCCTGTGACATGACACAGCGAGGGGCTGACACTGCAGCCCACCCCAGGCCGCCTCCTCCTCCTTCTCTCACCTGCATTCCCAGGAGACAAGAGCTGGCAGCGCCCTTACCTCCATGGTGGACACTGTGCTTGTGAAGAGATCTTCGCCCTCCTCCAATTCCTCAAAGTCGGTTTGTTTCCCCTCTCCCAGAGGAGGCGGCTCCCGTTCCGTTGCCATCTTGCCTACTACACTGTGACAGCAGCCTAGGGCCTGCGCTCCACCTCCTCCCTTCCTGAGCGCCTGCGCCGTCACGTGCAGTCGCGTGACTTCCCTGTGTGCGCGCTTGCTTTCACCAGGAAGTCAGGCCGGCAAATGAGATCGGACGCCGGGCAGCGGAATCGGCCATCTTTGATGTGGTTAAGGAGGGCAAGAAAAAAATTTCGTTATAGAAACAGCAGGTTACTGTATGCCAGCGGGCAGCCTAGTACTAGAAGCAGCAGGTGCCGGTGGGCCTTCATAATTTTGCTCTCTCCTTTTTTAATCATCCTGTTATCTACTTCATTCATTTATTATTGTGCCTTATGTAAAATAAAATGTACATGTTCTGAGGCTGGAGTCAGGACCTTCTGCTCCCAATAGCCATAGTAGGTCATTTAAATGCACATCACATGTCATACCTGTATAAGGGAATGTGTATTTTACCTGTGTCAGCTAACTACAGAAAAATGACTGCCAGCATGTGTCATTGTGGGTGATTCATTCCTGATCGCTGCTGTGCGTTTCCGCACAGCGGGCGATCAGGTACTAGCTGCGCATGTGTATGCACCGCAATGCACACACGCGTCAAACAGCAACAAAGGGCATCGCCGGTTAGCAACAGGATGGTGTTAAAAATCCGATCGCACGCCGTTCGCAAGGTCATTAACAGGAGGAGGCCATTTGTGCATACCTCCCAACATGACCCTCTCCAGGAGGGACACTGAAAGGGTTAAAGCTCGTCTCTGCTTCAATGTCATAGAATTGCTTGTGTTATAGAACTTAATGTTCCAGCACATTTCTTGCTACTGTCCTTGTCTCTTATCTTTTTTATACCGTGTGAATAACCTTCCTATTTGAGTACCAACTTGCCCATATATGCATATCCTTCCACTGCGGCAGTTCCTAGCCAATCATGTTATGTTAGCCCCCTTTTTGTGTTCTGTCCAATTAGTTATTGACTTGGGATATACACGCCCTAAATCCTTTCTTTTATATACTTTTGTTAAACGAACAATAAACAGTGTGAATCTTTACTGCTTGTGTTTTGCATGTTACTCGTAGCATAAAGGTTTACACTCACGGACGTCTATGAGACAATCACATCGAGGGTTAAAGAATAGAGGGGCAATCCTTTCAAGTGGGGGCTCCGTCCGCGATTCAGTTGGTCGTCCCTGGATGGTAAGATAGAGAATTTATTGTCTGTCTTTGCCATACGGGATTGCGGTCATACACTGAAGCTGAATCCGTGTCAGTGTTCTGGGAACACGTGACCAAACATCTTTAATGTCTGGGACTTAAAGATACGTCTGAGAAGGGACCGGGGGTCCAAGCGCAACTCTCCAAAGACGTTAGTATCTGGGATACTTAAAATAGACCTGGGAGTCTATACATAACAAGACGTTAGTATCTGGGATACTTAAAATAGACCTGGGAGTCTATACATAACATAGATTTTACCTCGATTTGATTGTCTATTATGTTATGGCCATAACAGAGATTAGAGTATAAGTTTCATGTATTCAGCTTGACGGGTGGTAAGTATACGTCTGTTGAATACCCTTATAACTTTCTTGCTTCCTATCACAATACGCTGCATTTCCAAGTCCCTGTACGAGTGGTGAGTAAACGTACAGATTATTACTATCGATTGCTTGTTAAAGTACTATGCATATGATATTGTGATATTGTCAATAACTAATTAACTTGTTAGCTGATGCATGCATAGAAAGTTGTTGGAAATTGTGTTTTTACTATGGGCTCTGGTCAGCGTAAGAAAACTGTATACCCCCCTCCGAGACATGTAAAGAATACGTGGCCCGTAGTTCTACCTCTGATTATTATTTGATTGATCCCTGGGTGGATAATTTAGCAGGGTAGACAGAGAAAGCAGGACAGGACCCATTCCTACGGGAAGGCAGTAATTACCCTTTCTATATGGAGGATTAAAAAATATCAGTTCCCAACAGCACAGAAGCGAAGAAGTGAGAAACTGTAAATCTTTGAAATCCCTCTCGCCTCCCCCTTGCATTCCAATGTATCCTGCGCTTAAAGACACAGATCTCTTAGCAGCCGTAACCCTTTCACACCAGATGGGATCGCCTCCAACTCCACTGCTAGAAAATGCGTCCACTAGCTCTATCCCTAACGCACCAGTAACCCAGAGTTTAGATAATAGTAAAACACTGTCCCAAGCCCACTATTACCCTCGATGGCTGTATATCTTATTTGCGCAAAGCTTGCAAAGGACGCAGCTATACACATATGAAGGAAGTCTTTAAAACCCGTGCTCCTTTGCCTGTGTTTTTTTGCCTGTCGCTGTAGCTTGTAAACTGAAACCCTCGGAGTCTGTTACTGAGTTTTGGAAAAGGTTTAAGGACTGCTGGACAGATGACGCTGGCTTACCTTTGCTTAACTCAGAAAGCTTACTCATTTCCACCTTCATTAACAACCTTCTACCTTCTGTCATAGTTTCTGTTAAGCAAAGCGTCTCTTCCTGGACTTCTGATAGTACGATAGATTTAAAAAAAAAAACATCTGTATGAGAAAGAGGCTGCAGGGTGTTATGATGTAAAGAAACCTGCACTCACTCATAACTATCAGAACTCCAGACGCTTTGACAGACAGAACCAACCCCGCAGTCAGGGAAAGATTCACCTCTGCTGCCACTTATTATAAATGGAAGTAAAGTTCCCTTTTTTGTGGACAGCGGTGCAACAACCAGTGTTTTGTGTTCTGACCTATATGATGGTGATTTGGAAAAGACTGCTCCTTCAATGGGAGTCAATAGGATACCCATCAATGCCTGACTTAGCTCAAGTAAACCCCGCTCTTTGGTCGGAAGGTCCATATGACACTGGCCTAATCTCATGCACACCATATAAGGCCAATCTCAAACCCGACTCACAACCTGTTTATAGAAGGTCTCATACAGCAATTCTTACAACAGGGTATTCTCAGACATATTGTATCACCATACTGTACTCCTGTGAACCCTGTTGCCAAAGCTGATGGCAGTATAAGATTTGTACAGGATCTCAGAGCTATTAATCAGTTAATTGTCCCAATTGCACCAATTGTTCCAGATGTAAACTCACTCATTTCTGCAATCCCTGCAGATGCTGCGTTCTTCTCTGTAATTGATTTGAAGAATGCCTTTTTCAGCATACCTGTAGATTCACAGACACAATTACTTTTTGCCTTTTCTTTTGAGGGTAAACAACTTACCTGGTGCAGATTATTGACGCACCTGTTGTCTCCAGGCCACATTGGGGCCCTGGCAACCTCACCATGGTTCAGTCCTGCTACAGTATGCAGATGATCTGCTGCTCTGTAGTCAAACTGAGGAGGCCTGCCGAGAGGATGGTGTTTCATTACTAAACTGGCTTTGTGAATGTGGACACAAGGTGTCCAAAACAAAAATGCAATGGTGTAAAAAGCATGTTGATTACTTAGGTTTTGTGCTCACTCAGGGAGAGAGGAAAATCAGTCCACAACGCATACAGTCTGTATTGGGCCTGGTCACCCCAACTACCCAGAAGGAACTACTGTCCTTCCTGGGTATGGTAAATTACTGCAGACAGTGGATATCTGATTGCTCTTATTATGATAACATTTTGAGACAAGCCACACTGAAGGACAAACCTAAAACTGTACAATGGTCACAAGAAATGTTAACTGCATATGAAAGTTTAAAATGTATGTTGATGAAAAGTCCGGCACTTGGCCTCCCCAATTATGTACTACCTTTCCATCTATATGCAAGGGACAATTGTAAAACCATGGCGGGGGTGCTCACACAGTTTCATGGAGGGAAGTTGCGCCCCGTGGCAATTTTTTTCCAAAGTCATGCCAGTGTCTGTGCAAGGTATGCCTGCCTGCCTCAGGGCTTTGGCAGCCTGTGCAATGGTTGCAGAAATGGCCACTACCCTCACTTTAGGCCACATCACAGTACTCCACACCACACATGATGTCCTGGCAATACTTAAAGGCTTACACACACAGCACATGTCAGCACAACGCCTTAGTGGATATGAAGTACTCCTTTTGAGTAACCCTACCCTTACCATTAAGTACACTGCTAGTTCTTCTGGCCCTGCACCCATTCTCAATGCCCTTTTAGGCTTGAAAGGTCCCGAGGATGAACCACCCGACCTACATGACTGTGCTGCTTCCATTGAAGCTGAAACTTCTCCCAGACTTGACATGTCTCCCGTTCCCATACCAGGCGCAGACATAGTTTTTGTTGACGGCTCCTGTAGTAGGCCCAATGACAATACATACCAGGCTGGCTATGCCATTGTCACCCTCCCTGACACTGTGTTGGAAGCCCTACCAACACCTTATCAGTCCGCGCAAGCTGCAGAACTCATTGCACTCACTAGAGCATGTCCCTCCCTTGACAACGTCCATCTGCTCACTCAAACTTCAAGCTGCTGCGACTAATACTGATCTCTCCGACTGGACTTACCCAATTCTGCAGAAAAATCCTAAATCAGGATTAATCTGCAAAGAGGGGAAACCCTGTATACCCCAGTCCAGTGCCCCTTTGCTCGTTGCCCATTGCCGTGGTGTTGGTCACCGTGGTGAAGCCACAACACTCCTCCTACTAACCAATGATTTTTATGTTACTAATGCCAAATCACTTGTGGACCAGTATGTTAGCAGATGCATCACTTGCCTCAGGAATAACCCTAACAACCCCAATAAAGCGAAACACCAGCATCTTGAATACCCCACCACCCCTTTTACACACTTACAAATTGATTTTACCCATATCCCTGGTACAGGTAAACAAGAATATGCCCTGGTCATTGTAGATATGTTCTCTCGCTGGCCAGAAGTATTCCTAACTAAGTCAGAGGATGCCAAGACAGTAGCAAGAATCCTAACACAGAAAATCATCCCTAGATGGGGGTGCCCCCTGCAAATAAATAGTGATAAAGGCTCAGCCTTTACAGCCAAAATCACACAGGCCTTAGTAAAAGCTCTGCAGGTGGAGTGGAAGTTTCACATCCCGTACCACCTGCAGAGTTCAGGGGTCGTAGGAAGAATGAATAGGACCCTCAAAGACAAACTAAGGAAGGCCACAGGAGGTACCTTCCACAAATGGAAGCAGGTCCTTCCCATTATCCTAGCAGAAATCAGAATGACCCCACAGAAAACTCTAGGATACTCACCCTTTGAAATACTAATGGGTAGACCCTTCCCCACACCCTGGGCTAAGAAACCGTTGATGATACAGGAAGGAGATCTAGAACTTATAAGGGAAGAGTATGTCAGGGCCCTCATAACCAAACTTGATGAGATTGAACATGATGTCGCTTGTAAAAAACCCTCTGAATCCACAGGAACCAACACACCCTTTTAAGGTCGGAGACAGAGTAGTGGTGAAGATCCTCCCCCGCAGCAAGAGCCCAGGAGACTTCACCTATGGCCCAGAGGCGGAAGTCGTTGCTGTAACCCGAACCGCAGTCCTGACAGAAGAGAGTCCCACCTGGATCCATGCTTCCCGAGTAAAGAAAATTCCTAGACCAGACCTAGAGGAGGAAACAGGTGATTCCAGTGAGGTACGAACAGGGGCGGACAGCCCTGACCTCCCACCTAGCGAAGACAGAAGACCAGAGGAGGATGAAGAAAATGCCCCCTATCTTTACCCTGGGGACTATCTTGATAGCCCTACTGGCCCATTTTCCCCTCTCAATGACTGAGGTTGATATAACTCAGAATAAGGGAAACTGACACTATGGTATAACTCTTCCACCACATACACCGCAACCTACATACTAGATTATTTCCAATTCCCCCAACTAGCTGCTGTCCAAAAGTCTGTTGACTACCAGATCCGCGCTGACACCACAGACAACCTAAGCCCCGAGGTATCTTATATTTGCGTTACAGGCCATAACTGGGGAAATGATTGCAGCTCATGGTCCGCGGCTGCCTGGAACACAGGTACCCCATGGGGCTATAAGCCCGCTGAAGCCTTAGATGAAAAGGATAAACACGGAACATCATTAACCCAACGATTAACCCTTCTTAAAATGCCCAACAATTACTGCAACTCCCGCTCAGGCTAAAAATTGCGCCATTGGTGTGCAGAAAGGCGTAAGCTTTGCAAGAATCATATAGTATAACAATAATGATTCTAAGAGGGGATTGAAAGGGTTAAAGCTCGTCTCTGCTTCAATGTCATAGAATTGCTTGTGTTATAGAACTTAATGTTCCAGCACATTTCTTGCTACTGTCCTTGTCTCTTATCTTTTTTATACCGTGTGAATAACCTTCCTATTTGAGTACCAACTTGCCCATATATGCATATCCTTCCACTGCGGCAGTTCCTAGCCAATCATGTTATGTTAGCCCCCTTTTTGTGTTCTGTCCAATTAGTTATTGACTTGGGATATACACGCCCTAAATCCTTTCTTTTATATACTTTTGTTAAACGAACAATAAACAGTGTGAATCTTTACTGCTTGTGTTTTGCATGTTACTCGTAGCATAAAGGTTTACACTCACGGACGTCTATGAGACAATCACATCGAGGGTTAAAGAATAGAGGGGCAATCCTTTCAGACACAATGCTCTGCTTCTGGACTTTTCTCCTAATGTATGATTGCCAGCACCTGTGGTGAACAGGTTAATGGATAAGAAAGGTGTTTCAGCACAGGTGCTGGCAATCATACATTAAGAGGGAAGTCCAGGAGCAGAGCATTCTGTCCCTCCTGGAGAGGGTCATGTTGGGAGGTATGATTTGTGGGTGGTAACTGACTGTTTACTGGGAGTGTCTGGAAAAATGCAGGCGTTCCCAAGCGTTTTCAGGGAGGGTGTCTGACGTCAGCTCCAGCCCTGATCAGCCTGTTGTGATCGCACTGTAGGAGTAAGTCCTGGGCTGCGCAGAGGCTGCACAGAGTGGATTTTTGCAGCTTTGCGTACACATAGGATCGCACACTTGCATGGCAAATATACACTCACCCTGGAGGCGGCGACTATCTGAACGCAGGACAGCAAAGCTAGCAGCCCAGTGATCAGGTCTGAATCACCCCCATTGTGCGTTTTACCTGCGATACAGTCCTCTGCCTCCATTTCCATCACTGTGATGGTTTCAATAATTTTATGGGGCAGATGTACTAAGCCTTTGGAGCCCATTTATCATTGAATATTTGCAGTGTTTTCCGGGGTTACCCGCAAATATTTAGCATTGCCTGAATGTATCACAGAGCGACTGTAGCAGTTATCTCTGGTATCTGCTGCAATCCTTTCATTCCCGCTTGCAGCTGCAACCCCCTTAAGTTTCAATAGGGAATGCGATGCTGCCAGATTTGCCAACTTCTGGAATGCAAACCCTCCCTGGCAATGGTATCGCACATTCTCAGGGGCCCCGGCAGCACACAGCACATCACAGGGACGTGATTCTTTCAGTGCCTTTGTCCCTGCGGTGCTCGGTCGTACATCTAGCTGATGTATGCATATTGTACAGTGCGATCTTGGGTGCTAACATAGTGGCCAGATCACATTGCAAATATAAAGATTCATAACTTGTCCCCTTGGAGAGAGAGAAACTGGAGAGAGATAAAGTACAAGCCAGTTAGCTCATAACTGCCATGTTACAGGCTGTGTTTATGAAAGGTTGATGATGAATCGCTCCCGGCAATCATAGGCCCTGAAGATGCAGCTAGAATCTGTATGAAACGTAATTAATCTGAACATTGCTGAGGAATACTGTAGAAGCGGACTGTCATCGGAATGGAACGGGAATGCAGGAGTCACCAGAATGGATCCGGAATGCAGAAGTCACTGGACTGGAACTGGAATGCAGGAGACACCGGAATGGAACCGGAATACAGGAGCCATTAACGTGGCAAAATGGTATAGCACTTTAAATCTCTAGAATGGTAATCTGCAGGAGCTCACAGGAAGTGTCTTAGCAGGCTAAAGACAACATTGCACTGGCGATTCATGACTCACAAGGAAGTCCTTATATACCCCTTGCTATCCGGGGATTGGCTGAGAGTGTCATGTGATCGCAGGCTGGTTCCCAGTAATTGTTGACCGACCACTTGATCCTCACTGTCATGCCTGTGCTCTGCAGCCGACGCTTAGGGAGAAACTACACCTGATAGCCAGGGAAAAATATGGAGGGCGCAATGAGCTATAGCTACTGTAGCAGGGGTAGTGCTGCTGCGGGACACGGGTTACTTGCTTTTTAACTGATACACTGAGCAGGGACACCAGTAAGAGAACATAACAGCGTGATTTGTGACAGATACATGGTGTCATCGGGCTGGGATTAAGACTACTGACTGCGGCATCCTGATCTTGAGTATCCCGACAGGGGAAAGGTAACCCTCCCCTAACCCTACTTAGTAGCAGTCTAAACCAAACCCCCCATCACCCCCCAAACAACAACCTAGCATTCCCCGAGGGTGCCTGACCCTAAACCCCGCTCACCGCAGCTTAAACTTAACCCCCCCCCCCCCCCCCATCCACAGCCTAACTCTCACACCACAGCCTAACCCTAACACCCACCCCCCTTCCCCGGGCGACTTACCTGTCAGTAGGTCTATCATTCAGAGATAAATTGCAATAAGAGACAAGATTGCTACAAAGAAAGGTGTCTCGCCATCTCTCCCATCCACGGTGCTCAAGGGAACATTAGAAAATAAGAATTTACTCACCGGTAATTCTATTTCTCGTAGTCCGTAGTGGATGTTGGGTCTCCGTAAGGACCATGGGGAATAGCGGCTCCGCTGGAGACTGGGCACAACTAAAAGAAAGCTTTAGACTAACTGGTGTGCACTGGCTCCTCCCACCATGACCCTCCTCCAGACTTCAGTTAGGATACTGTGCCCGGAAGAGCTGACACAATAAGGAAGGATTTTGAATCCCGGGTAAGACTCATACCAGCCACACCAATCACACCGTATAACTCGTGATACAATACCCAGTTAACAGTATGATAACAACTGAGCCTCTCAACAGATGGCTCAACAATAACCCTTTAGTTAAACAAAAACTATATACAAGTATTGCAGACAATCCGCACTTGGGATGGGCGCCCAGCATCCACTACGGACTACGAGAAATAGAATTACCGGTGAGTAAATTCTTATTTTCTCTGACGTCCTAAGTGGATGCTGGGACTCCGTAAGGACCATGGGGATTATACCAAAGCTCCCAAACGGGCGGGAGAGTGTGGATGACTCTGCAGCACCGAATGGGCAAACTCTAGGTCCTCCTCAGCCAGGGTGTCAAACTTGTAGAATTTAGCAAATGTGTTTGACCCCGACCAAGTAGCTGCTCGGCAAAGTTGTAGAGCCGAGACCCCTCGGGCAGCCGCCCAAGAAGAGCCCACCTTCCTCGTGGAATGGGCTTTCACTGATTTAGGATGCGGCAGTCCAGCCGCAGAATGTGCAAGCTGAATCGTACTACAGATCCAGCGAGCAATAGTCTGCTTTGAAGCAGGTGCACCCAACTTGTTGGGCGCATACAGGATAAATAGCGGGTCAGTCTTTCTGACTCCAGCTGTCCTGGAAACATAAATTTTCAGGGCCCTGACTACGTCCAACAACTTGGAAGCCTCCAAGTCTTTAGTAGCCGCAGGCACCACGATAGGTTGGTTCAGATGAAAGGCTGATACCACCTTAGGGAGAAATTGGGGACGAGTCCTCAATTTTGCCCTATCCATATGGAAAATCAGATAAGGGCTTTTACATGACAAAGCCGCCAATTCTGATACACGCCTGGCCGAAGCCAAGGCCAACAACATGACCACTTTCCACGTGAGATACTTCAATTCCACGGTTTTAAGTGGCTCAAACCAATGTGACTTAAGGAAATCCAACACCACGTTGAGATCCCAAGGTGCCACTGGAGGCACAAAAGGGGGCTGAATATGCAGCACTCCCTTAACAAAAGTCTGAACTTCAGGTAGTGAAGCCAGTTCTCTCTGGAAGAAAATCGATAGAGCCGAAATCTGGACCTTAATGGAACCCAATTTTAGGCCCATAGTCACCCCTGACTGTAGGAAGTGCAGGAAATGGCCCAGCTTAAATTCCTCCGTTGGGGCCTTCCTGGCCTCACACCACGCAACATATTTTCGCCATATGCGGTGATAATGGTTTGCGGTTACTTCTTTCCTAGCTTTAATCAGCGTTGGAATGACTTCCTCCGGAATGCCCTTTTCCTTCAGGATCCGGTGTTCAACCGTCATGCCGTCAAACGCAGCCGCGGTAAGTCTTGGAACACACAGGGCCCCTGCTGCAGCAGGTCCTGTCTGAGCGGCAGAGGCCATGGGTCCTCTGAGATCATTTCTTGAAGTTCCGGGTACCAAGCTCTTCTTGGCCAATCCGGAACAATGAGTATAGTTCTTACTCCTCTTCTCCTTATTATCCTCAGTACCTTTGGTATGAGAGGAAGAGGAGGGAACACATAAACCGACCGGTACACCTACGGTGTCACTAGAGCGTCCACAGCTATCGCCTGCGGGTCTCTTGACCTGGCGCAATATCTTTCTAGCTTTTTGTTTAGGCGGGACGCCATCATGTCCACCTGTGGCCTTTCCCAACGGTTTACAATCAGTTGGAAGACTTCTGGATGAAGTCCCCACTCTCCCGGGTGGAGGTCGTGCCTGCTGAGGAAGTCTGCTTCCCAGTTGTCCACTCCCGGAATGAACACTGCTGACAGTGCTAACACGTGATTTTCCGCCCATCGGAGAATCCTTGTGGCTTCTGCCATCGCCGTCCTGCTTCTCGTGCCGCCCTGACGGTTTACATGGGCGACCGCCGTGATGTTGTCTGACTGGATCAGTACCGGCTGGTTTTGAAGCAGGGGTTTTGCCTGACTTAGGGCATTGTAAATGGCCCTCAGTTCCAGAATATTTATGTGTAGGGAAGTCTCCTGACTTGACCATAGTCCTTGGAAGTTTCTTCCCTGTGTGACTGCCCCCCAGCCTCGAAGGCTGGCATCCGTGGTCACCAGGACCCAGTCCTGTATGCCGAATCTGCGGCCCTCTTGAAGATGAGCACTTTGCAGCCACCACAGCAGAGACACCCTGGTCCTTGGAGACAGGGTTATCAGCCGATGCATCTGAAGATGCGATCCGGACCACTTGTCCAACAGGTCCCACTGAAAGGTTCTTGCATGGAACCTGCCGAATGGAATTGCTTCGTAGGAAGCTACCATCTTTCCCAGGATCCGCGTGCAGTGATGCACTGACACCTGTTTTGGTTTTAGGAGGCCTCTGACTAGAGATGACAGCTCCTTGTCCTTCTCCTCCGGGAGAAACACTTTTTTCTGTTCTGTGTCCAGAACCATCCCCAGGAACAGTAGACGTGTCGTAGGGACCAGCTGTGACTTTGGAATATTTAGAATCCAGCCGTGCTGTTGTAGCACCTCCCGAGATAGTGCTACCCCGACTAACAACTGCTCCCTGGACCTCGCCTTTATCAGGAGATCGTCCAAGTACGGGATAATTAAAACTCCCTTCTTTCGAAGGAGTATCATCATTTCGGCCATTACCTTGGTAAAGACCCCTGGAGCCGTGGAGAGACCGAACGGCAACGTCTGGAATTGGTAATGACAATCCTGTACCACAAATCTGAGGTACTCCTGGTGAGGATGGTAAATGGGGACATGCAGGTAAGCATCCTTGATGTCCAGTGATACCATGTAATCCCCCTCGTCCAGGCTTGCAATAACCGCCCTGAGCGATTCCATCTTGAACTTGAATTTTTTTATATATGTGTTCAAGGATTTCAAATTTAAAATGGGTCTCACCAAACCGGGATGGGCGCCCAGCATCCACTACGGACTATGAGAAATAGAATTATCGGTAAGTAAATTCTTATTTTCTCTGACGTCCTAGTGGATGCTGGGAACTCCGAAAGGACCATGGGGATTATACCAAAGCTCCCAAACGGGCGGGAGAGTGCGGATGACTCTGCAGCACCAAATGAGAGAACTCCAGGTCCTCCTCAGCCAGGGTATCAATTTTGTAGAATTTTACAAACATATTTGCTCCTGACCAAGTAGCTGCTCGGCAAAGTTGTAAAGCCGAGACCCCTCGGGCAGCCGCCCAAGATGAGCCCATCTTCCTTGTGGAGTGGGCATTTACAGATTTTTGGCTGTGGCAGGCCTGCCACAGAATGTGCAAGCTGAATTGTACTACAAATCCAACTAGCAATAGTCTGCTTAGAAGCAGGAGCACCCAGCTTGTTGGGTGCATACAGGAGAAACAGCGAGTCAGATTTTCTGACTCCAGCCGTCCTGGAAACATATTTTCAGGGCCCTGACAACGTCTAGCAACTTGGAGTCCTCCAAGTCCCTAGTAGCCGCAGGCACCACAATAGGTTGGTTCAGGTGAAACGCTGAAACCACCTTAGGGAGAAACTGAGGACGAGTCCTCAATTCCGCCCTGTCCGAATGGAAAATCAGATAAGGGCTTTTACAGGATAAAGCCGCCAATTCTGACACGCACCTGGCCCAGGCCAGGGCCAACAGCATGACCACTTTCTATGTGAGATATTTTAACTCCACAGATTTAAGTGGTTCAAACCAATGTGACTTTTTGGAACCCAAAAACTACATTGAGATCCCAAGGTGCCACTGGAGGCACAAAAGGAGGCTGTATATGCAGTACCCCTTTTACAACGTCTGAACTTCAGGGACTGAAGCTAGTTCTTTTTGGAAGAAAATTGACAGGGCCGAAATTTGAACCTTAATGGACCCCAATTTCAGGCCCATAGACACTCCTGTTTGCAGGAAATGTAGGAATCGACCCAGTTGAATTTCCTCCGTCGGGCCTTACTGGCCTCGCACCACGCAACATATTTTCGCCAAATGCAGTGATAATGTTTTGCGGTTACATCCTTCCTGGCTTTGATCAGGATAGGGATGACCTCATCCGGAATGCCTTTTTTTCCTTTAGGATCCGGCGTTCAACCGCCATGCCGTCAAACGCAGTCGCGGTAAGTCTTGGAACAGACAGGGTCCTTGCTGAAGAAGGTCCCTTCTTAGAGGCAGAGGCCACGGATCATCCGTGAGCATCTTTTGAAGTTCCGGTTACCAAGTCCTTCTTGGCCAATCCGGAGCCACGAATATAGTGCTTACTCCTCTCCATCTTATCAATCTCAGTACCTTGGGTATGAGAGGCAGATGAGGGAACACATACACTGACTGGTACACCCACGGTGTTACTAGAGCGTCTACAGCTATTGCCTGAGGGTCCCTTGACCTGGCGCAATACCTGTCGAGTTTTTCCCAACGGTTTATAATCATGTGGAAGACTTCTGGGTGAAGTCCCCACTCTCCCGGGTGGAGGTCGTGTCTGCTGAGGAAGTCTGCTTCCCAGTTGTCCACTCCCGGAATGAACACTGCTGACAGTGCTAACACGTGATTTTCCGCCCATCGGAGAATCCTTGTGGCTTCTGCCATCGCCGTCCTGCTTCTCGTGCCGCCCTGACGGTTTACATGGGCGACCGCCGTGATGTTGTCTGACTGGATCAGTACCGGCTGGTTTTGAAGCAGGGGTTTTGCCTGACTTAGGGCATTGTAAATGGCCCTCAGTTCCAGAATATTTATGTGTAGGGAAGTCTCCTGACTTGACCATAGTCCTTGGAAGTTTCTTCCCTGTGTGACTGCCCCCCAGCCTCGAAGGCTGGCATCCGTGGTCACCAGGACCCAGTCCTGTATGCCGAATCTGCGGCCCTCTTGAAGATGAGCACTTTGCAGCCACCACAGCAGAGACACCCTGGTCCTTGGAGACAGGGTTATCAGCCGATGCATCTGAAGATGCGATCCGGACCACTTGTCCAACAGGTCCCACTGAAAGGTTCTTGCATGGAACCTGCCGAATGGAATTGCTTCGTAGGAAGCTACCATCTTTCCCAGGATCCGCGTGCAGTGATGCACTGACACCTGTTTTGGTTTTAGGAGGCCTCTGACTAGAGATGACAGCTCCTTGTCCTTCTCCTCCGGGAGAAACACTTTTTTCTGTTCTGTGTCCAGAACCATCCCCAGGAACAGTAGACGTGTCGTAGGGACCAGCTGTGACTTTGGAATATTTAGAATCCAGCCGTGCTGTTGTAGCACCTCCCGAGATAGTGCTACCCCGACTAACAACTGCTCCCTGGACCTCGCCTTTATCAGGAGATCGTCCAAGTACGGGATAATTAAAACTCCCTTCTTTCGAAGGAGTATCATCATTTCGGCCATTACCTTGGTAAAGACCCCTGGAGCCGTGGAGAGACCGAACGGCAACGTCTGGAATTGGTAATGACAATCCTGTACCACAAATCTGAGGTACTCCTGGTGAGGATGGTAAATGGGGACATGCAGGTAAGCATCCTTGATGTCCAGTGATACCATGTAATCCCCCTCGTCCAGGCTTGCAATAACCGCCCTGAGCGATTCCATCTTGAACTTGAATTTTTTTATATATGTGTTCAAGGATTTCAAATTTAAAATGGGTCTCACCAAACCGTCTGGTTTCGGTACCACAAACATTGTGGAATAGTAACCCCGTCCTTGTTGAAGTAGGGGCACCTTTACTATCACCTGCTGGGAATACAGCTTGTGAATTGCCTCTATCACTGCCTCCCTGCCTGAAGGAGTTGTTGGCAAGGCAGATTTGAGGAAACGGCGGGGGGGGAGACGTCTCGAATTCCAGCTTGTACCCCTGAGATACTACTTGAAAGATCCAGGGATCCACCCGTGAGCGAGCCCACTGATCGCTGAAATTTTTGAGACGGGCCCCCACCGTACCTGGCTCCGCCTGTGGAGTCCATAAAGTGCATGACGACAAGTACCCAAAAAACAAAAAAATAAAACCAATTAAAACAAACGCATACATTTATAAAAATTTATAAAAACCATTTAAGCTCAAAATCCGAATTAAGACCATTAGGAATTAAGGAATTTAATTTAAAAATCCATTTCATCTCGGATTTTGCTAAATTATTCTCTACATCACGATTTCTCCAATTATGGGTAATGGCCTGGATACCAATAAACATTTTAAGGTGCTTAGGGTTACACTGATGCGTTGTTTTAAAGTGCATAGATACTGTATGTGTTTCCAACCCCTTTCTAATATTGTACGTATGTTCGGCAAGACGAGTCTTGAGATTTCTACTCGTCTTGCCGACATAAAAAAGATCACAAGTGCAGGATAAAATGTAAACCACGTTTTTAGTATTGCACGTTATAAAATTAGAGATAGTAAATTTTTCCCCATTTGCTTCAAAGTCCTTTTGTTTACTCGGACCTTTGACCAGACGACACATAGTACACATCCCACATCTATGGAATCCGTGGCTCCTGGTACTTGTGCGTTTGGTCACATTCAGCGCACTGTGTACCAGTTTGTCTTTTAAACTCTTGGCCCTACGATAAGTAAAACAGGGTCTATCGGGTATTTCCTTTCCTAGAACCGGGTCCTCTTTCAATATTTTCCAGTGTTTTCTGAAAATGGATTCGATTTCTTTATGTTGAACCCCATAATTACTTATAAAATTCCACTTTTGTAGTTGACTCCCAGTACCCTTGTCCTTTCTATTGTTCCCTTTTAACAACTGTTGTCTATCGATAGATTCCACACGTGTTTTAGAGGCTATAATGTCCTCCTTCTTATAACCTTTATCAAGGAACCTTTCACTCATCTCAGTAATTTGCTGGTCACATACGCTTGTCTCTGTGCAATTACGTTTCACCCTTAGAAATTGTCCATATGGTATTCCGTCTAACCAATTTTTGTGGTGTAGGCTACTTCTCTCTATATAACTGTTTGAGTCTGTGTCTTTTCTGTATAATTTAGTCAGAAGGGTGTTATCTTTCACATAAATGCACAAATCTAAAAATGTGATGGTCATTTTGCTATGGTATCTTTGGGCTTCAAGTGGCAAATGCAGCTTGTGTATTTAAATCATGTATTATTCCGTGAACCCCAGAAAAAATAAAATAAATAGCAATGCTCATACCAAAGTGAGTAAAAATAGGGGTTACAGATTTTATTTAACAATACATGGAAATAAAATAAATGCATGGATGACCCTGCATGGTAATAAAAAAGAGTAAGTAAAAACGGCAAAGAGAGATGGTAACCTCTTGCAAAAAAAATACTTAATTAAAAAACAAAACAAAATAGTAAAAAATCCGGATAAAATAGCTACTCACACTCCTGTTTGTCGACGCGTTTCAGCCCACACCTGGGCCTTTATCAAGACATATTGGAGTGTGTTTGTAGCTCTATATTTAAAGGACAAAGCGCCAATGGAAAGTGATCAGGAAATGACATAATAATTGAAAGGATTTTTAAACCTTTTCTCTTTGCCATTTTTATGTATAATAAATGTAATTCAATCCAACTCCAGAAATGCACAATCCTTAACTATAATCGCAATGGAAAAGAACAAAATAAACACTAAAGGATAACAATACAAAATCGCGTATCGCAACTTCCGGCGGAAGTGACGCTACGGCACATGGCTCATGGGAGATGTAGTCTTTCTCCACATATCCGGCCGTTCGTCGCTCATAAGCCAGCCAGACAGGAAGCGATGTGTATGTCTCTTGGGAGATGTAGTTTTCTCCTGCTGGCGTGTTCAGGCCGTCACCGGAAGTTGTATTATTGTAGTTCCACCTTAATACATCTGGGAGATGAAGTCCATTGGATGTCTTAATTGTGGCGTCCGACCGGAAATCTATTGTTCATATCGTGGTGTTCCATAATGAAACAGAAGTCCAGACTTAAGACAAATTCCTTAAGTGTCGTCACAATATATTAGATTAATTAAATTCTAAAAAACTAAATCGCAGTCAGCATACCGTTGTATATAATATACAGATGTATATAAATACACTTCCAGTGATTCCAACATATAAATATAATATATAAATATAATATTGCTGATCAAAGGGAAGAGATAAATGAATAAATGATAATACATTGCTTAGTACATTAATATAAAGTGCTACCCATATATATATATTACAATAAAGTGAATATATTATCCTATGTTAAAGTGCATAAAAAGTGTCTAAAAGAGTGACGAATTCCCATTATTAGGGTAAATGTTTAATGCACTCAATACTTGTTGTGTCTATTAGTTTTCATGTAGTAAAGTGCATACGACAAGTCTAAATTGTGACAGATTCCCATTATTAGGGTCAATATTTGATATACTCAATGTTAATTTATATCTATTAAGGAGTAACCGAAAAAAATGAGTGAAGTAATTTACATGAACCATTTGATCTCAAAATCACTGTTTACACCCGTAGGGTCTAACGTGTTATAATTAAAGATGAGGCTCATCTCTGTTTTTGCTAACAGGGTTGCTGTGTTATTAGTGCGTTTATTCCCTTTTATATGTCTCAATCCATAGAACCCAGAGACTTCGGAGATGCGGCAACCATGTTTCAACTTGAAATGGGCTGATAGGGAGTGTGTTTCGAGACCCTTTTTAATATTCCGGACATGCTCTCCCAGTCTGGTTTTTAAAGGTCGAGATGTTCGTCCAATATATGTCAAATTACATTTACAGGTAATTGCATAGATAACATTGCTTGTGTCGCAGGTAATGAAATCTCTTATTTCAACTGTTTTATCATTAATAGTTACTTTCTCAATTTTACTACACCCCCCACTTTTTATGCTTCGGCAGCCCATACAATTGCCGCACCTAAAGAAGCCCTTGGATACTATTCTAGATGGATTTGATTGAGTATGTAAAGTGCTAGAAACTAATTTTGATTTAAGGTTAGGGGCCCTACGGTAGATGTGAACTGGTCTGTCTCGTACCAGAGGACCAATGACCGGGTCATTCTTAACAAGGTTCCAATGTTTCCTCATGATCTTTTCAATAGATCTGTGTTGTGAGGTATATTCTGTGATGAAAGCCCATTCATATTTTTTATCTTTGGCTTTCTTCACAGTATTCGTAATGAGGAGATCCTTATGATCCATTCCATTCACATCCTCCAAGACTTTGTTGATATTTTCACACTTATACCCACAGGCCTCAAACTTCTGTGATAATGTAGCTGCCTGTTGTTGGAAAATGTCATTCTCACCACAGTTCCTTTTAAGTCTTTTGAGTTGGCCGACTGGAATGGAATTATGTAAAAGAAAAATAGAAACAGTGCGCTGTCAAAAAAGCTGCTGGTGTAGGGGGTGGTAACTCCCCAAAATGATATAGAAGAATGAGAAATTAGTGGTCACCAGCGCTAAGTTGTGTAACTTAAATATACTACAATTAAAATAGATAAAGGACGGTAGGTTATGTTGAAAAAATATACAATAAATTTATTAAGAACAATATCTTAAAAACACAGATGCCTATAGTAACAGGAATTAATTATAAACCGGCACATCCATATAACTCCTCAATAGATGGTTCATTCATACCCAGGCTAGGACTCCCTCTGGAATTGTGTCCATAGACTTGGCTGGAGATTTGGTGAATGCAGTGGAGTACAAGGTGTCCCTTTTAAGCATACAGATGCAAGCGTTTCAGGCAGGCAGGGAACAACTCCAATTTCTCCCCAAATGGTGATGTCCAAGGGAAAAGCTTGTCCAATTGATGCCGTATGGGTTTAGAAAGTGCAAGTGTCCAACAGGAGTTATGGATTTCTTGAGGATGTGTCCGGCAGTCTCTAACTCAACGCGTTTCGCTGGTGTTGACACCCAGCTTCCTCAGGAGTGAATGGAATGGAATTAAGCCAGCTCTCATGATGACAACTATTGGTAGAAATATATGTCCCAGAATCTGTGGGTTTTGAAAAAGTTTTGGTATTAATTATACCATCCTTGATATAAACTGTTATATCAAGGAAGTTCACTGTTACTTGATCAATCTGAAAAGTTAAATTAATATTCTTATCATTGGAATTGAGCTTGTGACAAAAAGCATTGAGGGTGTCAATATTACCCCGCCAAATGAAAAAAAAAACATTGTCAATATAGCGGACATAGGACACCAGGCTCGACCCGAGTACATTGGAGGACCAGATGGTTTTGGCCTCCCACAACCCCAAAACAAGGTTGGCGTAACTCGGGGCGAACCTGGTGCCCATAGCCGTACCCGTCTTCTGAAGGTCGTATTGGTCCTTAAAGAGGAAGAAATTATTTTCAAGGATGAATTGGACACCTTCTATGATAAACTCCCTGATATCCTGAGAAATATCTGAGGCATCAAGGAAGTATTTTACTGCCTCTATGCCAAATTCATGTTTTATAATGGTATAGAGTGAGGTCACGTCAGCCGTGACCAGAAAACTACCCTCCTCCCATTTAATGGCTGCCAGAGCTCCTAAGAAATCCTTGGTGTCCTTCAGGTGGGATTTATTAGATAACACCAATGGCTGGAGAACATAATCTATCACCTGTGATAGATTTGCAGTGAGAGAGTCCACCCCCGAAATTATGGGCCTACCCGGAGGGTCCACCAGACTTTTGTGGACCTTTGGGAGGATGTACAATACGGGGGTAATTGGGTTCTCTACTAAAATGAAACAAGCTTCTTTACTACTTAGAGTCCCCATTCTCTCGTATTTATCAATCATGAGCTTTAATTTGGTGTTAACCTGTTCCGTAGGATTATTCCTGAGCTTTTTATAAATAGATGAGTCATTAAGTTGTCTGAAAACGTCATTTTCATATTGTATGGTGTCCATCAGGACAATACCTACCCCCTTGTCCACTGGTTTAATGATGAAGGGTCCAGGCTTTCTCAATTCGCCTAGTGCCTTTCTTTCTTTTGCTGTTAAATTTGGTGTTTTTTTAGAATGTTTTTGCAATTTAGCCATGTTGCTCAGGACTAATTTGGAAAAAGATTCCAAAAGAGGTCCTTGAACGTGTTTTGGAAAAGAGATGGACTTAGGTCTGTAGGGGGTAAGTGGTGGAGGATTTACTTGTTCACTGCAGTGTTCTTGACTGGCAAAAAATTTTTTAATTGTTAATTTCCTTATGTATTTTTGAACATCCACATAAAGATCAAATGGGTGGATGTAGTTACTTGGGGCGTATTTAAGGCCTTTTTCAAGTACTGAGACTTCATTTGCGGTTAGAATGTGAGAACTTAAATTAAATATTTTGACCTTTTTTGAAGAGTCATTGGATTCTATACTCTGTGTATTAGATTCTGATATACGTTCCTCATTAATGACAGGATCTACAACAAGAGTTCTTTTCTCCCTTCTTTTGTTACTTTTACGTTTTCTAGATCTAGGTTTACCCCTCCTTTTACCTCTTGGCTGATACTGGGCATTTATCTGAAATTTGTTTGTTGTGTTCTCTCATCTAAAAAACAAGGGGAATCTTCCAGGTTTTCCAGAGGGGAGAAATAGTTCGCGTCCGAGACTTCGTCCAAATTCCATGAATATCTATTGGATCTTTTTTGTCGGGATGGTATATCAGACCGTATCGGAGTCTGTTGTCTATACTGGTGACTCATATTCCTTGCCCTTGTTTTAAATTTAGTCGCTACAGTATTTTTAGGGGGTCTGTTTCTCCATTCCGGTGTATAGTCCCTACATTGGATACCCTCAGTCTCCCACCTCTTTTCCGGTCGATATCTAGGTCTATAGATTGGAGTAGGTCGTGACCTATATCTAGGTCCTCCATCTCTCCTATCTTTAAAGTTTTCATTCTCATGTGTTAATTGTTTTTTATAGGCATGTTATAGAGACCGTTTTTTCTATTGTTCTTATATCTTACGGGGGATCTCTCCTTAACAGGGACCTCACTTTCGGATTACATGGAGTTATTTTTATCCAATTTATCTCTATTGTATTTTTTTAATTTCCTTTCCATTAATTGCCTCTGGGTTCTCCTTAATTTGCTCTCTATTTCTTTGTCAAGAGCGTTATAGTCTTCTGAAGTACTATAAGGAGAGGCTAAGGACTTAAATATGGCAATTTCCTCGTCTAATTTATTCAGCTCTCTTTTTCTCTCTTCTATAATAAGTCTCATTAATGAAAAAGAACAGGCATCGATCGTGTTTTCCCATTCTTTCTTAAAGCCCTCTCTAGCCATTTCAAAAGTGGAAATTTTTTGTATTTTTAGGCCCCGAGGGATTATTTCGTGGGATAAGTAACGTTCCAAAGTCGTCACCTCCCACCATAATTTACACTCTTTTATGAGGGTAGCTTCCAATTTGCTCATTATTCCATATATGTCATCATCTAGAAGTTTGGTTTCTATACTGTAATCACCGAAACTTTTCTCAAAAAGAGAGAGTCTTTGATCTCTATAGGAGAACATGATGGCACTTGGAGTAAGGAGCAAACTAAATAGTAGCTGCCAATTTAGACCACTCCCACTGGTGAAAAATACTAATACGGAAACAAAATGTGTCAGGGTAGTCCTAACTGGCGCTAAGCTGCTCAGATGTAACAGATTTCGGAATAAATGTCACCATATTTAAATCAAAAAATAAAAACCAGCAATTTGAAACACTGTCATACACCACAAGCGCTAGATTGAGATATCACCATAACGTCCCTTTTAGGCTGAATGACGGATCCTTTCCTCTCAGATGTATCTCCAATTCAGGTCAATAAAATATAGGCTTCCCAGGTATGGATACCATAAAAAAGACAAAATAACAAGGACAAACCAATGTGTAGTAAGTAATATCAACACTTATTAACGTTCATATGGTGCCTTTAAATGATTGAAGTGGATTCAAAGCGTACCCCACTCACACTGAAAATGAAAGTGTAAAGCACATCAGGGTTTCTTTGTGGGGGTCACCTTCATTTGTTCATATAACACCCAGTGTGCCAGTGATGGGATCACACTCAGACTCAAGAGTGACTTGTGTTAGTTTCCTGAAGAAGGCAGGAGATGCGTACCCCAACACTCACACTCGATAGACTGGTTGCAAATATGTAAAGGTATCTTTCTCTCCTTCAAGGAAAAAGGACAATCCAAAAATCGCGTACCACAACTCACAATTAGAAGAACTGTGTAACTCCTATCAAGGTATCTTTAAATTTTCATATGAGGATCACAGCTGGAAATTTCTGGTATGGTCTCCAGGCGTTGGTCATGAATGAAGATAATAGAAACAGCCAATATGTAATGGGTCCTATCGATATTGAGTGTGATATACACAGTATTTCCAACAAACTTGGATGGATTTAGGGCGTACCCCACTCACACGTGTATCAAGCACTCAAAGCATATAGCGGTTTCTTTATAGTAGAACATATACGGGGTTCAAACAGACTTCAAGAAGTAAACAGCCAATGAGTACCCCGACACTCACACTTTGGAGGCGGGTGGCAAACTCATAAAGGTATCTTTACTTTTCCCAGAGTAATAGATGATAATTCAATATGGCGTACCCTAACTCACAGTTTGATGTGTTAAAAGACTCCTATCAAGGTATCTTTGGGCTTCAAGTGGCAAATGCAGCTTGTGTATTTAAATCATGTATTATTCCGTGAACCCCAGAAAAAATAAAATAAATAACAATGCTCATACCAAAGTGAGTAAAAATAGGGGGTTACAGATTTTATTTAACAATAAATGGAAATAAAATAAATGCATGGATGACCCTGCATAGCAGTGCATATGGTAATAAAAAAGAGTAAGTAAAAACGGCAAAGAGAGATGGTAACCTCTTAATTAAAAAAACAAAACAAAATAGTAAAAAATCCGGATAAAATAGCTACTCACACTCCTGTTTGTCGACACGTTTCAGCCCACACCTGGGCCTTTATCAAGACATATTACATATTAAGTTGTAATGGAGGGTCAGTGGCAAACGCAGGATTCCCAGAGGGGGGTTTAACAACCTGTGAGAGGTTAAACTATCTTAAATATGATTTGCACCTTCGTACAGTAGCTGTGGAAAGTTGTTTGATTAAATTTTCACATGTTAAACAGTATTTAATTTTGTTTTATGATTTGACAGTTTTCGTTATCTTGAATGCACAACACGGCATATCCTTTGTGAAGATCTGTGTTTTTCATCCACACACATTGCTTGCTCCTACTCAAAAGTACAGGACTTTTTCCGGGCTGCACCCATTCTGTGGAATGCCCTTCTATGCACAATTAGACTCAAGCTTTCCCTGAAAACTCACATCTTCAGGCAAGCTTATCAAATTTTGGAACCGCCCACATAACATTAATTTACTTTCCCATACATTCACATCCCCACTGTACAGTCCACAGATATCCTCACATAATTTGTCTTTCACATCCTGTCACTTTCACATTCTCCTGAACCTTGGGCAACATTGCTGGTTGACCATATCATACAGCCCATTAGAACCTTTACAATCTACCTGGAACATTGGGGATAATTCCGAGTTGATTGCCATGCAAACGCTATGCCGCCGCCCACTGGGAGTGTATTTTAGCTTAGCAGAAGTGCAAACATTTTTATTTCAGAGCGCCTGCAAAAAATATTTGTGTCGTTTCAGAGTAGCTTCAAACCTACTCAGCGCTTGCGATCACTTCAGACTATTCAGTTCCAGATTTCACGTCACACACCCGCCCAACGTTCGCCCAGCCACGCCTGCGTTTTCCCTGGCACGCCTGCGTTTTTCCGAACACTCCCTCAAAACGGTCAGTTGCCACCCAGAAACGCTCACTTCATGTCAATCACTGTGCGGCAACCAATGCGACTGAAATGCATCGCTAGACCCTGTGCAAAACTGCATCGTTCGTTGTGCTCATACGTTGCGCATGCGCATTGCGCCGCATATGCATGCGCATAACTGCCGGTTTTTAGCCTGATCGCTGCGGTACAAACAAGTACAGCTAGCAATCAACTCGGAATGACCACCCTTATGCAATAGATCAGGCCTGGCCAACCTGTGGCTCTCCAGCTGTTGTAAAACTACAAGTCCCAGCATGGCCTGCCAAGGTTTTGCTATTAGGGAATGCTAGAACTGTGGAAAGGGATGCTGGGATGTGTAGTTTCACAACTGGTGGAAAGCAACAGGTTGGCCAGGCCTACAATAGATAGTACCTATCCTTGTGTATCAACACCTATATCCCTATAGATTGTAAGCCTTCCTACCTCTATATCTATCTGCTATTACCCAGTTTTGTTCCATTACTATTGAACCAACTGTAAAGCACAATGGAATATGCTGCGCTATATAAGAAACGGTTAATAAATAATAAATAAGCAAGAATGAGAATTGTAGCAGTAATAGACAGCAAAGGAAAAGGAAAAGCAAGTTCTTTTTCTTTTGGGGAAGGGGGGGGTTGTTTTTTTTTTAGCATTTGCTGTAGGTTTCATCAGTGGCAAACGCAGGATTTAGCGAGGGGGGTTTCTGTGGGTGTGTATGTATATGTGCATGTATGTATAATATATACACAGTGGTCGAAGTGTGGGGACATGCAAAAGTCAAGGACGTAATTATGCACGCCTTCGGCACGCTCCAGAAAAGGGGGTGTATTCACCCAAAAGGGGGCATGTCCAGTGTAGTAGCACCCCTTATACTATCTAGTACTGGTGCCCCTTTCACCTTATAGCACACGGTACAAGCTGAAATTCACATTATAGCACACGGTACGAGCCGAAACTCACATTGTAGCACACTGAATGAGCCGAAATTCACATTGTAGCACACTGAATGAGCCGAAATTCACATTATAGCACACGGTACGAGCCGAAACTCACATTGTAGCACACTGAATGAGCCGAAATTCACATTGTAGCACACTGAATGAGCCGAAACTCACATTGTAACACACTGAATGAGCCGAAATTCACATTGTAGCACACTGAAAGAGCCGAAATTAACATTGTAGCATACTGAATGAGCCGAAATTCACATTGTAGCACAATGAATGAGCCGAAACTCACATTGCAGCACACTGAATGAGCCGAAACTCACATTGTAGCACACTGAATAAGGCGAAACTCACATTGTAGCACACTGAATGAGCCGAAATTCACATTGTAGCACACTGAATGAGCCGAAATTCACATTGTAGCACACTGAATGAGCCAAAACTCACATTGTAGCACACTGAATGAGCCGAAACTCACATTGTAGCACACTGAATGAGCCGAAACTCACATTGTAGCACAGTGAATGAGCCGAAATTCACATTGTAGCACACTCAATGAGCCGAAACTCACATTGTAGCACACTGAATGAGCCGAAATTCACATTGCAGCACACTGAATGAGCCGAAATTCACATTGTAGCACACTGAATGAGCCGAAAGTCACATTGTAGCACACTGAATGAGCCGAAACTCACATTGTAGCACACTGAATGAGCCGAAACTCACATTGTAGCACAGTGAATGAGCCGAAATTCACATTGTAGCACACTGAATGAGCCGAAACTCACATTGTAGCACACTGAATGAGCCGAAATTCACATTGTAGCACACTGAATGAGCCGAAATTCACATTGTAGCACACTGAATGAGCTGAAATTTTGACAGCAGGGACAGCCAGAGTGACGACAGGGAGTGAGAGAATGACGACAGTGACGACAGGGAGAGAGAGAGTGACGACAGTGACGACAGGGAGAGAGAGTGACGACAGTGAGAGAGTGACGACAGTGATGACAGGGAGAGAGAGTGACGACAGAAAGAGAGTGACGACAGGGAGAGAGAGTGACGACAGGGAGAAAGAGTGACGACAGGGAGAAAGAGTGACGATAGTGACGACAGGGAGAGAGAGTGATGACAGTGACGACAGGGAGAGAGAGTGATGACAGGAAGAGAGAGTGACGACAGGGAGAGAGAGTGACGACGGAGAGAGAGTGACGAAAGGCAGAGAGAGTGATGACAGGGTGAGAGGATGACGACAGGGAGAGAGAGTGACGACAGGGAGAGAGAGTGATGACAGTGACGACAGTGATAGAGAGTGACAACAGTGACGACAGGGAGAGAGAGTGACGACAGGGAGGGAGAGTGACGACAGGGAGAGAGAGTGACGACAGTGACGACAGGGAGAGAGAGTGACGACAGGGTGAGAGAGTGATGACAGGGAGAGAGAATGACGACAGTGACGACAGGGAGAGAGAGTGACGACAGGGAGAGAGGTGACAGCAGGGGAACATTACCTAATTTGTTGCTGGTGGCTGGCAGCGGTGAGCGATGGGCTGCTGGCGGCGGTGGGCGGCTGGTGGCTGGCGGCGAGCAGCATACGGTGAGCGGCTGCTGGAGGTGAGCGGCGTGCGGTGGGCACCAGCCGCCGCACAGGGACAGGGAGCACAATGTGCAGCAGGATGGCCACTTCCCTCGCCTCCTGCTGCACTTTCATGCATTTCCGCCCCACTTCGACCACTATATATATATATATATATATATACACATACATACGTACATGTGTGTGTGTGTGTGTATATATAAATATATATACACACACACGCACACACATACATACATATATACCACATTCAAACATACATAAACAAACACACACATATACACAAGTACACATCCATCCATACATACATACATACATACATACTGTACATACACCAGTGCACAAACACACATACTGTGCATACAAACATACAAATACACACATAAACACTGGCTGCAAACTTACATGATACATCAGGGCCTGGGAGAGCAGAAGGACGGCAGAGTGAGGTTGGAGCGGAGGGAGCTGCTGTTGCTGAGCATGCGCAGCCAGCAGCTCCCCAGGCACATTCTGCAAGCAGAGAGCTCCACAGCTCTCTCTTGCTGCTGCAGCTCCGCGGTCGCGATCGCGGTAGCGGCTTTTGCTGAGACGGAGACAAAGCTGTCTCCGTCTCAAAATAGAAATCTCGGCTCATCAGGGGGGGTTCCAGGTACTCGGAAACCCCCCCTGCGTGCGCCACTGCTCATGTCAATTTGTTTGAACCACGGATGGGCATCTGGAATTTAAATAAATGTCCCTTGTCTTTGCTTTTGACAGAGAAGGTGAGTGAATCTGGATCAAGCTTCCGCTAGGACCCGCTCATCGCTGATCACTGTGACATACGTCACACACAGCAGGCAGCAGCGGTCCTCCCTAGCCTCACCGGATCTTTCACTAACACCATAGGCAAACACGGGTGGGGGGTGGGGGTTCTGGTTGGCCAGAAACCCCTCCCCTCGTGGCCAGTGGGTCAAATTATGACTATAGCAATAGTATATAATACAAATAATAGAGCTGCCGCCACAATATGCAGTTTAAGGTGCAGAGCAGATCTGCTGCGCATGCCCAGTGGTAGCTGCTCCTTTTACCAAGTTTGCTCTGTATGTGGATCTGAGCAATGGACCAGAGAGTAGCTGCCGGGAAGAAGAGGCAGGAGCCTTACCATGAGGTGGAAGAATGAATGCTTAGAAAGTACAGTTCTATATCCTACTGGTTCTATTATGTTCGTGTATTTATTTATAATTGGATGTTTAACCTTTTCCTGACCAGTTATTATATATATATATATATATATATATATATTAGTTAAACATGTTTGATAAAGCCTGTACTATAGACCAACTACAGTGTTAAATATTAATATTGTATTCCATACAGTATCTAGTGTATAAAAAGACCAATGTTTATATTGATGTCCAGGGTATGTACTAGGTTCTTCTACCGCTCCCCGAGATTCCCGCACTTGGGTCCTAATTCAGACCTGATCGCAACAGCAGCATTTTTCTCTAATGGGCAAAACCATGTGCAGTGCAGGTGGGGCAGATATAAAATGTACAGAGAGAATTAGATTTGGGTGGGGTCTGTTCAAGCTAAAATCTAAATTGCAGTGTAAAAATAAAACAGCCAGTATTTACCCTGCACAGAAACAAAATAACCCACCCAAATCTATCTCTCTCTGCGCATGTTATATCTGCCCCCCTGCACTGCACATGGTTTTGCCCATTAGAGAAAAATTTTGCTTTTGCGATCAAGTCTGTATTAGGCCCTTGCTCCAATGTTCCGCAGAGTGGGAGATTGTGGAATGCATTTGGAAACCCCGCTCTAGAAATCCTGCATTTGCCCCTAACTTCCTTGCCCACCCTCTATCCCAAAAATCCCCCTCCCTTCTTTACCACATTCAGGAGTGCACTCATTGAGTTGGTTTTATTAGTGTCCCTGCGCTGAACTTTTTTTTTTACCAGAGACTATTTAATTCCAATTTTTAAAAGCAGTCACTCCCTCCTGCCTTTTCCCTCACAGGAACATTTGGATCTGCAGACACGCTCACTCTGTCACCACTGCAACTTGGCATATGACAGAGCAGCAGCTGTTCTACGGAACGCCTATACCGTGAGACCCTTTTTTCGCTTTTTTTCTTTGATACCTCTGAGTGCACCCATGCAAGGCTATTAAGTGACAGATATTCTTCTGGAATTGTCAATTATTAGCAACTAATTGGCACTACTTACCTGTACCATGGTGGACATATTTCCTATCCAAACATAGCAGCTATATTCAAAGTACATCACTTCGCTTATCTCATAATATCTCCCAACCTGACCTCTTCGCTCTTCACAAGATCTGCATCTCTCATCCACATTCATTACTTGCTCCCACTCACGATTGTAGGACTTTCTTCGGGCTGCACACACTCTGTGGAATGCCCTACCACGTACAATAAGACTCTCCTCTAGTCTCCAAACCTTCAAGCGTTACATGAAAACTCACCTCTTCAGGCAAGCGTATCAAATTCCAGAACCGCCCACATAACTTTCATAAACCTTCCTATCAAATTGAATCCACTCTGCACAGTCCACACATACAGTATCCTCACATGTCTTCTCATCCTTCCTCTCGAACCCGGTTCATCATTGTTGTATGACCATATCATAAAGACCACCAAGAACCTTTGCAATCTGGTGGACAACTATGCAATAGATAGCACCTATCCTTGTGCATCCATGCCTATTTCCCTATAGATTGTAAGCTTGCGAGCAGGGCCTTCCTACCTCTATGACTGTTTGTTATTACCCAGTTTTGTTATATCATTGTTTTGTTATATCATTGTTTTTTCTCTAACTTCCTAGTGGATGCTGGGGACTCCGTAAGGACCATGGGGATAGACAGGCTCCGCAGGATACATGGGCACTTTAAGAAAAAATTTAGGTTCTGGTGTGCTCTGGCACCTTCCTCTATGCCCCTCCTCCAGACCTCAGTTTGATACCATGCCCAGACGAGCTGGGTGCTTTTCAGTGAGCTCTCCTGAGTTTGCTGAGAGAAAGTATTTTGTTAGGTTTTTTATTTTCAGGGAGCTCTGCTGGCAACAGACTCCCTGCATCGTGGGACAGAGGGGAGAGAAGCAGCCCTACTCTCTGAAGCTAGGTCCTGCTTCTTAGGCTACTGGACACCATTAGCTCCAGAGGGATCGTACGCAGGATCTCACCCTCGCCGTCCGATCCCAGAGCCGCGCCGCCGTCCCCCTCGCAGAGCCGGAAGACAGAAGCCGGGTGAGTATGAGAAGCAAAGAAGACTTCAAATCGGCAGCAGAAGACTCCGTTCTTCACTGAGGTAACGCACAGCACTGCAGCTGTGCGCCATTGCTCCCACACACCTCACATACTCCGGTCACTGTAAGGGTGCAGGGCGCAGGGGGGGGGCGCCCTGGGCAGCAATTGGGACCTCTTTGGCAAAAGTTTAGCATATATACAGTTGGGCACTGTATATATGTATGAGCCCCCGCCAAAAATTTTACATTTAAGCGGGACAGAAGCCCGCCGCTGAGGGGGTGGGGCTTCTTCCTCAGCACTCACCAGCGCCATTTTTTCTCCACAGCTCCGCTGAGAGGAAGCCCCCCAGGCTCTCCCCTGCAGATACACGGTAGAAGAGGGTAAAAAGAGAGGGGGGGCACATAATTAGGCGCAAAAATCAATATAAACAGCAGCTACTGGGTTAACATTAAGTTACTGTGTTATTCCTGGTGTGTGCTGGCATACTCTCTCTCTGTCTCTCCAAAGGGCCTTGTGGGGGAACTGTCTTCAAAAAGGGCATTCCCTGTGTGTGTGGTGTGTCGGTACGCTTGTGTCGACATGTTTGACGAGGAAGGCTATGTGGAAGCAGAGCGGGAGCAAATGAATGTGGTGTCTCCGCCGACGGCGCCGACACCTGATTGGATGGCTATGTGGAAGGTTTTAAATGATAATGTTAATTCCTTGCATAAAAGGTTAGAAAAAGATGAAGCCTCAGGACAGTCAGGGTCTCAACCCGTGCCTGATTCTATGTCGCAGAGGCCGTCAGGGTCTCAGAAGCGCCCACTATCCCAAATTGTTGACACAGATACCGACATGGATTCTGACTCCAGTGTCGATTACGATGATGCAAAGTTGCAGCCTAAATTGGCTAAATCCATCCGTTATATGATTATAGCAATTAAGGATGTGTTGCACATCACAGAGGAAACCCCAGTCCCTGACAAGAGGGTGCATATGTATGGGGAAAAGAAACCGGAGGTAACCTTTCCCCCCTCACACGAGCTAAATGAGTTATGTGAAAAGGCTTGGGAATCTCCAGATAAAAAACTGCAGATTTTCAAAAGGATTATTATGGCGTATCCTTTCCCGCCAACGGACAGGTTACCCTGGGAATCCTCCCCTAAGGTGGACAAAGCTTTAACACGCTTATCCAAGAAGGTAGCCCTGCCGTCACAGGATACGGCTACCCTCAAAGATGCTGCGGATCGCAAGCAGGAGGTTACCCTGAAGTGCATTTATACACATTCGGGTACCTTGCTGAGGCCAGCGATCGCGTCGGCCTGGGTGTGTAGTGCTGTAGCAGCATGGACGGATACCTCATCTGAGGAAATTTAGACCTTAGACAAGGATACTGTATTGTTGACCTTGGGGCATATTAAAGACGCTGTCCTTTATATGAGAGATGCTCAAAGAGACATTAGTCTGCTGGGTTCTAGAATAAATGCTATGTCAATTTCTGCCAGAAGGGTCCTGTGGACTCGGCAATGGACAGGTGATGCCGACTCAAAAAGGCATATGGAGGTTTTACCTTACAAGGGTGAGGAATTGTTTGGGGAGGGTCTCTCGGACCTGGTCTCCACAGCTACTGCTGGAAAGTAAATTTTTTTGCCATATGTTTCCTCACAGCCTAAGAGAGCACCGTATTATCAAATGCAGTCCTTTCGATCACAGAAAAACAAGAAAGTCCGAGGTGCGTCCTTTCTTGCCAGAGGCAGGGGCAGAGGAAAGAAGCTGCACAACACAGCTAGTTCCCAGGAGCAGAAGTCCTCCCCGGCCTCTACAAAATCCACCGCATGACGCTGGGGCTCCACAGGCGGAGCTAGGCCCGGTGGGGGCACGTCTTCGAAATTTCAGCCACAAGTGGGTTCACTCCCAGTTGGATCCCTGGGCAATAGATATTGTGTCTCAGGGATATAAGCTGGAATTCGAGGAGATGCCCCCTCACCGATACCTCAAATCGGCCCTGCCAGCTTCCCCCCACGAGAGGGAATTAGTGTTAACTGCAATTCACAAATTGTATCTTCAACAGGTGGTGGTCAAGGTTCCCCTCCTACAGCAGGGAAGGGGTTATTATTCGACCATGTTTGTAGTCCCGAAACCGGACGGTTCGGTCAGACCCATACTGAATTTAAAATCCCTGAACATATACCTGAAAAGGTTCAAGTTCAAGATGGAATCGCTGAGAACGGTCATCGCAAGCCTGGAAGGGGGGGATTTTATGGTGTCTCTGGACATAAAGGATGCATACCTTCATGTCCCCATTTATCCACCTCATCAGGCGTACCTCAGATTTGTGGTACAGGATTGTCATTACCAATTTCAGACGTTGCCGTTTGGTCTCTCCACGGCACCGAGAATATTTACCAAGGTAATGGCGGAAATGATGGTACTCCTGCGGAAGCAAGGAGTCACAATTATCCCATACTTGGACGATCTCCTCATAAAAGCGAGATCAAGAGAGCAGTTGCTGATCAGCGTAGCACTTTCTCTGGAAGTGTTACGGCAACACGGCTGGATTCTAAATATTCCAAAGTCGCAGTTGGTTCCTACGACTCGTCTGCCTTTCCTGGGCATGATTCTAGATACAGACCAGAAAAAGGTTTATCTCCCGATGGAGAAAGCTCAGGAACTCATGACACTGGTCAGGAACCTATTAAAACCAAAACAGGTGTCAGTGCATCACTGCACTCGTGTCCTGGGAAAGATGGTGGCATCATACGAGGCCATTCCCTTCGGCAGGTTCCATGCGAGGACCTTTCAATGGGACTTACTGGACAAGTGGTCCGGATCACATCTTCAGATGCATCGGTTAATCACCCAATCCCCCAAGGCCAGGGTGTCACTCCTGTCGTGGCTGCAGAGCGCTCACCTTCTCGAGGGCCGCAGATTCGGCATTCAGGACTGGGTCCTGGTGACCACGGATGCAAGCCTCCGAGGTTGGGGTGCAGTCACACAGGGAAGAAATTTCCAAGGTCTGTGGTCAAGTCAAGAGACTTTCCTTCACATCAACATCCTGGAACTAAGGGCCATATACAACGCCCTACGTCAAGCAGAGACCCTGCTTCGCGACCAACCGGTTCTGATTCAGTCAGACAACATCACCGCAGTGGCTCATGTAAACCGCCAAGGCGGCACAAGGAGCAGAGTGGCGATGGCGGAAGCCGCCAGAATTCTTCGTTGGGCGGAGAATCACGTAAGCGCACTGTCAGCAGTGTTCATCCCGGGAGTGGACAACTGGGAAGCAGACTTCCTCAGCAGACACGACCTCCACAAGGGAGAGTGGGGACTTCATCAGGAAGTCTTCGCGCAGATTACAAGTCGGTGGGAACTGCCACAGGTGGACATGATGGCATCCCGACTCAACAAAAAGCTACAGAGGTATTGCGCCAGGTCAAGAGACCCTCAGGCGATAGCTGTAGACGCCCTGGTGACACCGTGGGTGTTCTAGTCGGTCTATGTATTTCCTCCGCTTCCTCTCATACCCAAGGTGCTGAGGATAATAAGAAAAAGAGGAGTGAGAACAATACTCATTGTTCCAGATTGGCCACGAAGGACTTGGTATCCAGATCTGCAAGAACTGCTCACAGAGGACCCGTGGCCTCTTCCTCTAAGACAGGACTTGTTGCAACAAGGGCCCTGTCTGTTCCAAGACTTACCGCGGCTGCGTTTGACGGCATGGCGGTTGAACACCGGATCCTAGCAGAGAAAGGCATTCCGGATGAGGTCATTCCTACGCTGATACAGGCTATGAAGGACGTGACGGCTCAACATTATCACCGTATATGGCGAAAATATGTTGCTTGGTGTGAGGCCAGGAATGCTCCTACGGAGGAGTTCCAGCTGGGCCGTTTCCTTCACTTCCTACAGTCCGGAGTGAATTTGGGCCTAAAATTGGGTTCCATTAAGGTCCAAATTTCGGCCCTATCCATTTTCTTTCAAAAGGAGTTGGCTTTTCTACCTGAAGTTCAGATGTTTCTAAAGGGAGTGCTGCATATTCAGCCCCCTTTTGTGCCTCCAGTGGCACCTTGGGATCTTAACGTGGTGTTGAGTTTCCTGAAATCCCACTGGTTTGAACCACTCAAAACGGTGGAGTTGATATATCTCACGTGGAAGGTGGTCATGCTATTAGCCTTGGCTTCGGCTAGGCGTGTGTCAGAGTTGGCGGCTTTGTCACATAAAAGCCCCTATCTGGTTTTCCATGCGGATAGAGCAGAATTGCGGACCCGTTCACAATTTCTGCCGAAAGTGGTTTCATCCTTTCATATAAACCAACCTATTGTGGTGCCTGTGGCTACTACTGAGTTGGAGGATTCCGAGTTGCTTGATGTGGTCAGGGCTTTGAAGGTTTATGTAGCCAGAACGGCTAGGGTCAGGAAAACAGAGTCTTTGTTTATCCTGTATGCTTCCAACAAGCTTGGTGCTCCTGCTTCAAAGCAAACTATTGCTCGCTGGATCTGTAACACGATTCAGCAGGCTCATTCTGCAGCTGGATTGCCGCTGCCAAAATCAGTTAAGGCCCATTCCACAAGGAAGGTGGGTTCTTCTTGGGCGGCTGCCCGAGGGGTCTCGGCATTACAGCTTTGCCGAGCGGCTACTTGGTCAGGTTCAAACACTTTTGCAAAGTTCTACAAGTTTGATACCCTGGCTGAGGGGGACCTTGTGTTTGCTCAATCGGTGCTGCAGAGTCATCCGCACTCTCCCGCCCGTTTGGGAGCTTTGGTATAATCCCCATGGTCCTTACGGAGTCCCCAGCATCCACTAGGACGTTAGAGAAAATAAGATTTTACTTACCGGTAAATCTATTTCTCGTAGTCCGTAGTGGATGCTGGGCGCCCGTCCCAAGTGCGGAATTCTTCTGCAATACTTGTAGATAGTTATTGCTTCAATAAGGGTTATGTTATGGTTGCATCAGGGTTGACCTGATGCTCTGTTGTTGTTCATACTGTTAACTGGGTAAGTTTATCACAAGTTATACGGTGTGATTGGTGTGGCTGGTATGAATCTTGCCCTGGATTACCAAAATCATTTCCTTGTACTGTCAGCTCTTCTGGGCACAGTTTCTCTAACTGAGGTCTGGAGGAGGGACATAGAGGGAGGAGCCAGAGCACACCAGAACCTAAATTCTTTCTTAAAGTGCCCATGTCTCCTGCGGAGCCCGTCTATCCCCATGGTCCTTACGGAGTCCCCAGCATCCACTACGGACTACGAGAAATAGATTTACCGGTTAGTAAAATCTTATTTTCCAATTGTAAAGCGCAGCGGAATTTGTTGCGCTATATAAGAAACTGTTAATAAATAATAAATAAATAAATATTCTCTCTCACTGTTAAGTCATATTCAGTGGACACAAGGGAAACACAGGGGGGTAAATTTACTAAGATGGGAGTTCTATTTAAGATGGGATGTTGCCCATGGCAACCAATCAGATTCTACGTCTCATTTATCTAGCACCTTCTATAAGATAATACCTGAAATCTGATTGGTTGTTATTGGCAACATCCCATCTTAAATAGAACTCCCATCTTAGTAAATTTACCCCATTGTATCCATTCGTACAAATGATTCTCAAATGCATATTACCAACTTGCTACAACAGCATTGTATCAAATGAGTTTTTCACAGTGATACATATTATTTAGCTCAGTATCATTTTTGCTTGCCAGTACACAGGTGGATTATATTAACCATTAACCTCCAGGCAGGGCCGGATTAAGGGTCACATGGGCCTGGAGCTGAACATTTTCAAGGGCCTATACTGAGATGGAGAGGTGTTGTTACCAGTGCTGTGTTGGTGTGGTGCGAGTCACCTGTGGGTGTACACCCTGTACACTATGTGCCCTAATGTCTCCCTAACTACAGAAACATAGAAAAATTGGATAATTTTGTGAGAAAACTACAAAACCAATTGTAATACTTATGATTTATGATTGTTTGGGTAGCTGTCATCCTCCTGCTGCCAACATGATGGGCCTATTTTTATGTGGAGGCCTGGAGCTGTAGCTCCATCCGCCCCATCGTTAATCTGGCCCTGCCTCCAGGCTCCAGAGATAGGCTGCATATGCCACTCTTATGCATTTGTGTTGCTGTATGTTTCATGATATGAATTATGATTTTCTACATTGCAGAAACTGTTGTTACATAACTTAAAAGATATTCTTATATCGCGACATACTGCTGTTTACTACTTACGCTCCAGGTTCCGGGTTATCTTATAACAGTATTTGACTGTACATATATATTTGTATTGGTCTGCCTAAATGACTTAAAATTGAAAAATTGTACTCAAAAGATTTTCTTACTATTCACTCAATATTTTCGCCAACCTTTGAAATTTCCTTCTAGTGTTATGCCTCGAATGATTTTCACCTTGGAGGCTAATATACGTTTATTTTAATTGTTACTAATAACAGTAAAGTTTTAACCTAACTCAAATTTTTCATAGACTAGAGTGCCCCCCCAATTTTTTTTTCTTTCTCTCCCTTTCTGTGTCTACATTGTATTCAGGACTTCTATTTTTAAAAGTGTTCTATTCAGCTCTCCGGTGTGCTAATTCAGATTCCAAGTATTTGCTGTATTCCATGTGAACACCATTTAGAACTTCTATTTTAAAGGTGTTCTTCTTAGCTCTCCTATGCGCTTATTATATTCCAATTATTGCTGTATGTTTCTGCTAACATATGGGGGCCATTCTGAGTTGATCGCTAGCTGCCGTTGTTCACAGCACAGCGATCAGGCTAAAAATCAGCATTTCTGCGCATGCATATGCACCGCAATGCGCAGGCGCATCGTACGGGTACAATGAGTTTCGTGGGTTTGCACAGAGTGTAACGAACATTCCAGTCGCACAGCCGAACGCAGGAAGATTGACATGAAGTGGGCGTTTCTGGGTGTCAACTGACCGTTTTCAGGGATTGCTTAGAAAAACGCAGGCGTGGCAGAAAAAATGCAGGCGTGGCTGGGCGTTCGCTGGGTGGGTGTGTGATGTCAAAAGCCGTCCCTCGGTCGTTAGAATCAACGCACACGGAGAGTAACTACAGGGTTGGACCCAGGTAATGATGCAGTGTAAACAGTTCAGCCCGTGGGGGTGTGTTTTTAAATTGAAGTGGGAGCAGGGGGGAAGGTGCAGGGGGGCGAGTGATGGGGCAGGGCGAAGTAATCGCCTGGCGATCACCAGCCCCAGCGCTGATTCCCGGGCGTCTTGCGCCCGGGAATCAGCATAAGCCATTTTACTGCTAAGCCTGCCCCCCGGCCAATAGGAGTCCGGGGGGCAGGCTAAATGCCATAATGGAGTATACTGATTCCCGGGCACTGTGCACACTGCACGGCTGTCCCCGTGGAATCAGTCAGTCAGGAGGGTCTGTGAGTGACATACAGGTAGACCTGGGTTCAGTGTAAATGGGGCTGAACCGGGTAAAGCCCGGGTTCAATGTGTAGTGTAAACGTAGTCTGTAAAAGTGGTATTATTTATTACCAATTATTTATATAGCGCACACATATTCCACAGCGCTTTACAGAGAATATTTGGCCATTCACATCAGTCGCTGCCCCAGTGGAGCTTACAATCTATATTCCCTATTACATGTACACACACACACACACACACACACACACACACACACACACACACACACACACACACACACTAGGGTTAATTTTGTTGGGACCCAATTAACCTTCCAGTATATTTTTGGATTGTGGGCGGAAACTGGAGTACCGGGAGGAAACCCACGCAAGTATGGGGAGAATATACAAACTCAACACAGTTAGAGCTATGGAGGGAATTGAACCCATGACCTCAGTGCTGTGAGGCAGTAATGCTAACCATTACACCATCCGTACTACCGGTACAGCTCCAGCTTCCTCTGTTTGCAGAATTGTGGATGACTTTGCCTGGTGCAGATGGAAAAGCTCTTTGATGTTCTAGTAATTGTGAATGGTTATGCGACCACATCATGCATTGTGATGCGTTCACAAATTCTGCAATGGGTATTTTTCATTTCTGGGCGGAGACTATTTGATTGCGACAAACTGCTTTTTAGGTAGTTTTGCAATCCGTGCTGAATAAGGTCCTTAGTATCATTGTCCTTTCAGCCCTACTCCATACTGTCATAGGTTATCATGCTGCTAAGAGGCATTATTATTATTATTATTATTTCCAACTACTATAGAGATTCTTGTGTAATATTACTGGGCATTCCCTGCAGTCAACTGTACCCTGATTATATTCGCCAGTCCTGCTGGTAATCAGAGACTGATCCTAGTGCCTACGTTGTTTGCTATCTTCATTTTCAGTAAATAATTTTCTTATACCTATGTGGAGAGTTTTAATTAAACTTCAAAGTTTCTATTACACGTTCTCCAACTCTACAAATCGCAGATCCTGACATCCTGCTTAGAATGGCTAGTGGGAGGAGATGGGATGAGGATAATGATAGTATTGAGGTGAAGATAGTCATTCCATTAGGACAGGGCTGGCCAAACCGGTCCTCGAGATCTACCAACAGTTCATGTTTTCCAGGCCTCCTGGAGATCTGTAGAATTGTCAGCTAGGAATGAATGCAGTGCATCTTAATTAGTAATGACTACACCTGTGCACCAGCTAGGTGGTCTGGAAAATGTGAACTGTTGGTAGATCTCGAGGACTGGTTTGGCCAGCCCTGCATTAGGACAACAGGTAGAAGAGGAGGGTGGAGAGGCATAAAGGTGTCGCATAAATACTTTGTCTATTAAGACTCTGGGGTCTATTTACTAAGCCTTGAATGGAGATAAAGTGGATGGAGATAAAGTACCAGCCAATCGGATCCTAACTGACATTTTTCAAACCCAGCCTGAGACATGGCAGTTAGGAGCTGATTGGCTGGTACTTTATCTCGTACTACTTTATCTACATCCAAGGCTTAGTAAATAGACCCCTAAATCTGGTCAGAATTACTTATGGGGAAAACTGTGCTCTGGTGTATGGATAATTCCATGCTATAAGTGCATTTTGGGGAACCTAGCTGCCAAAATACCAATGGCCAGTTAGTACTTTATAAAGGGCCATAGAAAACTGCAGAAAAATATTTTAACTGGTTGAAAGAGAAAATGTCTTAGGAGAGCAGGGACAGGCAACAGGGGTGGTCCACCTCTTTACACAGCATATACAAGTTATGAGTTATAATTGACACCTATAGACCAATGGGAAGCATATGTTCTCACCTCACAGTCTGGGGCGTTAGACTTTTTATTATAATCTCTCACCTGCTTGTAGTATTAGAATTGTCAGCATATCCATGGTTGCTAGAACATGCTGGTAGAACTGTAGAACTATGAAGCTATTGTACAGACATTACAATGGAAATAACAAATGAACAGTTCCTCCTTTGATCTGACATTCTCTCTCCCCTACCATAACAGCTACTGAACTGACACCTGCAAAAGATCAGTACTATATAAACCAGTGAAATACCTGATATTAGTGTGGGGGATCTCAACCTAGGCTCCATCATTCTCCTAGGATAGATTAGCTTTGTTGTGAAATCCTGATAATCTTGGATAACATTTAAGTAAACTATATATATAAAAGGCAAATACCACTGACTCATCACAAAATCTCATGAACCATAAGGGCAAGGAACTTGACATTTGGACAGTAGCTTGCTTTTTGTGACATAGGCACCCACTAAGAAGGGATTTTTCAAAATTCCACCACAAAGGGGTGAGATGATTATTGGGAATTTCCCCCTCACAGAGGAGTGTTAAGACAGCCCACCCAGCCGGGGCTATAAAGAATGCATGGTGCAGACGATACCAAGTCACGGAGGAGGGAGGACACAATGCTCTGTTCCTGGACTTCCTTGCCACTGGTAGTTGCAGAGCACTCCATTATTCAAATAGGGGAGCCACATCAACTGCCACCACTAAACACTGTCAAACATTGCTGGGTGTGGCTCCCCTATTTGAATAATGGACTGCTCTGCCACTGGCAAGGAAGTGCAGCCTTAAGGGGGGTACTCACGGGAGAGATGTGTGATGAGCGATCTTAACACAGACCGCTCAGCACACATCTCTCTCCCCGCTCAGCACAGCGCGATGTGCTGAGCAAGGGGGAAAGCCGACGGGGGGCAGCTCACTTCACACAACGGTGAAGTGAGCGACCCGCTAGATTGAGCCTGCAGGCAGGCTCAATCTAGCACCGGCGATAGCGATGCGCGGGGCCGCGCATCGCTATCGCTGGGGGGCATATACATGGCAGATCACTGGGGGGCATACACACGGCAGATCCGTGCTTAAAATCTAAGCAATCTAGCAAGATTGCTTAGATTTTAAGCACGGATCTCTCCGTGTGTACCCCCCTTTATGGTACAGGAGATATTGTGATTAGTCAGCAGTATTTGCCTTTTATATATATATAGTTTTCAGATATAAGTACTTTACAACCTATTTCCAGTGAGGAGAGGAGGATAGTGTCTCAATTATCAGAGGTTAACCTGTCACTTGAATTAAACATTGCCAAACCTCTCAGAGAGCAATAGGAGGAAAGGAGATATAGATATTTTGGGGGGAATTCAGATGTTTGAAAAAGTTGGTTGGGTGTCTGTTTTTTCCTGTCTATTAGACTGTCTATTAAACAGACTGACTTTTCAAACAATTTAATATCCCCTTTGACTCTTAAATGCATTAAAGAAAAGCTTGATAGTCAGGAACTGCTTATCTGCTGTGTAAAGTGTACCAACAGCTCTCCCAGTGACCTTAAGTGTTGTGCGAATATCTTTACCTTTTTACCTCAAAGAAGGAGCCCTCAGGAGAGCGAGAAGCTAAGCAAGGAGACCTAGGGCCCTTTGGAATAGAATCAGCCTATCCCTGCAAACCTTACATATTTAACTTACAGCGGGTGGAGCTTGGCTTGTTGCCCCAGCATTTACAGCACTGAGCAGGGCAGCATCAGAGGCGGTACGGTGCAGAGAAAGAGGCGGATTATTCTCATCGCCAGCATTTTGACAACATCAATCCGGGGAAGGCCCGCCCAGAGGTGCGGCCTGACAAAGATTGGTAGAGGCGGACGGAGCATGTCCTGTTGCAAGTCTAATTGCTGATCTTCTGTGATAAACTAACTAGTTAACTTTAGGTATATCCTGTTTTCCAGATTATAAAACACAGAGACTACAGATTCCCGTACAATAAAGTCCATTTGTCATTTTGGTTTGGTGTTCTCGGGCGGTTTCATGGAGGGGCACTATGATTCTACCAGTTCTCAACAACATCCTACCACAAGTGAGCCTATTTTAAAAGGGGTGGTCTTCTGTTTGCCGGCGGTCGGGCTCCCGGCGCTCAGTATACCGGCGCCGGGAGCCCGGCAGCCGGCATACCGACACTTATTTTCCCTCGTGGGGGTCCACGACCCCCATAGAGGGAGAATAAAATAGTGTGGCGCGCGTAGCGCGCCACCGTGCCCGTAGCGTGGCGAGCGCAGCGAGCCCGCAAGGGGCTCATTTGCGCTCGCCAAGCTGTCGGTAAGCCGGCGGTCGGCCTCCCGGCGCCGGGATGCTGGTCGCCGGGAGCCCGACCGCCGGCCAGCCGTAGTGAACCCTTTAAAAGCAGTATTACATTTGCTTAAATACCAACACTTTTCATCTGTTATCATATTATACTTGAAATTCCATAGCGAAGCACAGGTATTTTAAACATATTTCTTCCAAATCCTTTGTTTTCTCTCCCTTACCCTTACTTCTGTGTATGAACAGCAGGTTTTCAGAACTCCTCACTTTAGTGATCCTTATAATACGTGTTTCTGTAAAACAAATGCTTCAAATCGTGTACCACCCGGTACTTTAAAATATAGCCTTAAAAGTAACTTTTACTCTCATCAAATACGGATCTTTCAACCTGACTTAAAAAAAATCACTAGCTCTTGCTAAAGTAAAAAATAGTTTAATTTTAGGTCTGATACAATTGAGCAATGTTTCCTTTGTTAATTGTAATTTAATTTTAAAATGATAAATCAATGTGAAAACAAAATCGTCTTTTTTAAATTTGTACTAATAGCGTGTCTAGTTATGTTGGCGTAAGATCAATTTAGCTTAATCTAAAGGAAAGTAATATTGATGGTTGCCCCAGTAAGACTCAAAACAACCAATTCTATTGTTGGTAGTCTTACTAACAATCTTCATGTGTCTCAGACAATGGGGGTAATTCCAAGTTGATCGCAGTAGTATTTTTTTTAGCAATTGGGCAAAACCATGTGCACTGCAGGGGAGGCAGATATAACATGTGCAGAGAGAGTTAGATTTGGGTGGGTTATTTTGTTTCTGTGCAGGGTAAATACTGCCTGCTTTATTTTTACACTGCAAATTAGATTGCAGATTGAACACACCCCACCCAAATCTAACTCTCTCTGCACATGGTAATTGGAATTACCCCCAATGTTCATTTGTACCAATGGCTGCAGCTGTACACTGATGCACAGTTGCAGTGGACATGTATTATAGATTATATTTCTTTTGAATTGATGACTACACTTCCTGCATTGTTTGATCTTCGTACCATTGATTTAGTGCTGCATACAGACATAGGGGGTCATTCCAGCCCATTCGCAGTTTGTCGCAGCGGTGCGTGGAACTGTGCATGTGCACGCGCATCGTCACCCAGTGATGGCTGTCGCCGGGCAGCGACACCGCCAGCGGAAAAAGTGATCGCAGCGACGATCGCAAGAAGACTGACAGACGGGAGGCGTCTTCAAGGCATGGTGAGGCGAATGCAGGCATGTCCAGGCGTTTGGAGGACGGATGTCTGACGTAAATTCCGGGACCGTCGTCGCTGGATCTGTCGCACAGGGTAAGTAAGTCTGACCCTGGCCTTCTTTTGCTCAAAACTTTTTTTGCATAGCAGGGCTGCACAAGCGTTCGCAGCCTAGCTATGAAAAAAAACCCTCCCCATAGGCGGTGTCTAGTTGATCGCACGGGTTGCAAAAAGTAGCTTCGTGCGATCAACTCAGAATGATCCCCATAAACTGCCACATTCATTGTAAAAAAAAAAAAAAACTAAATTAGCAATTGTGCATTCTTATACCCCTTTTCCTAGCGCCCAGAGGCGGCACCAGGGTTGATGACACCCAGTGCCGTAAATATTCCCCATCACATGCCTTCGCTGTGTGCATATGAAAAGGGGGCATGGCCTCATGAGAAGGCGTGGTTTCACGGAAAGCCCAAATTTATTACAATCCACTGGCGTGGCCTCAGTGGGAGGGAGCGTGACCTCGCATGAAGTCCTCATTACATCACCCTGGGGGCGTGACCAGCATTCTCAGAGGTGTGCTGTCCCAGAGACTCTGACTGCACTGCCGGCTCCTCTTCAGTGACAGGAGTCGGGTGCTGCGCGATAATGTTACAGTGCAGCAACCGGCTCCCTGTCACTGCGGAGGAGCCGGCAATTTGGTGTCAACCCCTGGAAGGACAGTCCGCACCCTTTCTGACGCCTCTGCTAGCGCTTTATCCATTGTTACATTACTGGGGAAAATAAGTAGTTGATAATATCTTTTTAGAAAATAGAACATGACATGAGCCACTTCCAGCGGCAATCTGTTCCCACCATCTGTGGCACTTCATATTGAATCTCATCTCCCAGTAGTCAGCACAACTCCACAGCCTCTGTTTGCACTTTTGCATCTGCAACAATCCGCTCTGAGGTACCCGCTTGTTTATATGTGTTATGTATATTTCATTGCAGGGGCGCTTTAAGAGGGGAGGAGGCCCAGGTGCAGCCTCCTCCATTCGGGCCCCCTCCTCTCTGCCGGCAGCGCTGAGAGTCCGAGCACTAGAGCCCTCAGACTGTATTGCGCATGCGCTAATCTCTGGGGAAATGGTGTGGTAGCCATTTTCCCAGTGATTTTTGTACTGCACATGCACAGAACTCCGTGTAAATGGCCGTTGCGCCATTTTCACAGTGTTTTAACTCTGCCTCAGACATCAGTGAGTATTTAGAAAATGGGTGCAGCGTGTGCGGTGGGAGCCTCCTCTGTACTCAGGGCCCGTGTGCAGTGCACACACTGCACTCCATTACAGATACGCCAGTGTTTCATTGGGAATACTGCTTTGTAGAACCTTTTGAATTGGGGGTGTTGCTGTGTGACGTATGAATTTGGGGCAAAGATGTGTATCATAATATGAATTGGGGGCACTATTCTAATGGCGTGTTATCAAATGGAGGCACCACTGTGTGGCATATTATGAATTAGAGGTGCAGATATTTGGCATATTAGTAATTGGAGCACTGCTGGAAGGATAACTGTGAGGAAAAAAAAACGTGGCCCTCTGTTCAAAGTTGTTTTCCTGATATGGCACCTGCACTAGGAGATGTAAGTAACTTAAGAGGTAATTCATACCTGATTGCACCTCTGTGAATTTGCAGTTTTGTGATCAGATGGTCACCGCCCAGACAGAGTGAAAATCCTGCGTACGCCTTGCAAAAATTTCTGCGAATGCCGGTCAGCTGCAAATCCATTTGCAACTGACACACCATCAAATGATTTTTCCAGTCTGTGCGGAGCCTAGGACCTACTCCTACAGTGCAATAGAATCAGGCAAATCAAGGACGGAGCTGATGTCACACACCCTCCCTGAAAACACTTGGGCACGCCTGTATTTTCCCTGACACTCCCAGAAAATGTCCAGATACCACCCCCAAACAACGGCTTCCTGTCAATCAACTTGCATACGCCTATCGATCAAAAAAGACTATGGATTTTTCCGCAATTTTGCCTCACACATGCGCATTACGATCCGAATGCATGCTCAGCCAATCGATAATTGGCTACCATGCGAATTTGCACAACAGCGATCAGTTCTGAATCAGGTCCTTAAAGCAGCCAATAGAAAATGAGTGGGTTGATGCCTCACCACTCACACTAAAAAATATTTCTCTAACGTCCTAAGTGGATGCTGGGGACTCCGTAAGGACCATGGGGAATAGCGGCTCCGCAGGAGACTGGGCACATCTAAAGAAAGCTTTAGGACTATCTGGTGTGCACTGGCTCCTCCCCCTATGACCCTCCTCCAAGCCTCAGTTAGATCTCTGTGCCCGAACGAGAAGGGTGCACACTAGGGGCTCTCCTGAGCTTCTTAGTGAAAGTTTTAGATTAGGTTTTTTATTTTCAGTGAGACCTGCTGGCAACAGGCTCACTGCATCGAGGGACTAAGGGGAGAAGAAGCGAACTCACCTGCGTGCAGAGTGGATTGGGCTTCTTAGGCTACTGGACATTAGCTCCAGAGGGACGATCACAGGCCCAGCTTGGATGGGTCCCAGAGCCGCGCCGCCGGCCCCCTTACAGAGCCAGAAGGCAGAAGAGGTCCGGAAAATCGGCGGCAGAAGACGTCCTGTCTTCAACAAGGTAGCGCACAGCACTGCAGCTGTGCGCCATTGCTCTCAGCACACTTCACACTTCGGTCACTGAGGGTGCAGGGCGCTGGGGGGGGGCGCCCTGAGACGCAATAAAAACACCTTGGATGGCAAAAAAAATGCATCACATATAGCTCCTGGGCTATATGGATGCATTTAACCCCTGCCAGAATCCATAAAAAAGCAGGAGAAAAGTCCGCGAAAAAGGGGCGGAGCCTATCTCCTCAGCACACTGGCGCCATTTTCCCTCACAGCTCCGTTGGAGGGAAGCTCCCTGTCTCTCCCCTGCAGTCACTACACTACAGAAAGGGTTAAAAAAAGAGAGGGGGGCACTAATTGGGCGCAGTATTAACTATACAGCAGCTATAAGGGGAAAAACACTTATATAAGGTTATCCCTGTATATATATAGCGCTCTGGTGTGTGCTGGCAAACTCTCCCTCTGTCTCCCCAAAGGGCTAGTGGGGTCCTGTCCTCTATCAGAGCATTCCCTGTGTGTGTGCTGTATGTCGGTACTTTTGTGTCGACATGTATGAGGAGAAAAATGATGTGGAGACGGAGCAGATTGCCTGTAATAGTGATGTCACCCCCTAGGGGGTCGACACCTGAGTGGATGAACTGTTGGAAGGAATTACGTGACAGTGTCAGCTCTGTATAAAAGACAGTGGTTGACATGAGACAGCCGGCTACTCAGCTTGTGCCTGTCCAGACGTCTCATAGGCCGTCAGGGGCTCTAAAGCGCCCGTTACCTCAGATGGCAGATATAGACGCCGACACGGATACTGACTCCAGTGTCGACGGTGAAGAGACGAATGTGACTTCCAGTAGGGCCACACGTTACATGATTGAGGCAATGAAAAATGTTTTACACATTTCTGATAATACGAGTACCACCAAAAAAAGGGGTATTATGTTCGGTGAGGAAAAACTACCTGTAGTTTTCCTGAATCTGAGAAATTAAATGAGGTGTGTGATGATGCGTGGGTTTCCCCCGATAACAACGGATAATTTCTAAAATGTTATTGGCATTATATCCTTTCCCGCCAGAGGTTAGGGTGCGTTGGGAAACACCCCCTAGGGGGGATAAAGCGCTCACACGCTTGCAAGGGCTCTACCTTCGCCTGAGATGGCCGCCCTTAAGGATCCTGCTGATAGAAAGCAGGAGGGTATCCTAAAAGGTATTTACACACATACTGGTGTTATACTGCGACCAGCAATCGCCTCAGCCTGGATGTGCAGTGCTGGGTTGGCGTGGTCGGATTCCCTGACTGAAAATATTGATACCCTAGATAGGGACAGTATATTTTTGCCTATAGAGCATTTAAAAGATGCATTTTTATATATGCGTGATGCACAGCGGAATATTTGCCGACTGGCATCAAGTCTAAGCGCGTTGTCCATTTCTACCAGTAGAGGGTTATGGACACGTCAGTGGTCAGGTGATGCGTATTCCAAACGGCATTTGGAAGTATTGCTTTATTAAGGGAGGAGTTATTTGGGGTCGGTCTTTCAGACCTGGTGGCCACGGCAACAGCTGGGAATTCCACGTTTGTACCCCAGGTCGCCTCTCAACATGAGAAGACGCCGTATTATCAGGCGCAGTCTTTTCGTGGACAAGCGGGCAAAAGGTTCCTCATTTCTGCCCCGTGACAGAGGGAGAGGAAAAAGGCTGCAGAAATCAGCCAGTTCCCAGGAACAGAAACCCTCTCCTGCCTCTGCCAAACCCTCAGTATACGCTGGGGCTTTACAAGCAGAATCAGGCACGGTGGGGGGCCCGTCTCAATGAATTTCAGCGCGCAGTGGGCTCACTCGCAAGTAGACCGCTGGATCCTTCAGGTGATATCTCAGGGGTACAAATTAGAATTCGAGACGTCTCCCCCTCGCCGTTTCCTAAAGTCGGCTTTACCGATGTCTCCTTCTGACAGGGAGACAGTTTTGGAAGCCATTCACAAGCTGTATTCCCAGCAGGTGATAATCAAGATACCCCTCCTGCAACAGGGAACGGGGTATTATTCCACACTGTTGTGGTACCGAAGCCGGATGGCTCGGTGAGACCGATTCTAAATCGAAAATCTTTGAACACTTACGTACAGAGGTTCAAATTCAAGATTGAGTCACTCAGAGCAGTGATTGCGAACCTGGAAGAAGGGGACTACATGATGTCTCGGGACATCAAGGATGCTTACCTTCATGTCAAAATTTACCCTTCTCACCAAGGGTACCTCAGGTTTATGGTACAGAACTTTCACTATCAGTTCAGACGCTGCCGTATGGATGGTACACGGCACCCCGGTTCTTTACCAAGGTAATGGCCGAAATGATGATATTCCTTCGAAGGAAGTGAATTTTAGTTATCCCTTCCTTGGACAATTCCCTGATAAGGGTAAGATCCAGGGAACAGTTGGAGGTCGGTGTAGCACTATCTCAGGTAGTGTTGCGGCAGCACGATTGGATTCTCAATATTCCAAAATCGCACCTGGTTCCGACGACGTGTCTTCTGTTCCTAGGGATGATCCTGGACACAGTCCAGAAAAAGGTGTTTCTCCCGGAGGAGAAAGCCAGGGAGTTATCCGAGCTAGTCAGGAACCTCCTAAAACCGAGCCAAGTCTCAGTGCATCAATGCACAAGGGTTCTGGGTAAAATGGTGGCTTCCTACGAAGCAATCCCATTCGGCAGATTCCACGCAAGAACTTTCCAGTGGGACCTGCTGGACAAATGGTCCGGATCGCATCTTCAGATGCATCAGCGGATAACCCTGTCACCAAGGACAAGGGTGTCCCTCCTGTGGTGGTTGCAGAGTGCTCATCTTCTAGAGGGCCGCAGATTAGGCATTCAGGACATGGTCCTGGTGACCACGGATGCCAGCCTGCGAGGCTGGGGAGCAGTCACACAGGGAAGGAATATCCAGGGCTTATGGTTAAGCCTGGAGACATCACTTCACATAAATATCCTGAAGCTAAGGGACATTTACAATGCTCTAAGCTTAGCAAGACCTCTGCTTCAAGGTCAGCCGGTGTTGATCCAGTCGGACAACATCACGGCAGTCACCCACGTAAACAGACAGGGTGGCACAAGAAGCAGGAGGGCAATGGCAGAAGCTGCAAGGATTCTTCGCTGGGCGGAAAATCATGTGATAGCACTGTCAGCAGTATTCATTCCGGGAGTGGACAACTGGGAAGCAGACTTCCTCAGCACGATCTCCACCCGGGAGAGTGGGGACTTCACCCAGAAGTCTTCCACATGATTAAAAACTCGACAGGTATTGCGCCAGGTCCAGGGACCCTCAGGCAATAAGCTGTAGACGCTCTGGTAACACCGTTGGTGTACCAGTCAGGGTATGTGTTCCCTCCTCTGCCTCTCATACCCAAGGTACTGAGATTGATAAGATGGAGAGGAGTAAGCACTATATTCGTGGTTCCGGATTGGCCAAGAAGGACTTGGTAACCGGAACTTCAAGAGATGCTCACGGAGGATCCGTGGCCTCTACCTCTAAGAAGGGACCTGCTCCAGCAAGGACCCTGTCTGTTCCAAGACTTACCGCGGCTGCGTTTGACGGCATGGCGGTTGAACGCCGGATCCTGAAGGAAAAAAGGCATTCCGGATGAAGTCATCCCTATCCTGATCAAAGCCAGGAAGGATGTAACCGCAAAAACATTATCACCGCAATTGGCGAAAATATGTTGCGTGGTGCGAGGCCAGTAAGGCCCGACGGAGGAAATTCAACTGGGTCGATTCCTACATTTCCTGCAAACAGGAGTGTCTATGGGCCTGAAATTGGGGTCCATTAAGGTTCAAATTTCGGCCCTGTCAATTTTCTTCCAAAAAGAACTAGCTTCAGTCCCTGAAGTTCAGACGTTTGTAAAAGGGGTACTGCATATACAGCCTCCTTTTGTGCCTCCAGTGGCACTTTGGGATCTCAATGTAGTTTTGGGTTCCAAAAGTCACATTGGTTTGAACCACTTAAATCTGTGGAGTTAAAATATCTCACATGGAAAGTGGTCATGCTGTTGGCCCTGGCCTGGGCCAGGCGCGTGTCAGAATTGGCGGCTTTATCCTGAAAAAGCCCTTATCTGATTTTCCATTCGGACAGGGCGGAATTGAGGACTCGTCCTCAGTTTCTCCCCAAGGTGGTTTCAGCGTCTCACCTGAACCAACCTATTGGTGGTGCCTGCGGCTACTAGGGACTTGGAGGCCTCCAAGTTGCTAGACGTTGTCAGTGCCCTGAAAATATATGTTTCCAGGACGGCTGGAGTCAGGAAATCTGACTCGCTGTTTATCCTGTGTGCACCCAACAAGCTGGGTGCTCTTGCTTCTAAGCAGACTATTGCTCGTTGGATTTGTAGTACAATTCAGCTTGCACATTCTGTGGCAGGCCTGCCACAGCCAAAAATCTGTAAATGCCCACTCCACAAGGAAGGTGGGCTCATCTTGGGCGGCTGCCCGAGGGGTCTCGGCTTTACAACTTTGCCGAGCAGCTACTTGGTCAGGAGCAAATACGTTTGTAAAATTCTACAAAATTGATATCCTGGCTGAGGAGGACCTGGAGTTCTCTTATTTGGTGCTGCAGAGTCATCCGCACTCTCCCGCCCGTTTGGGAGCTTTGGTATAATCCCCATGGTCCTTACGGAGTCCCCAGCATCCACTTAGGACGTTAGAGAAAATAAGAATTTACTTACCGATAATTCTATTTCTCATAGTCCGTAGTGGATGCTGGGCGCCCATCCCAAGTGCGGATTGTCTGCAATACTTGTACATAGTTATTGTTACAAAAATCGGGTTATTATTGCTGTGAGCCATCTTTCAGAGGCTCCTCTGTTATCATGCTGTTAACTGGGTTCAGATCACAGGTTATACGGTGTGATTGGTGTGGCTGGTATGAGTCTTACCCGGGATTCAAAATCCTTCCTTATTGTGTACGCTCGTCCGGGCACAGTATCCTAACTGAGGCTTGGAGGAGGGTCATAGGGGGAGGAGCCAGTGCACACCAGATAGTCCTAAAGCTTTCTTTAGATGTGCCCAGTCTCCTGCGGAGCCGCTATTCCCCATGGTCCTTACGGAGTCCCCAGCATCCACTACGGACTATGAGAAATAGAATTATCGGTAAGTAAATTCTTATTATACCAAAAAATAATTGTTTGGATGGCGCTAATGATAACTCATTCAAACTATTCTCTACAAACAATGAACTATGACACATCCACAAGAAACTATAATAGTTTACATAGATATATAGTACTTTAAAAATAAAATGCGGGTATACATTATAAGCACTAAGAATACAAGTAATCAAGAATTAGAATAACATCTACAATTTAACATGGAGTACGAGTGAAATTCCTAGTGCATTTTTGTCCAAAAATGCATGCCCACCAAACGTGTCATGTAGAACCTCATCAGGTGGGTTCTAAAATCCCCAATGCTGGCATATTATATACATTTATCCAGGACTTACCTATAATAGTGGCCATTCTAATTTCTAATATGTAGACAGCAAATGCAAGGATCTATACTAAGTAAAATCACATATGGCAGGTGGGTGGAGTGCTAGTACAAGCAGGAGTCTTACCTTGAAGTGTACATATACACAGAATTACAGAATAAAAGGGGGGGGGGGGAGAGGCTGGACTGCACATCCTAATTTTAAATATTATTTAAGAGGTGCTACTATGCTGAAACTTGTAGTGTCACACAGAAAAAAATGAAAAAGTGGATGCACACTCTAAGCACTAAGAATACTGGCAATCAGAACAATTTAACTTGGAGCAATTAAGGTTCTTAACACATGTTTGGGTAAAAATGTATGACCACCTACCATGTCTCAGTAAACCTCATTAGGTGGGTTCTAACCAGCAATGGCTGCTTACCTTGTCTGTCCGGGGTGGCTGGCTGATCTTCTCCGGGCTGCAGTCCCTGACCTCCTAGTGATTGATGGCTAATGTCACTAGTAGGTGGGACTTAAGTCCAGAAGCAGTGGGGGGTGGGGCTTAGGGTTAGGGCTTATCTCCGCCACTGTTGAACAGGCTGGCTTCTATGGACTACATCAGCTGCAGCCTATAGAAACCAAATAGGGCTCACGGTATAGCAGAGTTGTGGCTTCCCATAGGAAGCTCTCCCTCTATTGCAGTCTAGGCTGGCAGTCCCCAGGGGAGAAAACTCAGGGGGGTAAATTTACTAAGATGGGCGTTCTATTTAAGATGGGATGTTGCCAATAGCAACCAGTCAGATTCTATATATTATCTTCTAGAAGGTGCTAGATAAATGAGAAGTAGAATCTGATTGGTTGCTACGGGCAATATCCCATCTTAAATAGAACTCCCATCTTAGTAAATTTACCCCAGGGTCTGACTATCTGTCTGTGATTAGCAGGGAGTGCTTCCAATGGAAAGACACTGCCACTGCTAGGCAGTACCTGAGGTAAAAATCCACCACTGGTCCAAACATCCCTAATACTACATACCTCATGGCTAATACCCAGTTCTTGCTCCAATGTATACCAGTCCCTGTACGTAGGAACTCAGAGTGCCTTGACCTGTGTATTGGGCTCAGTGAAATCCAAAGCCCCTTGCAGGGGTTTCTGGTGAAAACCTTGGGCAAATTAGACTCAATGCCTCTGTTCTGGGTCCCCGCTAATCCTAAAGTATGCGTCAGCATCCTCCAAACCATCCGTGAATTGCAACAGATCACTCTGTCCCACACTTGCATATCACTAGTTATCTGCCACCAACTGAGTAACTGGAGCATTTCCTTGCCAGAGATGAGAAGCAAGCGCATAATCAGGCTCAGATAATGCAGTACCTATGCAGCGGATAAGCACCATACAGTCACCTTGAGTGTAGACTGTGCCACCCCCTGCAGCGTCCGTTCAGGAGCTTTAACATCATTATGGATCCTGAATCCCTCAAGATTTGATAGGGACCACAAAAGTTGCCAGGGGTATCTGAACCAGTGCTTGATACAGTTTGAGATCCAAGCTGCAAATTTCCCTACAGAGAGAATAAAACTGGTTTACATTATCACCCGGTTATCTGGACAGGCCCTAGCGCGGGCTTCCTCCTTGTAGGAGAGGAATGATCCTCTAGTTTATACTTGTACCAATTTCTTGGAAGATTTCAAGAAAGTCTTTGATGAGATCGGACAGATGATATATGCTGCATCAGCTATTCTGAAATAAGGGATCCAGTCTGTGGGACAGTTCTCTATGCAGTTCAGAGCTCTTACCCTCAGTTTGGGTTGAACAATAAAGCTTTGGTTGCTGTGGGAACGATTCAAAGATTAACTGGCTTCAAGAGAATTGCCGTCATCCCTGGATGATCTAATATGCTTTTGCATTAGGGTGGATCCTTGTCATAGGGAGAGAGCACAAGAATGAGAACAGTCTTTAGGACTTTGATTCAAATTAGCTCCTCATTTCATTGCTCCTTTTTTACCTCCTGAAGAACTTATATAGGTTGGGAAATCAAACCTTCAACAAAAAAGGTTACACAACAAGCTGTGTTTTTATTGTGGTGATCCAGGTCACCTTCTCACTAGTTGTCCCAAGATTCCATGGGCAGGGTTAGGGTTGGGCTGTGGCAGAGAGGGAGAGAATGAGACAATGGAGCAGAGCATTGGGGACATTGATAGTACGAGGGAAGAACAAGAGGGAAGAGGGTTCTGTCCATGAGGCCTTTTATCCTAAGGGGGAGGTTAAAGAATTTTAGTCATTCACATGAAGCCCCAGAAGCAATGTTCTCCTTCAATGTTTGCACGTCAGGCTCTGCTAGGTAATATATAGTTTTTGGTCCTCGATAAATATCAAAAGAAATATATATTCTATGTGTCTGCAACTTCGCCAACTGTTTCTTAGCAAATTCAACAACATAATCTTAACCACTGGGGAATGTTTGTATTAAGGTCCATACACACTAGCCGATTTTGAGCTCAAAGTAGCTCACTTTTGGCGTTTTGAGCTCAAACTCGGGCAGTGTGTCTGGCCGGGCGATGAATGCTGATACGCGCTCCTGCATCATCACTGGTCGCCGCTGTCTGTCGGGCTGTTTTACCAGCCGAGTGAACCACTTTCCACAGTTTCCTACTGTGGAAAGTGGTTCACCCACCGTGAACATCGCTCGGCACAGTTAAAATCGCTGTGTGTATGCATTGAGCTATTTTCCTGCCAGCTATGTTCACATCATCGCTGTGCTTTCACACTGGGCAAAAACACCCAGTGTGTATGGACCTATAGTTATCACTTATTGCAGGGCACACACAGGAGTTATATCACATCACAGTACAAAGGATAGCTGTCAGGTTTCCCAATTTATGACAGAGTTGGCATTCCTAGAGCCAAAGGAAATTGTACAACATCAATATGAAATTTTCACAGTGATTACTAGTGGCTTTAATATACGGTGCTTTGGCATCTGATCAAGAAGCCTGGTTCCGCGGTGGTGGTCCGGTGGCATTAAAGGCACTAGAAAAGGCATGGAAGAACAGGTCAAAGGAGTTCAGAACTAAGGGGCTAATTCAGACCTGATCGCTGCTGTGCGTTTTCGCACAATGGGCAATCAGGTCTGAACTGCGCATGTGTATGCACCGCAATGCACAGGCACGATGATCTGCAGCAACGGGGAGCGCCGGGCAGCGATAGGATGGTGCAAAAAATCCGATCGCAGCGGCGATCGCAAGAAGATTGACAGGAAGAGGTTGTTTGTGGGTGGCAACTGACCGTTTCTAGGGAGTGTCCAGAAAAACGCAGGAGGGACCCAGCGTTTTGTGGGAGGATTTGTGACATCAGCTCCGGCCCCGATTATCGCAGAGGCTGAGTTAGTCCTGGGCTGTGCAAAGACTGCACAAACTGCTGTTTGTGCAGCTCTCCTGCACATGCGATCACACATCTGCACAGCGAATTCCCCCCTCCCCTGTAGGTGACATCTACCTGATCGCAGGAATGCAAAAAACTCACCCTAGTGATCAGGTCTGAACTACCCCCTCTTGCTTCCAAAAATATGATGTCAATATTATACCAACTTTAAGAGCATCTAAGTGAAAACTTGGAGGGGACTCCAGTAGCAGAGACACACACGCTTATGGCAGTGGAAGTGAGCATCCACAGTAAGGGAATAATATAGAGGTGTTTTTCACCTGTCTATAATATAATTACAAAGAAATGGAAGACAATGACAAAAAGGGATGAAGCACAGGCAGTAGTGGATTTACCGCTAGGCATCCAAGGCGGCCGCCTAGGGCCTGGGGGGTCCGTGGGGGCCCGCCAGAATGACGGCATTAGTCCTGCTAGCATAGACCCGCTGCTGGTAGTGCTGCAGGGAAAGTAGAACAAGTCCCGTTTGTACACACTTTACGTAGCTCTAACGTTGCAACCTCGGTTGCATATAGGGAAATCATGTGAGCGCTGCCTGCAACACAGCCGCTGAGAGACATGCACTGCACGGAGCCTGGGCAAGGGTAGGTTGTATTGTAAGGAAGCTGCTCTGTTTACATATTGCTTCGCTTGTGTTACCTGTGTTAGCTCCCTGTATAGAGGGGTGGGGCAAGGGCCGGATTACAGGCAGGGCGGTCGGCCAGGACCACCCATGCTGCAGCAGATGTTGCCCTAACAGCCGCTCCAGGTAGCAGAATAGTTGGTGCATTTTGTTTATAGAGAGGGAGACAGCTTTGGCTCCGTCTGTAGAGAATGGGTGTGACAGACCATCGTAAACCCCCTCCTCGTGGGCATAATGCAGCAAATTCGTGGGTGTCTGGTGAAGGGGCGAGGCCTAATGCCATGAAGTCCCCATTCAGAGACCTGATGCTGGGACAGGTAGTGCTCCCCCTTCCCTCTCTCTCACTTCCTGGCATTATCTATCTCCCCCCTCCCACTCTGACACCCTCTCTCTCTCTTTCATCCCCAGCACTAGACAGCTAGTCCCCGAGTCCCAGCACTTGCTCAATAGATCTGGCAGGTGTCGGGCCTGGTGCATGTGCAGATGCTATGGTGCAATTGCGCATCAGCAAACCTCCAGCTTCTATGGACTGCAACGACTGCAG